>NC_042999.1:137384450-137409450 GCF_006345805.1 Octopus sinensis
TGGGGTCGATGTAATCGACTTAATCCCTTTGTCTGTCCTTGTTTGTCCCCTTTATGTTTAGCCCCTTGTGGGCAATAAAGAAATAAGAAATGTTTTTTTTGTATATTGGCTTGGGAAGAGAGGTGGGAGAGATCATGCTAGCTCACATATTTACTTCCCTATATATAATAGACAAAAAGTATATATAATCTCTTTCTTTCTCTCTCTCTCTCTCCCTCAAACCCCTCTCTAATTTCATTGGTCCTTCTATTGCTTCAAC
Source organism: Octopus sinensis (assembly GCF_006345805.1). Classification (NCBI taxonomy): domain Eukaryota; kingdom Metazoa; phylum Mollusca; class Cephalopoda; order Octopoda; family Octopodidae; genus Octopus; species Octopus sinensis. Next base: position 137,384,710 of record NC_042999.1, read on the forward strand.
TCTACAACCTTTGTCTCATCAAAGTGACATCACCAATCTTAGTCTTTTCTATTGTTGTTGCCACAGAAAGTGCTCTGACCGAATCTTCTCATTTAGTTCCAGATTGCTTTATGCCATCTCACCAAACTCAAAACTCATGGCGTCTTCATCCAAATGTTGTTGTGCTTCCACAAATATTGAAGTCTTTCTATGATCATAGCTTTCTTTTTCTCGAACTGTCACACTTTGGAACTCTCTTCCATTTCATTGTTTTCCTCTTTCTTATGACCTGAACTTTTTCAAGTCTGAAGTAAATTCATTCCTTTCACTTTAATTTCTCTTTCATAGTCCCTTACACTAAGTGGCTTCTTGCTTTGTTTGATACTTTCTTATCTATAAAATTTTTAAAAACTGTATGACACAATGTGTGAGAAGACCAGTTATTTGTATTATGGGCATAGTCTATGGGTCTCATACATTTTTTGATGACATAATGCAGGAGCAATAACATTTTCAGATTTCTTCCAGCCACAGAGCATCTTAGTTAGATTCCTTCTCTTCACTTCAGATTTTCCTCCAGAAGGAGTCTATGTCTTCTCATGAAAGAGCTTCTGTGATGTTTACAGCTCCTCCCCTCATGTTTCTATATGCTGCTGCCTGGTGGTGGTTAAATTTTTTGTTTATTGTTCTTCTCTCAGTTATTCTCTTCTGATGTCGGAGTTTTTCACTGACAGCTTTTAGCTCCTGCTTGAGGGTAATCAGTTTGCAAATGAGTGTATGTATGTATGTATGTATGTATGTATGGATGGATGGATGGATGGATGGATGGATGGATGTCTTCTGTATGTACATAAGTCCTTATGTCTATCTGTCTGTTTGTCTGTCTGTCTGTATGTATGTATGTCTGTATGTATGCATGTATGTATGTATGTATCCATGTATATATGCATATATACATGCCTGTATATATATGTGACTGCAAGTACTGTATGTATGCATGTATGTATGTATGTATGTATGTATGTATGTATGTATGTATGTATGTATGTATGTATGTATGCATGCATGTATGTATGCATGTATTTATGTCTGTCTGTCTGTCTGTCTGTCTGTCTGTATGTATGTATGTATGTATGTATGTATGTATGTATGTAAGGGGGTGAAGGTGTATCTAATTGGTTCAGAAAGTCATTTTGCAATCATGAGGTCCCAAGCCTGATCCCACCATGTAGCATCTTGTGCATGTTGTATTTATATCCTGAGGATGATTCCAGCAAGTGAATGAAATTGTGTCATCAAAGCATGTATAGGAGCCATAGACTATGCCTATAATACAAATTATTGGTCTTCTCAAATATTCTCAGGACCAGAAAAGAGAAAGCTAATTCGAAGACTACAGATCCAATCTATCACTGGAATTGTAAAAATCTGTAAAACTTTCCAGAAGTTTATCATATTTAAATATATATGAGCATGTCTAGATATGCAACTATATGCATGAGAAGACATACATAAAACATACAAATCTGTACATACATACATACATACATACATATTTGAGTAGTAGAATGAATTATCTTGTTATGGATAATTCGGTTAACCGATACCTGGGTAGCAAATTCACATCAGAGAAGACACGTTTGAAGTTACGTGCTTTCGTGTGGAAATTTGTATGTTTTTTTTTTAAATATAAATATATGAAAGAATGGAGTTGAACGACGAATTAATAAAATTCCTTTATTTTCGACATGTTTCGAAGGCTGCATATTCCTAATTGCGAAGGAATAAGGTGTATATTATGCCAATACATACATTCATACATTCAAACATACATACATACATACATACATACATACATACATACATACATACATACATACATACTTGCCTGACCAATAATATAACTTTTTCTAACTCTACTACTACTGCAACTAACACCTTTAACACCACATCACTTATACTACTACTACTACTACTACTACTACAACCTCCACTAATACCACCACAACAATAACCTCAACTATTACCACCACTACCACCACAACGACAACAAGAACAACAACAGCAACAACAATAGCAATTACTACTACTACTATTACCAGATCAACAACAGCAACAACATCTACCATTACAACTACTACTATTACAAATACTACTACTACTATTACCATAACCACCACTACAACAACAGCAACTACTACTACCAACTACCACCACCACTACTACTACCACCACTGCCACCACAACTACTACTATTACTACTACTACTACTAGTATTATTGTTCCTGCGGCCATCAAAATCATTGTCTCTACTATCATCAGCAACATAACTTCGACAACCACAATCATTACCTCCCCCACAATTAATACTGCCACCATCAGCACTTCTTTCCTTCTGTCCATTATACTACAATTACTACAAAGACCACCACCATCACTACCACCTGTAGGAACAGATCTAACAGTAATGCTGCCGTTACCATAGCAACATTCTATGATATTTGATCACGTTTCTGATATTTTCCAAATTTCACCCTATTTATTGGCCCTTAGTTTCCACAACACCAATATTAATATTTTGTACAACTACACATGCACCCATATATATATATTGTATCTTTTCATTTGTCTTGCTCGCTTACGTTCTGGCATTTCTTGAATTTTCTTGAGAAGAATCTTTTCTTAGTGGTAAGACCATAAGGGGTCTACTTCTAGCATAATGGATGTCCACTTAGTGGTCATTCCTCTTGTATGTATGTAATATAATTTTTCTGAATCTTCAGTTTTCAATAAGCTAGGCTGCTGGTTTTTGATATTAATCAAATTAATATTCAATTTTTCACCCTTATTATTTTAAATTTAAATTTAAATTTATATACATATATAGATAGATAAATAGATAGATAGATATCATACATATATATACACACACGCACACACATACATATATATAAATATATATATACACATGGTGGCTGCCCCCTTGTTATTGAGTATGGCCATTGCACAAAGCTTAATCAATGTTGCTATCGTGCAATGCCTGTGCAAGAAGATTTTTTTTTAAAGTGAGGAAAGGCTGTGCACTGAGTCAATCCCACTCACTAAGCAACAGCAGCCATAATCCAAAAAGAAGAACAAGTCAACATCATCGGTAACCACTGAGCCACAGGTTTTATGTCGGAGTTATCCCAGTTACCTGAGTTACCTTCTCCTAGAAGGGTGCCCTAACAAAGGCTAGGAGTCCTTCACTCCCAATGGCTTAACCGTGCGATTGGGTATTCAGTCCGATTATTTCTATGTCCCCGCGCATGATACAGCCTTAAGACATTTATTGGATGGCCGTTGACTCTCAAGAGTTCCTCCGCCCTTTGACGGGTTTGGTTTTTCATCCCACAGGGTGTTCAATAAACACCCACCTCACCAAGCAAGCTTGGTAGGGCTGCCGGTTTAGTCACCAATGACCCGACCATGCATACATACATGTGAATGTGTGTGCATTGTGTGTTTGCTGGTGTTAAATATGTACAATAACTAGAGCGTTGTAAATAATTTCAAGGTTGCAAGCATTTTTCTCCCTCTTCACACTCTCTTTTCTCAGCGTCTGTGTCTTTTTCAGTCTGTATGTCTGTCTGTCTCTTTTATCCTCCTTCTCCTTCTCTCTCTCTCTCTCCCCTCTCTGACTATATATTTGTGTGTATGTGTCTGAGCATGTAAATGTGTGTGTGTGTGTGTGTGTGCATATATATACACTTATATATATATATATATACGTACATACATATATATATATATACACACACATACACATGCATGCACACACACACACATCACCATTTATGCACACTCTGTAATCTAGCATGGATTGAACAGTTTGATAAAGACCACAATTTGTTCCCAAGGCCTCTGTTTCAGCTTGATTTCTACAGCTGAATGCCCTTCTTAATGCCAACCACTGTACAATATATACTGGGTGCATTTTGTTTCATAGCAACAACACTTTAGTTATTGTCTTGTCTACAACAAGATTAAAGAGTCCTCTTAGATCCTACATTGTCTCTGCTCTGTTTGCCAGTCACTTTTTAGTGCGGCAGCTGCTTTTATATTCTGCCAGCACTAGTGAAATCACTTTGTAATTTACTGGTTGAAAGATTCTTCTCCACTGAAAGAGAGAATAGAAAAATGAGAAATTAGCTAAGGTGTTAGCAGAAGTTACAGTAGGATTGGAGTAATGGGTTTGTCTTTATGGGGTTGTGGAAGTGTTGAGAGTAATGGGCAAGGAGGAGCCAGAGTATATTCTCAAAGTAACATGCCCAAGAAGTTGAATGGAAGGGAGCATATTAACAAAGGACTCAGAGAGAGTGAGTGAAAGTTGCAAGAATGCAATCCATGCCTTTCTGCTCAAGCATCATGGTTTGGAAGGATAGATGAAGGAGGAGTAGCAGATAATGAGAGGTAGACATAGGTAGTATTCAGAAAGGGTAAGTGAATATGTGAAGAGTTACTGGGGAGATAGGAGAGTATCAGAGAGGTACAGAAGGATCAGGGGACTCAGTGTGCACATGTCAAATGATTTTCTCCTAGTCAAGGGTGGATTAGTATGATGAAAAGAGATGATGGGGAAATGAGGGTATAAAATAGGTAATGGAGATTGAAGAGACTAAGGAGGTGTAAGAGAATGGAACAGGCTGTTGCAGGGATTAGTGTGTATATTACTCTGTTATTTTAGCTGGAATTTCAACAAGCAAGAGGTTGGGTCTTCTACAGCACTATGCATTACTAGTTGACACAGTCCTCAGTCATCTTGGTCAGATGAAGTACTTTGATATTATTTCTCACCACCTCATCCCAAGTCTTCTCCAGTCTTGCTCTTCCACAGACATCATTCACTTTAAGTGCTCAACATTCATTTTGCAGCAGTCATCCCAAAAGAACTCATTGCACTCTCTCGCATACTACGTCTGATTCATTTTACACCCAGTTTGTCTCTCAGTTCATTTATGCTTTGTCATACTTGCACACTAACATGTTATATCCAGTAAAGTATTCTCAGTACATTTATTTCTAGTCTTTGCATGTAATCCACATTCAAGTCCCATGCCTTATTGTCATGTAGCAGCACATTTTGCACACAAGTATCATACAATCTGCCCTTGATCTTGATGGATAAGCCCTTTGTTGCCAGTAGTTCTTTGAAATTTCTACAGCTTGTTCATATTCTGACTAATACACTTTCAGAATACCCATCCCCACTGCTAATTAGGTCACCTAGGTAACAAAAGCTATCAATTACTTCTACAAAGTCATCTGGACATTTGAGGAAGTCAATTTTCCAAGCACACTTAGTGCTTATTACGTCAGTGTGCCTGTGGCATATGAAATCTATCATCCTGATAGCCTGCCTGTAATTCCACTGCACCTCTTATGTGTTCATTGTCTTTGTTGAACACGTCTTATAAAATTTCTACTCACTCCTTTTCTGAAAATAGAGCTTGGCCATTTTTGCACACCACATTTGATGCTTCTTATGCCCAACTTTTCTCTCAAGGCACTTACACCCTGTCGTGTATGCACACTGACATTACACATCCAGTGGATCATACTAGCTTCATTTCTTTCAAGCCTACACATATCCTCAGCAGTCATGACCCATGTTTCACTGCCATGTAGCTTGGCTGTTCGCACACATGCATCATACAGTCCACCTTTCAACAGAAAGGAATAAGCCCACTTATGCATACCTTTCCTTCATTGGACACTAAACTTTGCTTGCAAAGACCTGTTGAGGCAAGTGAAATTGAAATCAAAATCAAATTCGATGACTGGCATCCATGCTAGTGGAGCGCTGAGAGCACCATTCAAACGTGATTGTTGCCAGAGCAGCTGACTGGCTTCCATGCTGGTGGCATGTAAAAAAGCACCATTCAAGCATGATTGTTACCAGCGTCGCCTTACTGGCACATGAAAAAACATTCGAGTGAGGTCGTTGCCAGTGCCCCCTGACTGACTCCTGTGCAGGTAGCATGTAAAAAACACCATTTGAGCGTGGCCATTGCTAGTACCGCCTGACTGGCCCTCGTGCTAGTGGCCCATAAAAGCACCCACTGCACTCTCAGAGTGATTGGTGTTAGGAAGGGCATACAGCTGTAGAAACTCTGCCATATAAGATTGGAGCCTGGTGCAGCCATCTGGTTCGCCAGCCCTCAGTCAAATCATCCAACCCATGCCAGCATGGAAAGCGGATGTTAAATGATGATGATGATGACGCTGACAACAATGACGACGACATTGATGGTCATAACCATCTTCATCACCATGAACCACTTACATCATCATCATCACCATCATCATGGCAGCTTGATCACCACTACCTCAATGCCATCATCATTACCATCAGACTCCTTTTGCTTATCCTGTGAATTAGTCACATTATTTGCCCTGCTTTTCTTCTGTTTCAAAGACATTGTCCCCTTTAGCTTTAATATTGCTATAAATATTTGTCAGTAATTACAGAACTTTAATAAATAATTGTAATACCTTGTTAGTTCCAACAAACTTCATGTCAATATTGCAAAACAAACAAAAGAAAAACAAAAAGAAACTATTGGAAAACAAAACCAAACAACAACTACCACAAAAAAACCTATGATATTCAAATATAAATAAGTATGAGAATCTATTAACTACTGCTACACAACAATACATGACTGATCTGTACTAATCTTGGCTGTCCTGCTTCTCTAATGCACCAGCTCAACCAATGTTGCTCTTGTTGTTGCTGACTTTTTCTTTCTTGTTCTATCACTATTATTAGACATTTGTAAAAAGGTTATCGGTGACTTTCTGTGCTTTTAAGATCATTGCTGCTACAGTCAAGTAAGTACTGAAATAAACCAAGCCAGATGCTATTATAATCATTATTATCATTGTTATTGTTGTTATTATTGTTGTTGTTGTTGTTGTTGTTATTAAGACGGTGAGCTGGCAGAATCATTAGCAGGCCAGGCGAAATGCTTAGCGGCATTTCGTCTGCCACTACATTCAGAGTTCAAACTCCACCGAGGTCAACATTGCCTTTCATCCTTTCGGGGTCAATAGATTAAATACCAGTTGAGTACTGGGGTCGATGTAATCAACTCGCTCCTTCCTCCAAATGTCAGGCCTTGTGCCTATAGTAGAAATGATAATGATGATGATGATGATGACAACAATGACAACGACAACGAGGGGGAGGCAGGGGAAGAGGAGGATTTCTTTTGTCACTAAGGTAACAGATGAGAGTGACAATTACAAAGACAGGCAAAAGGTGTGGGGATTTGCACAGAAAATCAAATGAGCAAAAAAAAAAATGAAATAAAAGTATACGTGATAAATAAATAATGAAGGATGATGATGCAGTCCTCCTGATAACCTCAATCTAAATCTGATCAAGGAATTCCACAGATTCAAGATCACCTTGAATACCTCGGGTAAGTGTACTTTCCAACTCATTCTCTGACCTATAGGTATCCTATTTGCCTTCACGATTTTGCACCTTACACCCTCCTCACTTGAGGGCAGCCCTTCTGTAGCCCTTCTACTTACCTGCACCTTCATTTTCATCTAAAACTTGAAAAAGTCAATGAGGGCTAAGCCAAAAACAAAAGTGTTTGTCTTGAATTTTTCAGCTCTATTTAATTCACAATCTCTTTCACCATAGCCACCAGATAGAAGAAAACTACCCTCTCTGCCTGGTTAAAGGAAGACAGCTGGACAATCACCACAATGAACTTGGTCAATAGCTGTATCTGTCCCACACATGACCGCAGTTTATCAACGTTGACAAGTCAGCAACACTCAGACATTGAACATATTGAGGGAATTAATTGAACTGAACTCAGAATATAAAGTAACATAACTAACAATTACCAATACAGTTTGTCTGTTGCTCTACTAATTCTGGTTATCCAGTTTCTAACATGGGTACCAGATTACAAATTTCAAGCAAGGGAAAAGTTGATTTGATTGCCCATCTCCCTTCAGTATTTGATTAGTGTTCTAAAAGGATGAAAGGCAAAAATCAAATATAGAAAGATTTGAACTTAGAACATGAATTACCACAAGGTATTTTGTCCAGTGATCTACTGTTGATGATGATGATGATGATGATGATGATGATGATGGGAGAGTGATGGCAGCAGTGAGGGCAGTAGTGGCAGTGCTGGCACCAGTGATGATAATTGTAACGGTGGTGGTGCTGATGAAGAAGGAGAAGGAGGAGAAACAGTGACCGTTGACCGTGAGACAGCAGCGGCAGCAGCAGTAGCAGCAGCAATGGTAGCAGTGGTGATGGCAGTGGTGGCAGCAGCAGTTGTGATGATGATGGCAGCAGTGGTAGTGGTGGTGGTACTGTGGTGATAGCGCTGATAATGAAGGGAATGACGATTTCTAGGCTGGGTACAAAACAATTAATTACAACAACAAACTGCACCGCCTTCACCACCACTACCACCACTTCCACAAAGCTAAAATTCACTACAGTATATATTATATACAATGTATATTATTAGTACTTATTACTTCACTGAGACCAGAAGAGTGAAAGGCCAAGTCACCTCATATTTGAATGAGAAAAGAAGTAGAGATGGACAAGAAAAAGAAACAGAAGCACTGAGATAGATACGGAAAAGGCCAGACACAGACAGGCAGGCAGATATGTAGGTGTGTAAGCAAGTAAGTAAATAGATAGATAGAAGAATATCAAAATGTTACATGTCTAAATGGCAATATACTATGTTTATCAGTACAACAATTTGCGAAATAAAAAGAATAGTTCAAAAGTGTAGTCATAACTTATTGTGTGTGCGTGTGTGCGCGCGTGCGTGCGTGCGTGCGTGCGTGTGCGCGTGTGTGCGTGTGTGCGTGCGTAAGTTGAAATTTGCACTATGTACAGTGAAATCTGGAATGATTATTTACATTTTTATTCTTAACACATCTAGAAAGGTTCAGCTGCAAAATATGCTGGTCACTATAATATACTTCTAAAGAGAATATCTTTTTCCTTTTTATAACAACAGCATGTTCAACAAACTCAGCTCATTGACACATGGCATTCTTGGATGCCAGTGTTTCAACATATTGTGTCTCATCAGTTCCAGTTACTTCTGACTGACAAGACACAATATGTTGAAACACTGGTGTCTCAGAATGGTGTGTCCCAATACGCTGAGTGTGTTGAATATACTGTTGTCATAAAAGGAGAAGTTGTTCTAGAAAGTATGCAGTAGTGACCAACATACAGGAGTTGGACAAAATAATGGAAGCACCTTAAAATTTCAAACAAATTTATTTTAATATGGGGCAGAATACAGCTTGAATTCTATGAGGTATGGACTTGTACAAAGTTTGAATTGTTTCCAAAGGAATTTTTGTCCATTCTTCAGCTAAAACAGTCTCTAGTTCTTGTAGTGATGATGGTGGAGGATATCGACTGCTTACTTGTTTTTCTAAAATGCACCATAAATGTTCAATAATATTGAGATCTGGGGACTGTGGTGGCCAGACAAGATGTTCAACTTCACTAGAATGTCCTCGTGCCATTCAGTAAGAACTTTAGCTGTGTGAATTGGTGCATTATCATCCTGAAAGATTGTGTTTCCCTCTGGAAACAGTTCCGCAACCATAGTATGAATTTGATCAGATAAAATGCTTAGTTTTGACTATTAATTCTGTCATGAAAGGAAACCATTGGGCCAGTGGATTTCCAATATATAGCCCCCAGATCATCACAGATCCTCTGCTGTGTTTAACAGTTGGAAGAAGGTAGTCTGGGTCAAATGCTTCTTTTGACTGTCTCCACACATATACTCAGTCAGTGGTCGGAAATAAAGTAAAGGATGACTCATCCAAGAAAATAACATTCTTCTACTGCTCTAGGGACCAATTCTGTAGGTTTTTACCCCACTCTAAATGCTTTACAACGTTTGTTTTTGAAAGTAGTGGTTTTCTGATTGCAGTCCTCCCATGAAATCTGGCTCTGTGCAGCTCCCGGTGAACAGTTTTTGTGGAGACTGGGTTCTCATGGTGGTCATTAAGCTCTGCAGTAATTTTGAGAGCAGTACTTTTGTGTAAGAGTCCGATGGTCCCTATCTGAAAGTTTTGGTTTTCTTCCAGAGTTTTGTTTCGATGAAGAGGTTTTTTCTTCTTCCTCAAAGGCTGTCATTACTTTCGAAACAGTACTTCTTGATACACCAAACATTTCGGCTGTTATCACTACACTAGCGCCTGCCATATGAACACCAACAATTTCACTGCTTTGAAAGTCCAATAAATCTGTCATTTTAATGAATTTTAATTACCTTTTTTCTGATGATATCTGAAAAGAAACGGCAATTTCAGCAAAACATATTAAGCAAGACTAAGAATAAATCAAAAAACATAAAAATAAACAAGCTTCTGACACTTTTATAGATATTTCAAAATTATGATGCTGTGATGCTGTATTTTGTACCTGAATCTACATAGATATGTTAAAAATAAATATGCAAATAATCATTTATTGCATACATGTATATACATACATACATATATACATACATATATATATGTATGTATGTATGTATGTATGTATGTATGTATGTATGTATGTATGTATGTATGTATGTGTATGTATGTGTGAATGTATGTATGTATGTATGTATGTACGTACATACGTATGTATATATGCATGTATGTATGTATGTATGTATGTATGCATATGTGTGTGTGTATGTATATATATATATATATATATATATATATATATATATATATATATATAAATATGTATATATACACAGTAGCCACAGGCATCATTGTATGGTTTAAGAAGTCTGCTTTCTCAATCACATAGCTTCAGTTTCAATCCAACTGCTTGTTGCTTTGGGCAGGTATCTTCTACTATAGCCTCAGGCCTTCTGAGTGGATTTGGTAGATGCAAACTTTAAGAAGCCTGTCATATATTAGCGTACATCTGCATGTGTGTGTGTGTATGTGCATGTGCATATGTTTGCCTCCTCGTCTTCACATTGCATGATAGTTATAAATATGTGTCATTGTTATACAAGCAGCGTCCTTCAATTCCAATCTTTGATGAAAACATGTCCACCCATGGGGAAATATTAGCTTACATGGAAACAAGGTGGGAGGTAACAGGAAGGACATCCAGACATTGAAAATTTGCCTCAACGATTTCCATCTGACCCATGCAAGCATGGAAAAATGGATGTAAAAACAATGATGATGATTATAACCATGATGGGACAAGATTTTTATTGTGTTTGCTCATATATTATGTATTTCTTTGCTTGACTTCATATGGTAATTGTTCTTTAGCCCAGATCAGCCCTGAATGAACAAATCTGTGATCAAAAACATTCTAGACATGACCTTCCTGACCTATTTTCAGACATTGCATATCTAAGACTATCATATTCAATGTATTGCTTTCTTATCAAGATAACTGGGTTTAATTCGGGCGAAATTTGGCTGCTATTTCTAATTGGTTATATAACTACAAATGAGCTTTTTAGGTGGCTCAATTAATGTAGCAGAGATTTCGGGTATTACTCCTATAAAATAAAATTAAAATTTGATTGTTTAACTTGAATGTAATTGTCAGTGCATGTAAGACCAAGTACACTTTTGTTCACAATGTCAATTCAAATCCACCCTTGAATTGGCAAGGGTCACAATAGGGAACATGAGGAAATAAGAGTGTCAGTGATCAAGGAAAACTACATATTGATAGCTTGCCCCATATTCATGCTCTTTGCCATTAAAATATGTTCTGACTTCAAACTAGATTTAATCCAGTTAGTGACCATCAAAAGCAGGCCACAGCCATTCAGGATGTCAGCTAAGCTGTGGAGCCAGCAGAACCTTAACAACAAATATTATTGCAAGTATAAGTATGGAGATCTATCATTCCCATTGGACTATGGTATTACATTGTTTCACCAGAAATCACATGAAACAACACCAGTTAATATCCCAGTTAAAGATAAATCACAATGGTTAACTCACATTTCAAGAGCATGCTACAATACATGAACAGGAAATAAAAACAAAATACTTGAGATATGGATGCAAATAAAACTTCTAAAAATTGATGCAGACACACTGAATTAACTCTGAAGATGTAACCTACTACAAAATCATCATACTAATTATCTCAGGCATAATGATATAGCCAAAATAATGGGGTTTCAGATTTTGGCACAAGGACAGAAAGTGTTTGTCAATCACTTCACTGCTTTTCTCCCCAATGCTCAACTGATACCTATTTTATCAACCCTGAAAGGATGAAAGACAAAATCAGCAAAATTTGAACTTAGAATGCCAGCAGAAATGCTACTAAGCATTTTGTCCAACATACTAAAAATACTGCCAGCTTGCCATCTTCGTGGCCAAAATAATATACAATGCAATCTATAAAAAGAAATTACTGTGAGGTAGTGAATACACTCACCCGTAATTCTGGTGGAATATTCCTATTTTTAGGCAGAGAGCAACTTCACCTACTAACTCATAGAGATCATTTATTTCAGTAGAATGTGTTTCATAAAACGTGATGAAAGATTCTTTGATTTTTTTTCTTCAGTGACAACTTGCTCAACCCTGCTAACATCTGACATTTCATCAATGTTAATAGAATATCCTGAACATTTTTTCACATCATTTACTATGCTGCCTGGAACAACCCCAACTATGACATCTAGAATTTTATTTTGCACACCAGGTGAGGTCTATATTATGCATCTATCTAACTATACAGTTTTTTTCTTTGTCAAAAAATATCTCTGAACTGAAGATATAAAACTTCTTCAAGGGTTACTGTGTTTAATAACAGAAAATTTACTAGCTCTTTGCATGACCTTATTGAAATATGTTTTGCCAGAAAGTGAACAACAGAGTTTTGATAATTTTCAACCATTCTTAGTTCTTCTCTAGTTACTATTTGTGTACGATATTTAGTTGACCTAATGCTGACATTTTGTGCTGTGCATTTGTTCAATAATCTATCCACTGCGTCATAACCTGCTGTGGACAAATACTTTTTATATGCTTTGTGAGTGACTTAATCTTATTCTAGATTAACTTTATCATTTTAAAAGCAGAAGTATTACTCTGCATGAACACTTTACATAGCTAACATGAAACTTGAGACTTGTGAATATCATAGATAAGCCAAAGATAAGGCTTAAATCCTTTGCTCTTGAAATCTCTCAGACTAGAATCCTTGCCAAAATTCTTTAGTTTATACTGCATCAAACTTGTTTGCTTTGGTGCAGTTTCAGCGTTGTTGTTCTGCAGGGGCAGCAGAACTAGTGGATACTCATCTCATCTTAACCCACTTATTCCTGGGAGGGTCATGGTGGTAGACTCCTCAGTTATACTTTCCATCATGTTCTGTCAGAAACATTTGTCTCCAGTTGATCCACCTCGACCCCCAAGTAAGACCAACAAGCTCATGGGTGTTATCCAACCATCTTGCTCATGACCTATTCCTGGGTTTCTTGTTGATTGGTTTTGTTCATAAAACCTGTCCAGTGAGTCTTTCTTAAGACATGCTTATCACATGTCCATAGTATCGGTTCCGTGAATTCACAATTCAGAGAAGTAGCAGCTCTACCTGGAGTGTCTCCCTGATATCTGAGCTATGCACTCTATTGAGTAACATTACTCGGATAATTCTTCAGAGGAGCCCCATCTTTTATATTCACAATCATATTCTTTTGATCCTTACCCAAGATTCATGACCATAGGTAAGGGTAGGCATGAACACTGAATTGAAGATAGTGAGATTGGCTTTTACACCTAGCTCCCTTTTTCTGATAATCAAATATTGAAGCTGGTGCATTACTGCCCCAGCTCCTACACTTGAAATATCATCATTTTTGGAGGAGCCAGGCTCTGTAGAGATTCCAAGATTTTTGTAATATCATTAACATAACTACCAACAAAGTTGTTCTTGGTAATATATTAGATAGTTTTTAGTTGCACAATTCTTTAAGATAGAGGAAGTATGTGTGCCTGAAAGATGTGAGGTGAAAACTGACTTGAATTATACCTGTTAATAGACATATAATCAACTTTAAATATGAGAGCTGTAATCCAGTTTTTATAGTTACACCAATACCAAAATGGGCTCCAGTGAACTGTTGTTTTTAACCTGTTTGATTACTTAATTTAGAACATCTGTTTGAGCATTCTAGAAAATCTATTTCCATTGTTTCTCAGTGTTTATTGTTTTTTTCACATCTGCCACAGACAAAGTCTACTTTCTCTGATAATCCTCCAATGATTCAACAGCATCTCTTGTGTGTCTGTTGCTTGCATTGGATACCCCAATTGGAATTACTACCTACAACCTTTCTACATATGAAACAGGGCTATTTTTCTGAAGAGAAAAGCATATTATGTTTTCCTGTTTAATAGGACTTAAGTCTTTTTTAAGTTAACTTTAGAGCTGTTTGATTTCGAAGACTGAGACCTCTGGAGGTATGCTGTGATTGAGAAGACCTGGCAAATAAAGTGAGTCCACAGCTGTAACCTACATCAGTGTCGCATAACCAGCCCATTCAAAAGTACCTGGGATCGTAGGACGACATACCATGCTTGAGGAGACCTATTGAGTCAAGTACATCAACATCAGCAATATCAAAATCAAATCAAATAGAAATTGTAGTCGTGAGCCCCATGCTGGTAGCACGTAAAAAACACCATCCGAACATGGCCAATGCCAGTGCCGCATTGACTGGCTTCCATGCCGGTGGCATGTAAAAAGCACCATCTGATCATTGTCGATGCCAGCTTTTCTGGCCCCTGTGCCGGTAGGATGTAAAAAGCACCCACTACACTCTTAGAGTGGTTGGCATTAAGAAGGGCATCCAGCTGTAGTAACACTGCCTGATCAGATTGGGGCCTGGTGCAGCCTCCTGGCTTCCCAGACCCCAGTGGAACCGTCCAACCCATGCCAGCATGGAAAACGGACGTTAAAAGATGATGATGATGATGATAAAGAGAGAGAGAGAGCGGAGAGAGATATATGGAGTGGGTGATGAAAATTTACTGGTTTTAGGGGTATCATGAAAGGCCTGGTTGGAGGTCCAGACTTCTGAGTTATTTTACAGGGCTTAGAAAAAGTGAAGGACTGTTGCAATAAGTTTGTGAATCTGAGAGGGAAATATGTTGAATAAAATCATAATTAACTGATCCTCCTGCATTTTCTTTTAACCAATGCCAGGAACTTTTCAGCATTCCTTCATATACATACATACATACATACATACATACATACATACATACACACATGCACACACACATACATACATACATACATACATACATACATACATACATACATACATACATACATACATACATACATACATGCATGCATACATACATACATGCATACATACGTACATACATACATATACACACACATGCACACACACACACATACATACATACATACATACATACATACATATACATACATACATACATACATACATACATACATACATACATACATTTATACATAGACCTATATAAATGTGTGTGTGTGTGTGTGTCTATGCTACATGAATACATTATTTACTAAAAGATAAAATGTTGAATGACAAAGTTTTAACTATCACCTCTAGAACAGAAAATCTTTGTTAATATTACAGACAAATATATAAACAAACCAATATAAGAATGAATTGATATGAAGAAAGTCTGTGAATGAATTAAGTGGTTATTTGTAAAAAAAATTTGAATCCTAGGCTGAAAAGTTTCTTGTGTCACTTTGTGGTTAAGAAGAACACTTCACAGCTTCATTGTTTCAGGTTCAATCCAACTGAATGGTACCTTTGGTATGTGTCTTCTATCATAACTTTGTGTGAGTGACCAATTCCTTGTGAATCGAAATGTATAAAAGATATATTATTTGATATTAGAGATGCAGTGATTTCAAAGGAAGGTTAACAGAGGAAGTAGACTTTGTACATGGCAGGTGCACAGGAGCAATAAACACTAAGGACACACTGGAAACAGACTTTGTCAGATGCTCAAGAGGATTCTTACAAATTATAAATAGTTTTATTGCCTAGGTAACCTAATTAGCAGTGGTAACAAAAGGTCTAAAAATTAGTGTGAAAGGAAGACTGTGTGATGCTTGTGTACAAATAACAGTGTTACTTTGTAGTGAAACTTGGGTCCTGAGTGCAGAGGACGTGCAAAGACTTGAAAGAAATGAAGCAAGCATGGGTTTTCTGCCATTAGAGGTGGCAAGAACTCATGCCATATTATTCCTTTCAGCTTTTCTAATTGTTAGGGTCCTCTGTAATACAACGTGATAGATGATATTACAAAAGTAGTGCATGAATAAATTAATGTGAAGAAAGTCTGTGAATGAATTAAGCGGTTTCTGTTTCTGCATCTGAAGTCACTAGTCACTAATCTATGATGTGTAGTACATTCTTTGTCAGGAAAAGTGATTGCCCCTTGACTGACTAGGTGTGAATGAATGACTTGTGAAGACTGTACAAACTATGTACAAAGATGCAGTAAGTAAAGTGAGAGTCAAAATGATATCAGTGAAGAATTTAGCATGAAGGTTGGAATCCATCAAGGTTAAGTCCTCAGTTCCCTTCTATTCATTATAGACCTTCATTCAATCACAGAGAATTTAAGACTGACTGTCCATGAAAACTCCTACATACCGATATTTCAGTTCTCATAGCTGAATATATAGGGGAATTAAAGAGGAAATTCCAGGCATGGAAATTTAACCTACAATCAAGAGGCCACAAGGTGAACTTAGCAAAGGCTAAGGTTTTAGCTAGTAAGAAAGAAGACAGGGTCTTGGAATCTTCATGGAAATGACTTTACTCAATATGCAAGAAAGAGTAGGTACAAAGTCCATACACTATGCCCAGAGTGAGCCACACAAGAGGTGTAGTGGAATCACAAATAGACTAACAGTGACTGTAAGTTTCATATGACTAAGAGCTTGGGAACGGGGCGGGGTGCATCCACTAAAATTTTGTTTGGGTGCAAAATTCAATATTGCACCCTGCCCCCTAGTTATGTTCCCCAGGCTTAGAAAAAAAAAAAGAATTATGAAAAGAACCCCCACCCCATCAAAATCCCTAGAAAGATATATCGCTGAACTAAAGCATCCTCAATATTAAAAAAATTATATATATGTATGTATGTATGTAAATATATATATATACATATATGTGAGTGTGTGTGTGCATGTGTATATATATATCAATAATATAACAACTATAAAACAACAAACCACCACCGCCACTCCTCAATACTAGCACAAAGGATGAAATTAATAAACTCCACAAACAAGAGTCCTTCACTGTGTAGCTATCCCCTTCTTCATTTCCTCAAAATATCACAAGTGACCCATCATCATCATTGTCATTATACTCTACTGCTATTACCCTTACCATAACTAAACAATAGCAACAACAACAAGATCAGTATTGGCAGTCACTCTTCAATACCAGAACAATTGATGACCTATCAAACAACACAGTCTCTGGCTGTTCTCTAGTTAGGCCACTCAAATTCTTTTCAGAATAACACAAGAGATACATCACCATTGCCATCTTATCCTACTGTTACTACCATTACTACTACTACTACTCCAATTAGTGAAGAACCATGCCTTTCTCTCTCTCCCCCTCCCCACTATCCACTTCAATGACAACTCCATGAAAAATCTGCTAACTGCAAATAAAGTAAAATTATGAACACTCAAACCCCAAAATATGGTGCTATTCTCAACACAAGAGACTATGCATACACAGTGGTTGTAGCTTCACCCATTTACCTAGGAAAAGATACCCAATTCATACAAGCAATACCAGCCAACACCAAACCACATATCTTACAACAACATCACCACCGCTACTGAAAGCTAAATCACACTTGATAACTTCTACACATGTAACCTAAAATCCTAAAATCTGTTGTTAATCCCAACACAAAATATTATGTCTGATATGCGACTGTCCCTTCACAGAACTTCCAGGGACTCGATCCACTTGTAAAAACATGACACCAACCAGCACTAAATCTACAGTAGAAACATCCCTTACAGTGGCAATGTTGGTCCAGACTTTCATCGAAACCCAGAAGTCACCCACATATATACTATAAAATCAACAGTCACAAACCATATAATTATAACCATTTTCAAAAGTGCAACCATACCAACTCCAGACAACAACCCCTCCCAAAACAAGAAAATTCCATTTTAGCCATGATGAATCTGACAAAAGAAATAAAAACGATGTCTAGCTCTCACACAGCACCAACCACTGCTATTATTCCAGTGCAGAACCACACCATTGCTGTCATTAACCCACAAACTCAACTTTATAATAATGCCAAATGTACATGATCTTCACATATCAAACAAAAGTATCATGTCTCAGAGACCTTGCTCAATGAGAGAGACATACATCGAGAAAAGACAATATGTGTAACACCATGTGAAACACACTTGACCACAGACCACATATTAGATGCAGAAGTACAGGTTATGTACTACTCAGAACTGACCACAGAATATGGAAACAAGGAGAAATAGTGATCTTCATCCAAGAAGACCTAGCAACAAATGTCCTCCTCTCCCATTCCAATACAGTGTGTGATATACTAATAATGCATGTGATTGACCTCAATTTCATCATAGGCATTATCTGCTGTCTTTCTGATGCAGCTAACCATGGAGATCACTTTAAAGATGCTTTGTCACTCATAAGCCAAACCTCAAATGAGGCCAACCCACTGGTCGATGTACTTTTAGCAGGGGATTTTAATTTCCTAGTCTCAGCTTGCCTGAAATTATATAACTGAACAAGAGATATGAATGCTCTTTTCGATACAACTAAAAGACTTCCTCATGCAACAAATTATTACCCGTTCAACTAGAGGGAATAACATACCCAACCTAGTCCTTACCATCAATACAGACTTCACTCACAATGTTCAGGTCATTCCCACAGCTATTTCTGACCACAACATTATTCAATTATCTGTATATGGTTCAAAGAGGGCAACATGCACAAATAACATCAAACATGACTCAATCCTCATGAACTTGAATTTCAAGAAAGCCAAGTGGAATGAAATCAAAACTGAAATCCTTGAAATAAATTGGCATCAGCACATTGGCAATCTCAATGTTAATCAGGGAATGAAGTTTCTGTACGAAGAGTTAATCAGGATCTGTTGAAAGCATGCCCCATATAAACTCGCCTATTCCTGCATACACTTGATTCCATGAGATAGACTGACAGTAATGTGTAACAGAACCAAACCAACATAACAACTAAAAAACCAAACTCTCTCAACAGATGAGATTGAGAAAAGAAAAAAGAGCATTGAACTTCACCTAAAATTATCTCATGGAAAAGAAACTTCACTAAGTGGACAAGGAGCAGCATAAAAGATAAAATCTATTTCTGAGTTCTATTTCTCCTTTGCTAAACAAATATCAGCTACGCATAACCAGATTGGTTATCTAATGAATCAAAATGGATCATATTACTCTTTTACCCTTTTACTTCTTTCAGTCATGTGACTGCGGCCATGCTGGAGCACCGCCTTTAGTCGAGCAAATTGACCCCAGGACTTATTCTTTGTAAGCCTAGTACTTATTCTATCAGTCGCTTTTGCTGAACCGCTAAGTTACGGGGACGGCATCAGTAAACACTGCAGCATTGGTTGTCAAGCGATATTGGGGGGGACAAACACAGTCATACAAACATATACACACACATACATACATACATACATACACATATATATATATACATATATATATATATATATATATATATATATATATATATATATATATACATAGATACGACAGGCTTCTTTCAGTTTCCATCTACCAAATCCCCTCACAAGGCTTTGGTCAGCCCAAGGCTATGGTAGAAGACACATGCTCAAGGTGCCACGCAGTGGAACTGAACCCGGAACCATGTGGTTCGTAAGCAAGCTACTTACCACACAGCCACTCCTACGCTTATATATACTAATGATTCATCACAAATATGCACATTCTTGAATTGATATTATGACAGTGCATTTTCCCAACCTTATAATTCACAAAATAATATGAGCCAAATGAATTCTTTGTTCCCCAGAATTCAACTTACAGCTAATGACCTAGATTCAAACTCAGCATCAGGATCAGATGGTCTCCCAACCATACTACAAAAAAAAGTGCAAAAACACCCTCGTGAGACCATTACAGATATCATTTCAAAAGTCACTAGATACTGGTTAATTCCCAGAACTATTGAATGACACAATGGTAACACCTATACACAAAGGAAGGTAGCAGGACTGAAGCTAAAAACTGCAGACCTGTTTCTCTCACGTCTCACACATCTAAAATTATCAAACACGTTGTCTGAAATAGAATTAGTACATACCTTTTGGAAAACAATCTCATAGATGATATACAGCATGGTTTTTGGACTGAGGGAAGTTGCCTTACGCAACTATTACAGCACCATTAGACTATTCTTAATAATCTCTTGAGAGGAAAGGACATTGACTGTATATACCTTGATTTTGTTAAGGCATTCAACAAGACTGATCATGGAATCATCTGTTATAAGTTAAGGAATCTTGGTATCTCAGGAAAACTCAGAGAATGGCTCTTTGATTTCTTATATGGTAGGATCCAATCTGTTGCTGGAAATGGTTTCTCTCTGCAAAGTCACCTGTAATAAGTGGTATGCCTCAGTGAATGGTTCTAGGACTATAATTATTTATCATCAACCTATCACAAGTGCACTCATCCAAAATAATGAGTTATGCTGATGATGCAAAAATATCCATGGCTATCCCAACTCTAGAAAATACTGTCACACTCCAAAATGAGCTAAACTTTATTTATCAATTGGTGGATTCAAACAATATGAAATATAATACAACAAAATTTCAGGTTTTTCGTTACAGAGGGAATACACACAAATCACAATATTTGACACCTGACTTATTCAGAGTGCTAGTGACATATGGGACTTAAGAGTAGTCATGTCAAGTGATACATCTTTCCTTAGACACATCACCAAACTGACCTCTAAATGCAGACCTCTTATAGGATGGATCTTGCACACCTTTGTGATAAGAGAACCAGTAGTAAAGGTTAACTATATAGAAAACCTGAGTTCTGAGCAGGTTTGATTACTGCTCACAACTATAGTTTCCTAACTCATTTGGTCTCATAGAAGGAATTGAAGGGTTACAAAGAACATTTACCAGTGAAATACCTTTGGTTAAAAACCTTTATGACTGGGAATATTTGAAAGCTTTGTGTATCTACTATGTTAAATGCTGAAGACGGAGATATACTATCACATATGTATGGAAAATCTTGTTCCAAACTTCAGCAATAGAGACAATTTTAATGCACAAACTGTCAGCACAAACTGTCAGCTTCCAAATGAACCACCTTCAAAAACACTTTATTGACCAGTCTGATATTAAGAAGTCCTCAACTGTTGAACTGCCTCCCTAAAGTAATCAGAAATATAAAAGGAACCTCTACTGAAACATTAAACAGAAAAACATTGGCTTAACTCCTAACAATATTAATGGACTAGTCAGTCATTCGAGAATGCATTCAGGAAAGATCAGCTACTCCCAACTCAATCACAGACCAACTTCACAGCCATAAAGTGACAACAAAGCTGATAGAAAATAAATTAAAGTGGTGCTCCACCATGACTGCAGTCCTACGACTGAAACCTCCCAACTACATGGTTCTGGGTTCAGTCCCACTATGTGGCACTTGGGCAGGTGTCTTTTACTATAGCCCCAGCTCAATCAAAGCCTTATCAGTGAATTTGGTAGACAGAAATGCAACCTGTTGCATGCACGTGCACGTGTATGTGTGTGTGTGCACGTGTGCATGTTTATTGGTAATATATATGATTGCTCTGGCATGGAACAAGAATCAATTATTGTTGCTATGTTTCTGAAAACCAGAATTCTATGAAGATTTTCTCCTGGTTACACTTCAGAGACACTAACTAAGGTTATTCTGGATGGTTTTGGTTACCAAAACATTGAGCTGGACTCAAAATTATGCTGCAACACCGTCTGATACACTGTGCAGTAATGCATCTAGATAAAATCTTGTGCAATGAAAAGACTTTGGACATCCTCTTGGAAAACTTCATCAATGAAATGAGCAAGTATAGAAAAATTTGTGGGGTGATTTGAAGCATTACTTTTACATGTATAATAATAAAAAATATTATTATACCTGTGTTTGTTTTGATATTAAGATTGAAAAAATAATTGGCCTTGTTTATAAAAAGTTTTGGACCTGAATTTGCACCCCCTAAGCTATTTCATTCCCAGGCCACTGTATGTGATAGGTATACTGGAGCAATATGTACAATGAGCAAACTAGAAACAGATTATCTTAAATGCTCAAATAGCAACCAAGAAATAGTTGATAGCTTTTGTTACTTAGATGTAGTTAGCAGGGAAGATAGCTCTGCAGGTATAGAAGTAAAGATAAGAACAAATTGGAAAGAGTTCAGAGAGCTTGTACCACTGCTGACAACAAAGGTCTTTTCTTTCAGGGTGAAAGGTAGACTGCATGGTGCTTGTGTTAGAACTACAGTGCTAGATGTGCAATGTAAGTGTGTGTGTGTGTGTGTGTGTGTGTGTGTGTGTGTGTGTGTGTGAATGATATAGCACAAATGTGCTGAGAGAAAAACTGACCATAAGAAGAATCAGATGTAGTAGTGTGCAAGAAAGATTTGCACAATATATACACACACACATACACATACGCACACACATATATATATATATATCAATAGATAGATAGATTGATAGATACATATATACATACATATATACATACATACATACATTCATACATACATGCACATACATAGTTTGTGTGTGTGTGTGCTATACTGGAAATGTTTTTTGAACTCTGAATGGATTTTGGAAATCTACTGTTCCAAACAAACTGAAAATATAAATAGAAAAAAATGTGATAAAACTGGAACATAGTTGTATTTTCAATACAATATGTTTAAAAAAAAGCTGTTTCTCATAAACACAGGCATATACATATATGTGCACAAATATATCATAGACATACATATATGTGTGTGTGTGTGTGTGTATACACACATATATATACATATGCATACATACATAAATATATATATATATATATATATATATATATATATATATATATATATATATATATATATATATATATATATATATATAATGCCATCTATTTGTTGAAATGGTTTACTTTATGTATATACTGAGTCACTTGTTAGCATTTAGGTCAGCCTTGAAAAATAAATAGTTACAAGTGTGAGTTTAAATTACAAAAGGTAGGGGTTAGAACAAATCTGTGTTCTTTTGGGTCAAACACACACACATTCACAAACACAAACACACACACACACACATGCACAAACACACACACACGCATACACATACACACACACACACACAGACAGAAACTTATGTATTCACAGACACACACACATGCACACACATACACACACTCACATGCACATGCAATCACTTATCCACTCACAAACACACACACACACACACATACACACACTCACATGCACACACAGACAGTCACTTATCTACTCACAAACACACACACACACATACACATACACTCACTCACATGCACACACAGTCACTTATCCAGTCACAGAATCACATTCAGGTTCATGTACATACACACAGTATCATGCCCATGTATATACACATATATACACAAATATGCACACATGCATATGTTTTCCATGCAAGTGTTGTTTTTTGGTGCAAATATTTTGCAAAAATATCAATTAATTGAGAATGAGTAATTTTTTGCATATTGTATTGCTGCACATTATCCCTTAGCTTGTTGATTTTCATGTTTTTAATCAGTCAGTGTATGTACGTGTTTGTGAGTATAAATAAATAAGTATATATATAATGATGGATATATATATATATATATATATATATATATATATATATATATATATATATATATATATATATATATATGCAGGCATGGCTATGTAGTTAAGAAGCTTTCTTCCCAACCGCATGGTTTCAGGGTTCAGTCCCGCTGCATGATACCTAGGGCAAGTGTCTTGTACCAAAATCCCTGGCCAACCAAAGCCTTACAAGTGAATTTAGTAGACAAAAAACTAAATTTAAATAATTAAAAACAGATGAGAACATATGTATGTATGTATGAATGCATGCATGTATGTATGTATGAGTGCATGTATGTATGCATGTATGTATGTATGATTGTATGTATGTATGTATGTGTGTGTATGCATGTATATGTATTCTGCATAAAGAATGTACGTGTGCTGCATGAGATGCTAGTGTAGTGAATGGGGAAAGCTTGGTCTGCAATGTTTGCAGTCGTGTATGCTTGTCAAGAGCAGGGCTCATTAGCCACCAACGGAGCCTCAAATACAAAATATAAGTTAGTCCTAGAGCACACAATGTTACTAAAGGTCAGCAATGGTTTTGCTCGGTCACAAGTGGACAGCCATCATCATCATCATCATCACCATGTGTAGTCATACTAATGTATTTATTTTCACTGTCAACTTTGACACCTTGATTAAAGCTTAATGTTTTCAGCAACTTGAAATTAAAATTTCACTAATAATAAGCATAGGAGTGGCTGTGTGG
>NC_042999.1:137414450-137451950 GCF_006345805.1 Octopus sinensis
CATGAACTAAGTATTAACAAAACATTTTCGTTGCTATTTAAGAACTACACAGGTGGTAACATTACACAATTATCTATCTTATATACATACACCCACTGATAATTATACATTCCTCCATATCTGTCATGCCTTCTCTTTCCTTGTCTCTTTCATCTCCTTTTTCTCTGGCTCTCTCCCACTTTCTCCTTTCTTTTCCTCTCTCTTTCTCACTCTCCCTCATCCACCTCCTCCTCCTCCTCCTCCTCTCTCTCTCTCTCTCTCTCTCTCTCTCTCTCTCTCTACTTATTCTTACTATGAATCCTGTTATCTAACTGTCACATTTCCTTGTTACACCAAGCCTGCAATGTATGTAGGTGTTGTAAATTATTTTTTAGCCTAGAGAGAGACTTCGTAATATTTAAATGTATTTCAGTTCTAATTTATACTGTGTTGTACAAATGTGTATGTGTACATCATCACCATCAACATTTTTAGGACCACTTTCAATGCTAGCATGGTTAGACACATCGTCACATTCCAAGTTAGTTCTTATTCAGAGATTCTGCTTTCTTAAATATATAAAATTAACCTAGTAAAGTCTTCAGTTAATTAACATTCTGCAATGTAATTTTCCTTTTCATTCCATCAGTTATAACTTCTCAAACTGTGATATCAAAGGATCTCATATTTAATACAAATTCATTTTATTGGAATTTCAAGAATGAGAATTGTAACTCATTTAGTTTTTGTTTTTCAATATATATTTGAAACTGAGAAAACATGTTATCATCAATCAAAATATTTGAATTAAAAAAATGTAAAAAACTGACATGAGGAATTTAAACTTAATTATGATTTTAAAATTCAAGAAAAAGAAAGCTGTAATTTAAATTTGAAATGATAAAAAATATAGAGGTGAGAATACCGAAATAAATTTAAATTCAAGTCCAGATATCAGTTACCACTTCACTTACCATTCAATTACCATTCTATACCCTTACAACTTCAGTTTGTAAAACCTCACTGTTTTATTATTTACTTCAAACTGAAAAATGAGAAAAGCATTGTTTTTTAACAAGGTATAAAATCCCAATTGAAAATTCCTAGCATGGCTTTGGGCTTAAGAAGCTTGCTTCTTCAACCATTTGGCTTCAGGTTCAGTCCCGTCATGCAGCACCTTAAGTAAGTGTCTTCTGTTATAGCCTTTGGTTAACCAAATCTTTGAGAATGCATTTGGTAGATGGAAAATGAAAGAAGCCCATTGTGTATATATGTATATATGTGTGTATCTTAGTGTTGTTATATCTATCTCCTACCATAACTTGACAATTTGTGTTAGTTTGCTTTCGTAACTTAGTGGTTCAGCAAAAAAGATCAATAGATCTTGGTAGATGGAAACTGAAAGAAGCCCATTGTGTATATATCTACATGTGTTTATCTTAGTTTTGTTATATCTTTCTCCTATCATAACTTGACAACTTGTGTTAGTTTGCTTTCGTAACTTAGTGGTTCATCAAAAAAGATCAATAGATCTTGATAGATGGAAACTGAAAGAAGCCCATTGTGTATATATCTACATGTGTGTATCTTAGTGTTGTTATATCTATCTTCTACCATAACTTGACAACTTGTGTTGGTTTGCTTTTGTAACTTAGTGGTTCAGCAAAAAAGATCAATAGAATAAGTAACTAGACTTCCCAAAATATGCCCTGAGGACAATGTATTTGACTAAACCCTTCAGGACAGTGCCCAGTATGGCTGCAGTTCAATAACTGAAAGAAATATAAGATATCATTCTTAGTATTGAATAAAATTTTCTTTCAGCTTAAAAATGAGATAACTAGTAGATTGCTGAATCCCTTACATTACTGGGATATAGAGTTTCCATTGAGGACTTGATATGTTTAGAGCATGTAGGTATGATGAAGCCCTTTTTCATTTATTCTGTTACTATCCAGTCAACCTTATTCAAGTAAACTTTTGATTAAGAGAACCCCCATCTCTTTATGATAATCACAACTATGTTATCTATTAGATAATGTTCTTCTCTCTTATTAGCTAGCAGACTGTGAGTTTTGAGGAAATATTGGTTGCTATTTTTAGTAAATTGTACAACTTCACAGAGGCACCCTTAGTTCTACAGTTTAGTTATACAAGTTGTTGGAATGCCAGTAAATATTTTGCTCACAATAGTAGACAATACTACCCTGTGGTATGTGTGTGTGTGTATCATCATCATCATCATCATCTTTTAATGTCTGGCATGGATTGGACAGTTTAATAAGACACAATGACCCCAAGGACTGCATCATACTCCAATGTCTGTGATGCCAACCACTTCATAGCATGTACTGGGGGCTTTATTTTTGAGCCACCAGCACTAGTTGGGTTGTCGTGCAGCTTTCATGACTACAAACCACAAGCAGGGAGGGGAAGCTTTATGCTAGAAGAATGAGTGGTAGAGAGAGGTAAAATATGAGAGAAGGGCCAGAGGAAAACAAGTTTCTTGCTGAAGAGGAACAGCATGACTAATCACATTTTAGAAGTGAGGATGGAGGGGTAGAACTGGAAATTAAAGTGTCTTTTGAAAGAACACAGCACAACAAGATTGAACACAAAACAACTAATATCATTAATATAGTACAAATTATTTATCTTTTTGACTGCGGGTTTAACAGTTTATTATTTCAATTATTTCATTTTTGTATTTGTTTACAAGATTCTTGATGTGAATTAATGTAGATTATTTACATTGTTTACATTATTTACATTTGACGGATATTTGTCCTTATCTTGTTTGTTGTTAACACAATGTTTCAGCTGATGTACCCTCCAGCCTTCATCAGGTGTCTTGGGGAAATTTTGAACCTGGGTTCTCATTCCTAAGGTATTTTTCAATGTTGTTATTATTATTACTATTATTCAGGTCACTACCAAGATTTCAAGTTCGATTCCAGGCAGTGACCTGAATAATAGTAATAATAATAATAACATTGAAAAATACCTTAGGAATGAGAACCCAGGTTCGAAATTTCTCCAAGATACCTGATGAAGGCTGGAGGGTATATCAGCTGAAACGTTGTGTTAACAACAAACAAGATGAGGACAAATATTCGTCAAATGTAAATAATGTGAATAATGTAAATAAGGTACATAATTCCTCATCTCTTAAATATAGAATTGTGAATTAGTGTGTTGAAAATATTTTGTTGTTTCTCAGGGGAGGGGGTCATTATGCCAATAATAAACACATGCACTGTTTCTATTTCACTTCCTTTATACATCATCATCATTTAACATCCGCTTTTTCATGCTAGCATGGGTTGGACGATTTGACTGAGATCTGGCAAACCAGATGCCTGCACCAGGCTCCAATCGAATCTGGCAGAGTTTCTACAGCAGCTGGATGCCCTTCCTAATGCCAACCACTCCGAGAGTGTAGTGGGTGCTTTTACATACCACCGGCATGAGGGCCAGTCAGGCGGTACTGGCAACAGCCACGCTCAAATGGTGCTTTTTAGGTGCCACCTGCACAGGAACCAGTCCAGCAGCAATGGCAATGACCTAGCTCGAATGCTTTTTCACATGCCACCAGCACAAGTGCCAGTAAGGCGACGCAGGTAACGATCACATATGAATGGTGCTTTTTACATGCCACCAGCACGGAAGCCAGTTTGTTGCTCTTGCAACGATCACGCTTAGTGCTCCACTAACACGGTTGCCAGTCATCGAATTTGATTTTGATTTTGATTTCACTTGCCTCAACAGGTCTTCACAAGCAGAGTTGAGTGTTCAATGAAGGAAAGGTACGCATAAGTAGGCTGGTTACACGCCTGGCATAGGCCATGCGGTTATGGTCTCACTTGGCTTGCCGAATCTTCTCAAGCACAGCATATTTCCAAAGGTCCCGGTCACTAGTCATTGCCTCAGTGAGGCCTAATGTTCATAGGTCATGCTTCACCACCTCATCCCAGGTCTTCCTGGGTCAACCTCTTCCACAGGTTCCCTCAAACACTAGGGTGTGGCACTTTTTCCCACAGCTATCTACATCCATTCTTGCCACATGGCCATACCAGCGCAGTCGTCTCTTTTGCATGCCACATCTGATGCTTCTTATGTCCAACTTTTCTCTCAAGGTACTTACACTCTGTCGAATATGCACACTGACATTACACATCCATCAGAGCATACCGGCTTCATTCCTTGCGAGCTTACGCATGTCCTCAACAGTCACGGCCCATGTTTCACTGCCATGTAGCATGGCTGTTCATACACATGCGTCATACAGTCTACCTTTTACTCTGAGCAAGAGGCCTTTTTTCACCAGCAGAGGTAAGAGCTCTCTGAACTTTGTCCAGGTTATTCTTATTCTAGCAGCTACACTTTCAGCGCATCCTCCCCCTGCTACTGACTTGATCACCTAGGTAACAGAAGCTATCAACTACTTCTAGTTTTACTCCCTGGAATGTGGTGGAAGTTGTTCTCTGCACATTTTCAGTGTTTATTGCTCATGAGCATCTGCCACATACAAAAACTATCTTCCCACTTAGCCTTCCTTTGATATTGCTGCACTTCTTATGTGTCCATAGCTTATAGAGTTTCTACCTACGCCTTTTCTACAGATTGAGCAGGGCCAACTACCTGAAGGGGTTTGTGGTTTATTATTATTAGTTAATTAGTTAATATTTAACTAATTAACTGATTGTTTTATTAACTATTCAATCAATCAACCAATCAGCTAGGTTTGTCAAAGTCGTTTCCATCACCATTCATGGCCGCATCAATAACATGCCCTCTCCACTCCAAGTCTGATTCATGTCTATCAGCTTGTCTATTTTAGTTACTATATTATGATTAATTATTATATTAATATATTAATACAACCAGCAATGAGTGTGTATTGATTGCGTACATATGACATTGAAATTGTGTTATATTGGTTTTAGATAATATTTTGTAACGAAAGTTTTATCTTTTATAAAGTCTGAGAAAATCAGTGATTTCCTAATGGTTATTACCAATATATTCCAAATATTTTGAACTAGAATTCTCAATATTTTCTTTTGAATGCTTGTAATTGTTCGTGAGCAAGAGTTTACTGGATGTTGAACTAAACAAAAGCAAAAACAAAAACTACTACTGCTGCTGTGAATTGTAACTGGAATCAATGTTTCTCTTTTTTTAACCCAACAAATTTGAGCATGAAGAGTTATGTACCCTGGTACAGCTGCTAAAAAATTTGAACCAATTTTCTATAGCAGCCTATCTTATGGTAAAGATTACCATTTTTTCGTTACTACTCTAAGCACAAGGCCTGATATTTTGGGGGAGGGGGCCAGTCGATTAGATCGACCCCAGTATGCAACTAGAACTTAAATTATCGACCCCGAAAGAATGAAAGGCAAAGTCGACCTCGGCGGAATTTGAACTCAGAACATAAAGACAGACAAAATACCTATTTCTTTACTGCCCACAAGGGGCTACACAAAGAGGGGACAAACAAGGACAGACAAACGGATTAAATCGATTATATAGACCTCAGCGCGTAACTGGTACTTATTTAATCAACCCCGAAAAGATGAAAGGTAAAGTCGACCTCGGCGGAATTTGAACTCAGAACGTAACGGCAGACGAAATACCTATTCCTTTATTGCCTACAAGGGGCTAAACATAGAGGGGACAAACAAGGACAGACAAACGGATTAAGTCGATTACATCGACTCCAGTGCGTAACTGGTACTTAATTTATCGACCCCGAAAGGATGAAAGGCAAAGTCGACCTCGGCGGAATTTGAACTCAGAACGTAGCGGCAGACGAAATACCGCTAAGCATATCGCCCGGCGTGCAAATGTTTCTGCCAGCTCGCCGCCTTAAACCATTTATTGTTTTCTGCTCTAGACACAAGACCCGAAATTTTGGGGGAAGGGGCCAGTCGATTAGATTGACCCCAGTACGCAACTGGTATTTAATTTATCGACCCCGAAAGGATGAAAGGCAAAGTCGACCTCGGCGGAATTTGAACTCAGAACATAAAGACAGACGAAATATATATTTCTTTACTACCCACAAGGGACCAAACAAGGACAAACAAACGGATTAAGTCGATTATATCGACCCCAGTGCGTAACTGGTACTTATTTAATCGACCCCGAAAGGATGAAAGGCAAAGTCGACCTCGGCGGAATTTGAACTCAGAACTCAGAACTAAGCATTTCGCCCGACATGCTAACGTTTCTTATTTCTTTACTGTCCACAAGGGGCTACACACAGAGGGGAAAAACAAGGACAGACAAACGGATTAAGTCGATTATATCGATTCCTGTGCGTAACTGGTACTAATTTAATCGACCCCGAAAAGATGAAAGGTAAAGTCGACTTCGGCGGAATTTGAACTCAGAACATAAAAACAGACGAAATATCGCTAAGCATTTAGCACGGCATGCTAACGCTTCTACCAGCTCGCTGCCTTAAACCATTTATTGAAATAAGAACAGTACACCTTGTACTATAGGTTGCTGTCTAAAATTTCAAAATTTGACCAATGAGAGAGGCTTGAAGATACATCAGGGAAAGACTTGTGAGAAGAGGACAGAGCAGTGTGGATCGTCAGATCGTAAAACACGTGGCAAATCATCCCCGGACTCAAACCACACCGGATCGATAAATGCTACAGCAGAGAACTCTTCACGTGATGAAACTACAAGTCATGAAACTGGTGCATCGGATAATACTCAGAGGAAACCGAGGGTTTTGTGGCCTGCTGCTAATGAGAAAGTGAAATATAAAGAGTTTGAAAATAAGGTTTGTCGGGCTCTTTATAAAATGACAGGCTCTACAATGGAGAAACTGGGAAAATTATCAAGCTCAATATACGATATAGGAAAAGATTTATTTGGAATAAAAGAGAATATCCGACTAGAGAAAGGAAAGTGTGGACCAAGCAGGAGGATCAGAAAAATGCAGCAGTCGAGGAAGGAAAAGTCCGACTTAAGAAAGCGATAGAGATGTGCTGCACTAGATGAGAAACCTGGCCTTGCGTTGCTGTATAACGATTTGAAGAGGAAATGTCGTTATGTGCAACGACATATCCGCCGATATGAGTGTCGAAAGGAGAGTAAAAGGACTCGTGGACAGTTTCTGAAGGACCTGTACGGGTTTACTAAGAAGCTGTTCACTGAACCGAAGAGTGGTACTTTATCGTGCACTAAAGAAGAATTGGATGCTCATATCAAGGAAACCTACAGCGATCCGCACCTTAACCAGCCGCTGCCACCTCTACATGGGTTAAATCATCTCTCAGGACCTGATATCGAATTCCAGATTGGGGACATCAGGGAGAGAGAGGTGAATGACTTCGTAAGAAAAGCTAGAGCAAAGAGTGCCCCAGGAGGTGATGGCGTCTCATATAAAGTTTACAAGTACTGCAATCGTCTGCGAAAGAAGCTCTTCGTCCTAATCCGACAACTGTGGTGCGAGGAGACTATAGTAGAGGATTGGTGTAAGGCAGAAGAAAGAAGCCAATGCAAAGACCATAAAACAGTTTAGGCCGATATCCTTATTGAATGTGGAAGGCAAGATCTTTATGGGAATTCTGTCGAGGAGAACAGTGGCATATTTACAGAGTAACGGATATGTTGATGAATCTGTTCAAAAGGCCGGAATCTCCGGGATCCCTGGATGCGTTGAACACTGTTTTTCGATTTGGAAAGCGATCCAGGATGCCAAACAGAACAAGAAAAGTCTGAACGTGGTATGGCTCGACCTAGCTAACGCGTATGGTTCAGTGCCACACAAATTACTAATAACAGCCATGGACCACTTCCACATTCCTGACAAAGTGATCAAAATAATGAGGATGTACTATGACAGTTTCGAAATGAGGTTTACAACTGGAAATTTTACAACAAATTGGCACCGATTGGAGGTTGGCATTGCTGCTGGCTGTACAATATCTGTCACGTGGTTTATCTTAGTCATGGAGTTGATTTTGAAAGGTGTTGATTTTTCGGAACAAATCGCCCATGTACAATCGCCTAAGAAAGCCTTCATGGATGACGTGACACTTCTAGCTACAGATAAACAAATCATGCAGAATGCCCTCTTGAGATTAGTCGAACTTGTGAGGTGGTCAAGAATGCGATTTAGAGCAAAAAAGTCGCGTAGTCTGACATTTGTTAAGGGAGTGCAGAAAGAATTTAAATTTCGAATATCTGAAGAAAGCATTCCAACAGTCAAGGAAGAGCCCGTCAAGAGCTTGGGACGAGTATACGCTGGAACATTGTCAGGCAGAAGTCGTGGGATTGAAATTATGAAACAGGCCGAGGCGGGGTTATCAGCGATTGTTGTTTCGAAGTTACCAGGTAAATATAAAATTTGGTGCTTGCAGTTCGGCTTGTACCCGCGACTTGCGTGGCCACTTTTAATATACGAGGTAGCATTGTGACGAGTTGAAAAGATTGAACAAAAATGTAATGTGTTCATTAGAAAGTGGCCTCGTATGTTGAACAGCTCAGCTCTTTATCGTAAAAGAGGTTCGTTGCAGTTACCAATAGCATCAATAGTCGAAATATATAAGTTGTGGAAGATACGGACGGTCTTGATGCTGAGAGAATCGAAGGATATGGAAATCAGGCGTAACCCACCAGAGGTGAAAACAGCCAGGAAGTGGAAAGCAGAAGCAGAAACTGACAACATCTTGTCTTCTCTTATACACAGAGATATGGTGGGAGCAACGCAGAACCATCGGAAAGGATTTGGTTTTGGCGCAGATCAGTTCAGACCGTTTGCAAGCATGATGCTGTGTGAACGCAGATCTGTTGTTAGCAACAGCGTCAAAACAAGAGAAGCAGAGAGAAAAGAGCTTCATTTGATCCGATGTGTTCATCAAGGTCAGATGACGAGATGGGAAGAACATGTAGTTGAGAGGAAGATAAGTTGGGATGAGATGTGGAAGTGGACGACATCTCGGCTGAGTTTCCTGATTCGTTCATCTTATGATGTTTTGCCATCACCTACGAATCTAGTAAGATGGAACGTCTTAGAGAATGACATCTGCAAATGTGGAAAGGTCGGTACACTAAAACATATTCTTTCCAACTGTTCATTAGCATTGAACAGGTACACATGGAGGCACAACTTGGTCCTTAAGGTTATCTTCAATGCTATAAAGAACCAAATTCATCTCAACATCACTGAGGAAAACTCGTTAAAAGTACCATCAAGAGAGTTCATTACCTTCGTACGACCAGGTCAGCAGATCCGTTTCAAGAAGAAGACCAAGAAACTTCCTGAGAAAAATGAAAAGTGGAACGGCTATTGGGAGGTAACTGCAGATTTACCTGGGTGCCAGGTTTTCTTTCCCATCCCAGTTTCGAAAAAACCAGATATTTTGATGTGGTGTGAAAGAAAGAAAGTTGTAAATATAGTCGAGCTAACGGTTCCTCACGAAGATAAT
This sequence comes from Octopus sinensis, assembly GCF_006345805.1. NCBI lineage: Eukaryota > Metazoa > Mollusca > Cephalopoda > Octopoda > Octopodidae > Octopus > Octopus sinensis. The sequence continues at coordinate 137,423,885 of NC_042999.1, forward strand.
ATGGACGCCGCTCGAGCTCGAAAATTAAACCGTTATGAAAACCTCCTCGAGGAATGTGTAGACGCAGGCTGGAAAGCGGAACATTTTCCTATCGAAGTCGGATGTAGAGGGTTTGTAGGACACAGCGTGAGACGACTGTTGTTATCGTTAGGCCTAACTCATCGTAAAGTCAATACCATCATGACTGATATCCAATCTACAGTGGAGAAGGCTAGCCACTGGATTTGGTTAAAAAGAGACGATGAGCGATGGCTAGAAGTATATTGAGTTCTTCACAACCAGCTGATCTAGCAAGCGGGGCCTCATATCAGTGAGGGAGGCCGGTGCGCATTGATGCCGTCGAGAGGTAGGCCCCGAAACGGCGCGCATTCTCTCCTGATGACCCCATACACTTGCTAGCTTCCGATATACGGAGCTTTTAACTGGTAGCACTTGCATGTGCAAGTTGTTTGCAAGACAAGACGAGTGAACTGGATCCTGGCATTATCATCCAGCTGATAATACTTTTGTGAATGATTAACTGTATGCTCAACTGGAACCAAAACAGAAATTCCTTTGGCTACACTGATGATTAAGTATCTCCATCAGAACATACTAGAACAAATATCTAACGTATCTATTTCATTAGTTAATAGTTTTGATAAAACATGAAGAAAAAAAATTGTACTACGCAAACAGAGGATAAGGGAAATAACTCTTGGCAACTTCATATAAAATGTGTTTATGACTGGAGAGGGATGAATGGTATTTTGCTACATACTATCAGTAGTTTCATATGACTGCTTTATTTTTTATTTATAATTATATGTTACTAACCCCTCATGTTCAGAGGGTCGTTCAAGATAATTGGAGATTTATAAAAAATAAAAATTAATCTCCCTCCACAAAACTAATCTCAAAAAGTCTTCTTGTGAACGTGACCTGGACATTATTTTCGACAGAGATTTGCGTTGGACAAAACACATAACTAAAATTGCCAAGAAGGCTGAGGGTGTCTTGGCATCACTCACCAAGCCCTTTGTGAGCCGCTCTCCGGCTATCTATCTGAGGCTTTATATAGCTATCGTGCGGCCTCACCTGGAATTTGTATCACCGGTCTGGAACCCCTATCTTGCCGAGGATATTAATCGTCTGGAAACCGTTCAGTGACGTGCAACCAAGAGAATACCCTCCATCAGGCATTTGCCATATTTTGAACGCCTTACTTCCCTGGGCACGGACACATTGAAACTCCGACGTTAGGCAGCTGACTTGACAGATACCCATAAAATAACTGGAAGATGCGGCCGCAACCGTTGCAGTACGAGTGTGTGTCCGTCCGTGTGTTACAAACAATAACTCTGAGCATCTTTTCACACTCCACCTATCTAACACCCGTGGACATGTTTACAAAGTCAGAAAACAGCACAACTCCGATGACTTTCGGAAACATTTTTTTCACGCTAAGAGTTTGCTGAAGCATGGAACAAACATCTTACAAACAATAACTCTGAGCACCTTTTCAAACTCCACCTGTCTAACACTCGTGGACATGTTTACAAAGTCAGAAAACAGCACAGCTCCCATGACTTTCGGAAACATTTTTTCATGCTAAGAGTTGCTGAAGTATGGAACAAACTGCCGGCATCAGCTGTTAGTTGTCTGAGAACTGCATCCTTCAAAAGTTCTATGCTTCCAGAGATTCGCCAACACTACACCTGATTTTCTCTCCTCCATACACACGCAAGCATGTATCTTTGACTCATACACTGTTCACTTTCCAGACATTTGTACATTACTGCATATGTTTTATAAGCACTTTTGACAAGTTGTGGTGCACCTGAGCACTGTATAGAATAATTTCATTATTATTATATATGCTTCGTCTACTGAAGGCTAGGAATTTATGGAGACAGTTGTCAAAAATAAGAAGTTCCTACTGACTATACTTTATGACTATTATATCATTATATCGTTTTCTACTGTATCCAGACCAGAGCATGCTACTTCAAGAGGTGACTTGAGACAAGACTGAGATATCAATCCAGTTTTGGTAAGTAATGCTCTTTATATGATGTACCAAAAAAAAATATATGCATAGGTATTTATTTCTTTTGATGTGGTGCAGGACCCAAACTTTTTTCTAATGTAATAGGATATTATTGATCTGCATTGGATATAGTATTAGCCAACCAAATTTCAGTTCAAAATTACTTCAGTAATTTTGTTGTCTGCTTGAGCACTAAATATTAATTCTATTTTGCTTTTAGTTTGCCTAACTGTTAGAAATATGTGCCAAATGTAATATTCCTTGAGATAGAACCAATGTCCTTTGTATCCATAAGGAAATTCCTCTATCACCTACTTGACACAAACATAACAAATCTAATCACTACCCATTCCTTAAATGATTCTTTGGTTTAGCAATTAAATAAAATGTAAATATATATGATTGGTTCTTTGTTTTATCAGTTTCAGAGAGATAGAAAGCAAAGTGAGTCTTAAAACATTTTAGTTCAGGATAGAGTGGTAACAAAATATATACTAAAGAAGCTAAAATGGTACCGAAACCTGAATGATTTACAGAGCTTTATATAGTGTTAGATAAGAAATAAATACTCCTTTGGTGAGGACACCAGTTTATTTCAGCCAACATTCTGAGGCAATCTGGTGCCTATTCTTCAAAAGCTATCTGGAGTGAACACTGTAATGTCTACAGTAATATTTAACTTAAAATCTATAAGCTGGCATGCAGTATTAACTCACTCAGCCATTTTCTGATACAAAGTATTTAAATACATAGTGTAAAGCATTTTCTCAGTTCCTGTTCACCACTCTCACTAAATTATAGGTTGCTGTCTAAAAACTATAGTGTTATAAAATCAGTCAAACGTTGCAGTGTAGTAGTACATTCTCAGTAACACAATTTCAATCCCCACTTGAAACTTTCATTTATATCCTTTTACTGAGGCATTGCCTTCAAGGATTTTAGTCAGTTATATAGTTTCCAGCACTTAGTCTGGTACCCATTTCTGTAACTTTTTAAAATGGCTAAGTTTATCAGAGTTATATTCCTTTCAGAAATGTAAATAGTACAAGGTTTTTATACTAATACACACACACACACATGCATGCAAATGACCTCTTCACAGTTTTCATCTACTACATTTAACATACATATTGTTCAGTCTGAATCCATGGTAGAGGACCTATGCTAAAGGTGTGTAATGAGATCAAATCTTGAACCATATGATTACAGAAAAGTCTTCTTAACCACACAGCCATGGCGTTAGGAAGGGCATCCAGCCATGCCAAATCAGACAGGAGTGTGTGCAACTCCTCAGCTTGCCAGCCCATTCCAGCATGGACAACAGACATTAAATGATTATGATGATGATATATATATGCATCTATGCCTGCATGCACATACACACAACTTATGATCATTAATGTTCACTAACTGATGTTTACTAATGAACTTTTTTATAAGATAAATGCAATTGGGCAAAAGAGGCATCAGATTTGGGATGCAAGAAAAATTATTACACTTATATGATCATGTGATGTGAGTGGATGCAGGCAGCTTGATAAAAAAGTGCTGATTGTTGAAAATGGATGGAACTTGTGTGAAGAGGGAGACCCAGGAAGGCATGGGATAAAATAGTGTTGACCCTCCTAGTAGATATGATGAAAAACTAAGATGAATAGTGATATGCCATGCTTGACAAGACTTGTCGAGCCTTCTCCTACAGCTTATCTTCTAACACCCATTTCTCTATCAATCTTTTTACTGTGGTACTACTCACCCAGGTTCTGTAAATGATACCTTATCTTCCTACATTTTACATCTATCTCTATAACAGTCCCTTATCATCTCTTTCTCCTCCTCCCTGACCCACTTTAATTTCTTTCACTTCCTATCCCCCAAACTGATATTCATTGTGTCCACATCAACCCCCATGTCTAATCACCTCTCCCACTCTCACCTATCAACCTACACTGTCTGTTCTTCTATACTTATTTTCTCTCACATATTCACATTGTACTTTGAGAGTATGCCCTAAATCATTATCATCATATCTCTCTCTCTCTCTCTCTCTCTCTCAGTCATGTATTCTCCTCTTTGGCAAGACACCTGTTCTTGTCTCTCAATCATACTTTTACCTCCTTCTATACTATGCCTCTGTTGAAAGTGTTTTATCTTGTCAGTACTAGATGACCTCATGAGGGATGATGCTCCAAAAAAAAAAAATAGCATTCAGTACATTCTGTAAAGTGATTGGCATTAGGAAGGGCATCCAGATGTAGAAACCATGGAGCTTGGCTTGTCGGTTTCTGTCAAAATCTCTAACTTAAGACAGTATTATAAAAAGTCACATTAAACAATGATCATGGTATAACAGGTGGTCCGTAGCTGTAACCTTGTCTACTAATAAAAGTCATATTTCACTTCAGTTTCTAAATTAGATTTCATGAAATTAAACCTTAATTTCTTGAAATTACCTTCATTTTCTGTGAGTGTCACTGACAATTGCTGCTAGGTTTTGTTGTCTTTCTCAAACTAATGAGCAAATTTCAGTTAGCTGGGAAGTTTTTGTGTACAACGTTCAGTATCTGATTTGCATATGATAAAGTTACTGGTCTACCTATGAAAGCACATGGTTCAAGGATTAGACTGAGGCTGTAAGTTCGATTCCTGAGCTGGGCTGTGTGTTGTGTTCTTGAACAAGACACTTTTATTTCCTGTTATTCCCAATCACTCAGCGGTAGGAACGAGTTTTGGTGTCACTTGTGCTAAGCTGTATTGGTCTTTACCTTTCCCTTGGATGATAGCAGTGGCATGGAGAGTGGGGAGACTGGTGTGCACGGACAACTGCTGGTCTTCTACAAAACAGCCTTACCCGGACTTGTGCCTCAGAGGGGGCTTTCTCGGTGCAATCACCTGATTATTCATGACCAGAGGAAGGGTTTTAGCCTTTTTTTTTTTACTGATCTACCTGAGTTATTTCCCTTAGCTCATATTTTAAATTTTGAATGTAACAACTTATTTACCTTCCCTCTTCACCAAATTTCTTACAAAAAGTTAAATTCTGAAATGATTAAACTAGATACTGAGAATTAACAGTTTATAAGTCATGGGTTCAATCCCAGAACAGGCCTTTCATTGTGTTTCTAGGCGGGGCAGTTTAGTTCTATATTCCCACACTTCAAGTGGGAAATAGCTGACTGCTTTTCTCTGGGAGGTCTGAGAAAGCATTTAACTGTCTACGTGAAATGAATGCAAAAGTATTAATACTTGTTCTTTACTATAAGAACTTAGTTTTTATTCATTATAGATAGAGACAGTAAATGCCCAAATAATAAACTGTAAAAAAGACTAAATAAACTATATATATATATATAATATATAATAATAATATAATACAGGAAGCATGGAAGTTTTGAAGGATGCAGTGCTCCGACAACTAACAACTGATACATATATATATATATATATATATATATATATATATATATATATATGTATATATATATATATATATATATATATGTAGTTGTGGGTCATGACCAGTCAAAGAGTAACCATTAGCCTCACTCCTATTATGCTCTTAGCAATACAGGTGACTCATCAGACCTACTAGCTGAAGGCATGTAGCCTCTCTACTACAGGAGGTAGGAATACAGTCTTGGTCAGTCAGGGTTGTGAAAAATCCCTAAAATGAAGTTCTACTAAGTGACATCGCTTCTGGGTGAAATGGAGTTATCTCCCTTTGACCGACTGTAGTTGCATCCCAAAGGAGTCAGTATATGTGCAGTTACCATTTGCTAGTCTTCAACATAAATTTTCTTTCATGAGAGCATTGAATGAATATCTCTTTCTGGAGTTTAAGAAGATACATGGACCAAGCAAATTGGGATTCTTGCCCTCTTGACCAATCAAAGTTTGCATCATGTTCCCACTGAGGTATGGTTCAAGTTGTTCTAGCTCCTGGAACAGTCAGGAACATACTCTGACATTCATCCTTTTCTAAGGATAATGCAAATGAAATATCTTCAACCTGTAAAGGAATCTCAGTCAGACACTTGACTCACTAAAATCCTTTTTCTCATCTGCTCAGCAGCACTAGTTTACATCTCATCAAATTGTGAAAAATGTACTGATAAATGTATGCTTATATTTGATATGTTAGGAAAACTAAGATCAAAATATGAAGGAAATTGTTACCTTGTGAATATGGCATTGCTACTTTTATTATTGTGTTTGTTATTGGTATATCAGTGGATTGGCAGAATTGGTAGATTATCTGACATAATACCTTGTGGTATTTAGTTATGGCTCTTTATGTTCTAAGTTTAAATCCCATCAAAGTTACCTTTGCTTTTCATTCTTCTGGGATCAATAAAAGAAAGTACCAGTCAAGCACTGAAGCTAATGTAATTGACTTACCTCTCTCATCAAATTCATTGGTTTTGTAACGAAATTAGAAATTAGTTTTGCTGTCATTTGATAATGTAAAATTAGATCGTGGCTGTTTAATCCCAGCTCTGATTGAGTAATATCTAAGACTTCATCTAAGATGGTGAGCTGGCAGAGTTGTTAGCACACCTGCAGCATTTTGTCCATTTTTATGTTCTGAGTTCAAATCTGACAAAGTCAACTTTGCCTTTTGTCATTTTGAGGCTGATTAAATAAGTATTATTTGAACACTGGGGTCAATGTAATCAACTGGTCCCCTTCCTTGAACTTGCTGGCCTTGTGTCAAAATTTGAAACCAATACCTAAGACTACATTATCAAATGTGCCCTTACATCTTTAACAGTGTTGTTCAGAGGAAATTTGGCTACTATTTTTGGCCAGACATGCAACCACTTAGCAGTTCCCCGATGAACATGGAAAATTATGAAATCAAATGTACAACTCTATTTAAATCCTCTTTCATCTTTCCTTCCACTAGGATCAGCTCTTCACTTCCCCAGAGTTAATATAAAAAGTAAACTATAAAAACTAAATTATTTGAACCACTTCTGAAAAAAATTGGACTAATGATTATAGAAAATAGACAAATTACTGACAAACTAAAACAAGCTGCCAGCTAGACATCTTTTATTCAGTGGCAAATGTGATTAAGATGGTAGATAAAATAAAAATAAATAGAAATAATAAAAACAAGAGAAAATTCCAGAAATTCCATCATAAAAGGATTTATTTATTTTTTTAAAATTCATTAATAGAGATTTAAAACTTGATAAATGTTTATTCAGAATGAAACCAAACCTGTACTTTAATGGAATTAATTCTGCATCCATCAAAGAATTATTGCTGCTTGTAGACATTTACGTAGTGTGATGGGTATGTTTTTCTTTCTATATTTAATTAATGACATATAAGAAAGCTGTTAAAAATGTCCAGATCAAACTTTGGGAAGTATGAGTTAATTTTTTTAAAGATCATTTTTTGCCTCACTTAAAATTGCTTATATTTTCAAAAACTAAAATCAGAATGAGCAGAAAAAGAAGTAAAATAAAAATGTTTTTGGGCTTCAGTCAAAATTGAAATAGAAATTTAAAAAATAATTAATTGGATTTGACAAAAAAAAAATTAATTTGTTTTTAATGATAGTTTGAATTTTGGGAATTATATTTGACATATTTCAGTTTTTGAAAGCATCTCAATTTGATGAATTTGAAATTTGAAGCTAAAAAATTCGAGTAGTAAAAAAAAATGAATTCAAATTCAAGTATCTGGTGTCAATATTGTAGCTCTGAAGTGAAATTAATTGTAGCAATGTTAAAATATAACAAAAGCTGTAGAATGATAAAATTCTACTTGTATTTTCCATTTTGGTATGGTTTCAATGGCTGGATGCCCTTCCTAATACCAACCACTTCGTTGGATGCACCGGAAACATTTAACCATTGCACTAGCATTAAGAGTATGCATTAACCCTGGCATAACTAAGGACTCCTCCCTGTGCTATGTTGATTTTCATTTGCCAGCCATTTTATAGAGTATTGGGTCATTTTAATGTGACACCAGCACTAGAAATGTTGTTCTATCCCTAGAAGACAAGAGTTTTCAGTACATTGTTGTCTCTGTTCATTCAAGGCAATGTAATCAAGATGAAAGAGAGAAACCTGAGGTGAGAGGATAATAAGAGCAAGAATGTGATGGGATAAATGGAATCATAAAAGTGATAAGGTGATAGAGGAGTAGGTTATGGGAGAGAGAGACAATGAAAGATAGTTGTATGTTGGTAGGTAAGGACATTGAATCAAAAACACAATGTGAACAACATAAGGGAAAAGATGATGTAAGAGGTATCCCTCTTATGAGAAGGGAAGTTTGATGAGAGAGAGATCAGTATGTTAACAATGAGTGATAGAGGAGGGGCTAATGAGAGAGAGAGAAAAAAAATGAAAACGGTTGATGGTAAGAGAGAGGGAATGTGTGATGAATGTTAAAATAAGTGCTAAGGAAGTGAGTAATGAGAAAGATGGAATGTAATGGCTAGTCCTTTCTAACACAGTGTCCCTCCACTTGTGCTCATTTGTCATCTACTTTATGAAGTTTAGTATTCTGAGGTCAACCCTCCACCACCTTGTTTCTTCTTCAGCCTTCTTTGGCAATGGGTCCTTACCACTTTGATTGCTTAGTATGTTTCTTTTACCAAACTATCATACTCCATATTTATCACATCTGTACCAGTGCGGTTTCTTCTCATGTACACTCCAACTCATTCCTGTAATGTCCAGTTTTTCTGTCAGCTTATTCGTGCTCTGATATATCATCGTTTAAAATCCGCTTTCTATGCTAGCAAAGGTTGGACGATTTGACTGAGGACTTGCGAACCAGATGGCTGCACCAGGCTCCAATCTGATCTGGCAGTTTCTACAGCTGGATGCCCTTCCTAACGCCAACCACTCTGAGAGTGTGATATATATATATATTATATATATACTAGTATTACACATCCATTGGAGCATGCTCACTTTATTTTTCCTCATTTACATGCAACATTGCAGTTCATAGACTAGTGTTATACAATCTACCCTTCACCCAGAAGAGAATCCCTTTGTTGTTAGCAGTAGAAACAGCTATTCAAATTCCCCATAGATAGTTCTTACTTTGATTTCTATGCCACAAAGATAACAGAAGCTCCCAACAGCTTCTATGGAATCTTTCAAGCATTAAAATCATTGATTTCACTAGTGTACTCTTACTGCTGACTATTCCTGTGCATCTACTATATATGAAGTCTTTCTCCTCTGTAACTCTAACCTATGATCTCACCACACCTTAAATGCATCAACAGTTTCCAGCATACAGAATTTCTTCTTACTCCGTTTCTTAATAATATGACTATTTATCAAATGGTAGCAAAGTCTTGTCTTCTTTTCTATTAACTAAATTTTAATCTATGCTAGATTTACTTTACATCTATGTTTGGAATTTCTGTCCTAAAATTTCTTGTAAATTCAATTGAAAACTATGTTACAGTTACACTAAGTCGGCACGGATAGCCAGTCTTATATTCTAGAGGACTAATGAAAAAAAAAAAAAAATTAATGCAAACTAAAATTCATAGGAGAGACCTGAATCCTGGTGGATACTCACCTGCATATCAAACTTTACAGGATTCATTGTTTTGTTTTTTTCTCTGCCATAAACTTTCAAATATAATAGTTGTATAACTTACCTTCAGCATTTCCTTTCAAGGCCATCTTTAAAATAAATGCATTTATCTTGTCAGAGGTACATGTGTTTTTGAGGAGAATAAATGAAAGTGTTTCTTATTTCTTTATTGCCCACAAGGGACTAAACAAGGACAAAGGGATTAAGTCAATTACATCGAACTCAGTGCATAACTGGTACTTAATTTATCGACCTTGGCAGAATTTGAACTCAGAATGTAACAGCAGACAAAATACCACTAAGCATTTTGCCTGGCATGCTAATGTTTCTGCCAGCTCGCCACCTTAAATGAAAATGTTTCTGGCTGTTTTAATGCTTACTATGGTTTGTGTAGCATTAATAATTGCAGCTGTGTTGAGAGCCATGTGAGTTGTTGTGATTATGTCTTGTATGAGGGTGAAGAGCCAGCAGAATTTCACAGAACGGTTGGGTCTCAGAGGCAATGACGAAAGACCAAGACCTCTGGAGATATGCTGTGACTGCGAAGACCCAACAAATAACGTGAGTTCATGGCTGTTTCCTGCACCAGCTTCACATAGAAGACCCAGCCCATCCAAAGTGCCTTGGATTGCAGGACGGCCTGCTGTGCTTACCTTGGATCGTAGGGCAACCTGCTGTGCTTGAGGAGACCTATTGAGTCAAGTACATCAACATCAAAAAATCAAATGGAAATTGTAGTTGTGATACCTGTGCCAGTGGCATGTAAAAAGCATCATCCGAATGTGGCCGATGCCAGTGCCACCTTGAGTGGCTTCCATGCCGGTGGCACATAATAAGCACCAACCGATCATGGCCATTGCCAACCTCCCCTGGCACCTGTGCTGGTGGCACATAAAAAGCATCCACTACACTCACGGAGTGGTTGGCGTTAGGAAGGGCATCCAGCTGTAGAAACACTGCCGGATCAGACTTGAATCTGGTGCAGCCTCTTGGCTCCCCAGACCCTGGTCAAAACATCCATCCCATGCTAGCATGGAAAACGGACGTTAAACAATGATGATGATGATGAGTTCCTGCATAACGTTCTGAGTTCAAATCCTTCCAAGATCAACTTTGCTTTTCATCCTTTCAGAGTTGATAAAATAAAGTACCAATTACAGTTGATGTAATTGACTAAACCCTCTCTCTAAAATTATTGGCCTTGTGCCAAAATTTGAAACCATTATGTCTTGTATCAGTTACATAGGAGTGTGTTATATTATTTTATTGAGTGTTGATTGTATGGAGTGTTTTTTGTGAGTTATTCTGTGTGGTTATTGTGTAGAGAGACTTGTGTGCAGAGAATGTGCTCAACAGATTATATAATTGAATAGAAAGTATCTAACACAGAAAGTGGGATGTATCTATTTTTGAGACAGTATGTAATGTTGTGAGCCCCTACTATGGGTCATATCTTTTTTTATCAAGTCAAAGGCTCTAGTTATTACTGATGCAGTTTTTATTTGAAACCCCTACATCTTGTATTTTTTTTTAATTCAAGATCAAGATTGGAGACTCGTGCAACCATCTGGTTCGCCAGCCCTCAGTCAAAATCATCCAACCCATGCTCGCATGGAAAGCAGACGTTAAACGATGACTATGATGATGATGATCCTTGTCTTTAGACAGATTCTCTACATCTTCCACATTCAATGTTTTGACCAACAGGAAACGTCATGTCTATCAGCTTTCCAGTCCCCGATTATTTATTATGACTACACTGTTTGCCTTGCTCTTGTTGGTCTGAATAGTCCAGTTAGGTTGTTGTAGTGTACCATGTTTGGTACATATTTATACATTTCTTGTCATTGATTTTTTTCCCCAATAATATCCTAGCTTATTATTCAGGTGGCAAGCTTGCAGAATTTTTAGTGCTTAGTGGTATTGCTTCCAGCTTTACAATGTATGTTCAAATTTCACCAAGGTCAACTTTGCCTTTCCGGGTCAGTAAAATAAGTACCAGCTGAGCACTGGGGTCAATAGGCCTTGTGCCTATTGTAGAAAGGATTTTTATTAAGGCAGCAAGCTGACGGAATTATTAGCATGTCAGACAAAATACTAACAGTATTTCTTCCAACACTTTTATGTTCTGGGTTCAAATCTCACCAACGTTGACTTTGCCTTTCATCCTTTCGAAGTCAATAAAATGAAGTGCCAAAATTTGAAAACATTTAAAGATAGTGAGCTGAATCGTTAGTACATTGGACAAAGTGCTTAGCAGTATTTCTTCTGATTCATTGCATTCTGAGTTTGAATTCTGTCAGGATCAATTTTACCTTTCATCTCTCCTCCAGAGTTAATATAAAGTACCAGTATCAACTATCCCATGCCCTAAAATTACTGACCGTGTGCCAAAGTTTAAAACCATTATTATTATTAATAATAATAATAATAATAATAATAATAAAATTTTAAGACTTAAGAGCAGTGAATTGGCAGAATCATTAAAGCATGAAACAAAATGCTTCACAGTATTTGATCACAGCTCTTTTTTATGTTCAGATTTCAAATGTCACCATGGTCAACTTTGCCTTTCAAAGATGATAAAGTATAGTAGCAGTCAAGTATTGGAGAACTGATGTTATTGACTAACCTGTTCGCCCAAACTTCAGACCTTGTATCAATGCTAGAAAATTATTATCATTACTATGACAAAGTAAGGTGGAAGGCTGGCAGAATCGTTAGCATGCTGTATGAACTGTTTAGCAGCAATTCATTTGTCTTTATGTTCTGAATTCAAATTTCACCGAGGTCAACTTTGCCTGTCATCCTTTCAGGGGTTGATAAATTAAGTACCAGTGAAACACTGGAGTTGATGTAATTGACCAGTCCCCTCTCCCAAATTTCAGGTTTAGTGCCATTAGTAGCAAGGATCATTATGACAAAGTGACATGAGACAAAATGCTTAGCAATAATTCTTCCAGCTTTACAATCTGAGTTCAAATTCTGCCATGGTCAATTTTGCTTTTCATCCCTTCAAGGTTGATAAAATAAATATAGTTGAAAACTGGGGTTCAATGCAATCAACTAGACCCCCTCTCACAAAATTCAGACCTTGTACAAATAGTAGAAAGAATTATCATCATTATGGCTGTGCTGGTGGCACGTAAAAAGCACCCACTACACTCACAGAGTGGTTGGCGTTAGGAAGGGCATCCAGCCGTAGAAACATTGCCAGATCAGACTGGGCCTGGTGCAGCCTTCTGGCTTCCAAAACCCCAGTTGAACCGTCCAACCCATGCTAGCATGGAAAGCAGACGCTAAATGATGATGATGGGTGTCACATTACTAAATACTAGATCCCTATGTTTGTTTAGACTGCCTGGTTTAACACCATCACTTTGGCCTTTTTTTATTTTTCTAGTATTTACACAAAAACAGTTGTATCATAAGGCTGGTCCAGATAAAAAAGTGGGGAACAATATATCAATTTCATTTTTTTTTTTTTCACATATGAGAATAGGATGAAAAACATGCATTTTTGCATCATATTCTTAATTTAAAAAACTGTTTTTTGAATTTATATTAAAAAACAAGAAATAAAAACAAACCATTGAAATTGCATAGGAGGTACCTTTGTTTACTTATATTGAGCAGTAAATACAAAAATGTACAAAAGATTTGTTGAGGTTACAAAATAAAATATAAAAACCAAATGAAAACAAAATACATAAAGTCTGTGTATCAAGCATTTCTTTGTGGAGGAGGAAAAAAACTGAAAAAAAAAAAAATCCAACAAACTCAGGCAAACAAATACAAATTTTAATAAGATAAAATATTTTGGTAAACCAGTTTGGAAAATGATTCATTTTGTGGCACTGAGATATGAAGAAGGTTCCAGGTTATGAATAAAATGAATTACAGCACCAAAGTCAGAAATGTAATGCAATGTTTGTGTGTATTTTTACATATATATTACACACTCATACAAAACATATGTACAAATACATACATGCACAGACACACTATATATATATATATATACATATACATCCATATATATATATATATATACACATCCATCCATATGCATATACATACATCCACACATGCATGTATACATACATATGTCTAAACACACACACACCTAAACATATATATACCTACAGGGTGGGTGTAAAGTAATTAGGCATTAGAAATTGCTTATAGAATTTTTAGTATCACTAAAGTCATGATGGAAACATTTTTTAAACAGACAAAACTACATCCAGAGACAATAAAAAGTTGTCTTGCAAAGCTGATGACCATGGGCTCTGTGAACAATGTGAGAAGTGATCGTCCAACCACATTTTGATCATGGCAACAATGGAGAACATGGCAACAGTGCAGGAAATGTTTAATCGCAGCCCGCTAAAATCAACACGTCAAGCAGCTCATGAAAGTAGATTAACAAGACACACAATACGTATGGTGTTGCATAAAGAACTGAATTTCCATCCATGGAAACACCATTACGTACCGGAGTGAAAACCTGAAAACTGTGACCATAGAATGGAACAGCCTCCAAGTCCAGATCAAACTCCATGTGGTTTTTAACCTGTGGGGTTACACAAAAGAGGAGGTGTACAAGACAAAACTTCACACACTGAAGGACTTGGAGACAGATTCAGGAGGTTTTCAATGATATCCCAGATGATGCCCTTCAGGAGGTTGCTCATTCCATCCCTGGCCACTTGAGGAAACTGGTTGATGCCACCGGTGCTTACATTGAAATATGAAGATTTACTTTCATTTTCCCATGTAATAAAGAACATGGATTACATTACCAATTTTTAATACCTACTTACTTTTCACCCACCTTGTGTGTATATATATATCATATACATACATCCATATATATCATATACATCCATATATACATATCATATACATATATATATACATCCATATATACATACATCTGTATATATATATCATATATATATACATACATCTGTATATATATATATCATATATATATACATACATCTGTATATATATATATCATATATATATACATACATCTGTATATATATCCACACACACACATATATATAATCTTTTTGTTTTCAAAGAGAGGAAAATACTCAAAATCAAAAAAGCCCCTCTTTACTGCAGATATAGAATATAAAAATTGTGAAAATTATTAGAATGACAAGAACCAATGACACTTTTAATATGTCTATTCTAATATCATAATCTATTGTATTAGATCAAATGTAATATTAATCAACGATCACAATTTTATCTCCAAGACAATTCTCTAGGATTAATCTAATACTGAATCACTTAATAAATCATTCTTTTAATTATGAATGAGACAGATGAACTATTAATTAAAACTTAAATGTCTAAAAGGGAAGACAAGAAATATAAATAATGATTTCAAATTTTGGCACAAGGCCAGCAAATTCGGGTGTGGGGTGGGGGAATAAGTCGATGACATTGACCCCAGAGTTTAACTGGTGCTTATTTTATCAACCCCAAAAGGATGAAAGGTAAAGACAGCCTTGGTGGAATTTGAACTCAGAATGTAGAGATGGATGAAATGCTGCTAAGCATTTTGCCCAGTGTGGTAATTATTCTGCCAGCTCACCACCTTAGTACTATATAAATAATGATGACAGTAATCGATTCTTAGGCATAGGACCCATTTTGTGTATGGTATTTGGCGATGAATTACAGTCAGTTGCATCAACCATAGCACAGTATGATAGCTGGTTTCATCGAGTCTGGCAGGAGGAAATGCAAGTTAACTCAAGTGAGGTTTAAACTAAGATAATTTTTCTGACTGAATTAGAAAATTTTTATACACTATTTATATTATATCTATGTAACATTTCAATCAGCGTGGTCTCAAATTGTTATCAGGTGTCTTATTTCTGGATATGTTACTATTAAACAGAGTTTGAATGATGAATCTCTAGTTTATTTCTAAACTAAAGTGTTGGGAACTATATACAAAGTGATCAACACAATATAGTTGTAAATACTGTAAAAAATACTTTTTTCATATAGATTATTAGCTTGAAAAATTATCATATATGTACAGTCTGCATATTGATGAGTGCATACATATAAGTATATAAGGGCGGGGTAGATTTTAAAATATTTTAGAAGTTTTTGAGAGGTTCAAAAGTGAATTACTAACAAAGTTTTACTTTATTACTAACAAATATCCAAAAACAGAACGAATTGGTGAAACTGATCATTAAAATTAACTGCTTAGAAATCAACTAACAAATATATTAGTCAGTAAACTAAAGTATTCTATAAATTATTCAGAATTAAAATAAGTATTTTTCTATAAGGGTGTTGCTGGTGGGTAGAATCACAAACTGTAAACGGGTAAAATTGAAGATGAAGTTCTAACAAAAAAAAAAAAAAAAAAGGTAAACCCTTTCATCACTACATTTTTAATTTCTAGAAAGTCTGTTTTAGTTAATTTACAGTGTAATCAAGACTGATGGAGAACAAATTTAATAAAGCATTTTTAATTGTATACATTTGTTTTTTTTTTTTCTTGACACAAGGCTGGATCTGATCAAACAGATGAGCTAAATTCCAGCTATGACCATCTCATCTATACAACTGCACTGGTGTTGGCCAAATGAAATCTTTTTCATGTTTTAAAAAGATTTTGCCTTGTGACTCTAAATATGAACTCTAATGTGAGCAGTTTTGGTAAATTGGTATAAAAAAAGATACCAGAGAGAGAGGAGGTAGAGACATCATAGGGGGAACGATAAGAAAACACTGGTCTAAAGATAACAAAAGGAAAAATGTCACACATTACTGTATAAAATTTGTGGTATTAGAACACTGATTATTTGAATTTGCAAAGCTTTATTAGATGAAAGAGGTTAGATATTTTAAAATACAGAGACAAAAAGAGAATGTAAAATTGCATAAAATTAAAAACAAAAGTTGTTTAACTTCCAATATGAATTTAAAAATTGAGAGATAAATGTTTGTAAAAAATATATCACATTGTGAAAGGCAGATTTTAAACATTTTTTTTTTCATCAGGAAGCATTGCCAGGGGTATTAAAGGAAGGAATTATCTATTTATTTGTACAATATACTGTTATGTGGGGAGGAGAATAGGACTGGATTCAAAGCAAATAACAAATATAGTACAACATCAATTGAGAAAAAAAAAACAATTTTTTTTTTTTTTTGGTTTTACCTGAATACATTAACTTTCAGAATAGAATACAATAAAATACTGAGAGGTTCGTGGTTCATTTTTTGCTTTTTTTTATGATTAATTTTGATTTTTTTTTTTAAGTAAAAAAAGTTATTAACATTTTTCATTGGAAGCACTTTAGAAAGTCTTAAGTTCATAAATAGAATTAAGTATTGGGTTATTGCTTATTGGAAAATGTTAGAAATGTTTATCCATCAGAAAGTTGCAGCTGCAATAACGTAACTATTAGTATAGCTATGATAGCAACAAAAACTTCTTTTGAATTCACTTAGGCAATATTCTTAATATAAGTTAATAAATTCCTGTCCGATCATTATTTAACTGCAGTTAGGCCTTGCAAGATAAAACTTAAATTTTCTTTTTAAATAACAGGAAATTTACTTGAGACATGTAGATTGTTTCAACCAACTCCAAACTGTACTTTCTAACAACCATAAAAACACTCGAGATTAATCGATTGATCCCAGTATTATTTATAATTATATAAAAAAAGAAAAAAAAAATGGTAAAAACATCACAGAAGAAGAAATTGCTTTGTCATTTACTTCAAGTTTGTATTACAAGTTGTCAAATATTGATTTCTAACTAAGGCAAAGTTGCATATTTTAGATGAGGTGGAAATTAAAGTTCCATTTTTCTAAAAGGCATTTAGTGGCATTCATGAAGTGACAAAGAAGACAAACAGTACTGTAGACTTAGCTTGTCTGTAGCTTAGATATTGTTTCATCCTCTACAAGACTTACTACTACTGTACTATCAAGGAAGGTTTCCTAGTACTGATAGAAAGGTGTATAATCAAGTGATTTAACAACTTCAGTATAAACAGATGTGGAAGAGGACCAAATTACTTTTAAAGTGGTAGACTTAATCTGTTGCTTCATTTAGTACCACCATCTGGTTTATGGATGTCTTTAGTAGAGTGCATTCTGTTGCAAAGTTTTACACTGGCTCCCTAATCTGAAAGGAGTTCTTCCCATCAGTCTTGGAGTCCCTGAATGAG
This sequence comes from Octopus sinensis, assembly GCF_006345805.1. Lineage (NCBI taxonomy): Eukaryota > Metazoa > Mollusca > Cephalopoda > Octopoda > Octopodidae > Octopus > Octopus sinensis. The sequence goes on from NC_042999.1 coordinate 137,441,726, forward strand.
TGCTACTTTGCCTCCTCTGACTGAATCATTAAAAATAAATTTTAAATTGGTAAAAAATTTTTATGTAATTAAGATAAAACCACCCAAGTCTTGTACCTATTTTACTGACCCCATTGGAATTTGAAACAGAGAAATGAAATTTTATTCTGAAAGGTAATTTAGTTGAACACTACCATTTCTACCACAACACAGCCTCACAAGTATTTATATTTGCAACAATGACTGGTATGTATGTAGTTATTTATGGAGTTTGTTTTATCTATACTACCAGAAAAAAAGGACATTTTATTTAGCCATTGCTCTTACAAGAAAACGAAGAGATTTAATTTGTGAAACTGTTTTGAAATATTGGGTGTTGAGAAAGCTCCTTAATGATAAATGGTACGATCAAACAGTTTATAAACACATAATCCTCGTAAAGAAAAGATGGCAATGTCACTTTGTATTTTTAACTTAAGCTCAACACAACAAATTTGGAGTTGATTACATTGACTAGGTATTTGACTGCTACCTATTTTATCAATCTGCCAAAAAGATGAAAAGCAAAGTCAACCATAACAATATATGAACTTGGAAGGCAACAAAATACCATGAGATATTTTATCCAAAACTATATATTTCTCTATTTCACTAACCTATGTATTGCATACAGACAACTGTCTGTAAATTCAAATTGGAAGCAACAAAATTCTGAGAGGCTTAAAGAAGTTAACTTAATTATTTCTAATTCAATAGAAATGGATATGACAGCTTGTAAGAAAAAGGTGGAGAGAACTTGTCTTTAGCTTAGCCTTATAAAACATATTGCATATACATAAACTATGAAAGCAGTAACAATGTATTCAAGAATAATAATGACAGGCTTAATGCCATCCATAGATAGAGTTGATTAAATCAAGCCAGGACTTGACTGTTGCTTTGCTTTTCAGCCTTCTGGAATTAATAAAATAGTCAACTTCAGAATGTAAAAGGGCATGACAAAATACCACATGGCATTTTGTTGGATGCTGTACCAATTTTGATACTCCACCATCCTAGACAACAACGATGATGATAAGAACATCATACTAAATTATTCAAAATTATGACATTAAAGTTTAAATGGTACAAAAAATATGTTAATCATGTGAAATTTTAAGTGAGCAGTTTCTTCAGAAAAGAAATTGTAATGGAGGGATTGAATGCAAATAATTGATAGCTGCAGACATTATTCCATTCGATGCTTCACTAAGCAACATTGAATGAAATATGCACAGTTTTATTTAAGATGTTTGTGTACACTTGGACATGGAAAGACAATACGCTGCACAAGTTGTCTTGAGAGAAGAAATTTTCCTTACAAACAATATTTTCACTTGAGATAACTAGTGCAATGTATTGCTTTTCGATGTCTGAATGTAAACAAACATGTTAAATAAAACTGTACATAACTATATTTTATATATATATTACTCACACACACTGTCATAAATTATATGATAATATCGTAAAAGTAACTAATCAGTTGCTTTGTGATAATTTCCTTTAAATATGAGGAGCATTCCAAAGGTTTTGAGACTTTTTTGGGAGAGGCAATTGTATGTATATTGTGATGAATAAGTTAGCAGTTAAAATTTTAATGTATTATAATTATATGTTAAACTTCTGAAAGTAAGATATCACTGTTTGTGGCAATTCAGTGGGATAGCTCAGACTTTATAATTTAACTTACATGCTACAAGAAACGTTGATTTTTTTTTTTTTTAATATAAGTTCAACTTGATTAACTGTCTAAATGTCTGAGACATGTTCTTGATAATAAGCTTGTAATTTTTAAAACCATTAACCTCATCTATACAAGTGAGAGATGTTTCGATACTATGCTTTGGTCAGTGAGTCTTATTGTCATGTGGGTGTAAAAAGTAAGATATTTTCTTCAATAAAGATGAAGGTGTTAGTCTAAAGAATTATGGTTCTAAGAATTATACTTCTAAAAATCAAAAAATAAATTGGCATTAAAAAAAAAATTTCAAAAATGTTGCTTCAGTGTCTGTTCTATTTTTTAATCATGTATAAATGGGCGTGTGTGAGAAGAATATGCACACATACACACACCTGAAAGTTCAGACATAAGATACTTCTCTCTAAAACATTTGCCATTGTAATTCAGTACAAAATTTCAAATATAAACCATTTGATATGTACTATATATATATATATATAAATTGGGTGGGTGAGTGGGGGAAGTCATGGAAATATTGGCTACAACAAACAAAATGAAAAACCAAAATTAAAAATACATACTTCAAGAATTGTGTGCAAGTGTGTGTATACAAAACATTAAAATAATATCAAAATTATGACATTATTTTTCAGTGAATAATGGAGGGAAAACAAATGGTTTTCTTGTTTTTTAATGTAAAAATGTTGGGACAAGCAAAACATTTTCTATGAATTTTTCTAAGCACCAAATATTCTGGGAACTTTCAAGGATATGTTTATGGAATAGCATCTTTTTCGTTCGATAATATTCTAGTAATTCAAGATGTCATGTTTGTTCTTCTCGATTGTACAAAGTATAAAGAAAATATTGTCACATAAAATGGAATATAAAATTATAAAACTGGGAGAATAAATTTGAAAAATATCAACTCGCTAAAAAAGAAAAGAAAAAAACAGATTCAAGGGGAACAACCCATCATTCTGCGTAGCATTTGTTGGTTGATTCATGAGAAAGTGACGAATAATGGAAATAATGATCATGACTGAGTTACTTCCCTTGCAATACACCTTGAAATGAGAAAAAAAAAGACAACCGTATATATTAGGTGACGATAACACACAGTAATCGTTTGATCGGATACAAATAACCCAATCGCTTTCAAATCACTACAGTCTTTATATTAATAATACAAGTAAGAACACATTGAACATAATGGTCATCCTAGATCTGCTCATTTAGAGTTGATGTGGGACTTACATCCTTTTATCTAAAGAGAAACCTTGCAATCTTTTATGCAGAGACTAGAATGACTGCCCATGCAGTCGCTTCACTTAGAAATAGCAAGCAAATCTCTCTCAGATAACATACCACCATCTTAAACGAAAGCTAATTGGATTATGTAGTAGTCTCTTACAAAACCTTTTTTTCCAAATTTTAAGCCTCAAAATTAGGGCGTTTCCTATACACATTAAAATACAGTATATACACACGTATGTACATATGGGTGAGTGTATTTTACTGACTGTTTGCCATTGCATCACGTGATACTTCTGATCTTCTGAGGAAATATATCTGGTCATGGAGAAATATTACTTACTTAGAAATGGTGAGGGTTGGTATTAGGAAGGACATCTAGGACGGAATTTATTGAGGCATTCAATAACGTCCGTCCAGCCCATGCAAACATAGAACAGTAGATGTTAAAAGAATGATGAAGAAGCTAGTTCTCCAATACTTTATCCAATTAGCCATTTCATTCAAGTGGGGTAACAGTACGAATAAAAATAATCCCATACATCCCAATATAAAGAAACTTCAATCAGGAAATAATTATAAACTAGAGTATAGGAATTAATTAGGTAGTAGTGAGAAAATAGAAGGAACAAATAAAAGTATTTTCCGCATAACTAAATCCATCAACACATTACATACATAAGTATTAGATACAAACAAACATAAATAAACCCCCCACTTCCCTGTCAGTTTCATAACTATTCCAGTTGTTCAATCAAGTGACTTAATTATTGAATTAGCTTCTAAGTGGCTATGTATTCCACAAGTGTGTGCATTATTAATTCTTAGACGTAATCAGTGTCACAATGACAAGGTTACCTCACAGGCTTGGCTGACCCAAAGCTATATAGTATAAGAAACTTATTCAGTGGTATTGAGCGCAATATCTCATTATTATTGCAACACAAACTTTTTTAATGTCTTGGCCATATTTGCACCTACTTTTTATACATACACACACAGATATATAGACATTCAAGCACCATCCGAATGTGGCCGATGCCAGCACCGCCTTGACTGGCTTCTGTGCCGGTGGCATGTAAACAGCACCAACCGATTGTGGCCACTGCCAGCCTCCCCTGGCACCTGTACCGGTGGCACGTAAAAAGCACCCACTACACTCACGGAGTGGTTGGCATTAGGAAGGCTATCCAGCTGTAGAAACACTGCCAGATCAGACTGGAGCCTAGTGCAGCCTCCCGGCTTCCCAGACCCCGGTCAAACCGTCCAACCTGTGCTAGCACAGAAAATGGACGTTAAACGATGATGATCATCATCATCATTTAAATATCCACTTTTTTGTGCTTGCATGGATCACATGGGATTAATTGAAGCAAATTTCCAAAGGCTGAACGGCCTTCTTGTCACCAACCCTCATCTGGTAATAATCTTTTCACCTATCAAACAGTAAACAACTCAGACATTGTTACACTGTGAACTAAAACAAATACAATATGAACCTTTTGTTTTCAATGATTGCACAACATGTTAAGACATATCAAGCAGCACTGACATGCTTTTTACAACTGACTGCAAGTAAAGGCCAAAACTTGTATTATTGTTTACAGTCAGTAAACATGCATGAAGATAAGGGGAAAATACAAACCCCATTCACAAACAGACACACGCAATATATGACAGACTTCTTTAGTTTCTATCAACCAATTTCACTCACAAAGTATTGGTTGACCCACAATTGTATATAGAATGCCTGCTGACAACAGTCAGGCAACAGAACCGAACCCCTAACCACATGTTTCCAAAATGAACTTCTTGACCACACAGCTATGCCTGTGCCTATACAAACATCTATTTTACATTCAAATCAAAAACAAAATATTTGTGAAAAAGAAATTCACCAAATGGAATAAAAGATTCAGTAAAGGAAGGAAATATAACTTACCAAATTGAAGTTGTCATTCATGAAGGCATACTCAGAGATTCCTGAAAGACAAAAGAACAGAAATACTAATGAAAATGAAACTAATGAAATAATGAATGATAAAATGAAAAATATTACCTTAAAATAAATTACTGTATTGATTTTATATATTATGTAACTACACAACTGGCACCTGTGCCAGTGGCACATAAAAGCATCCATTACACAAAGTGGTTGGCATTAGGAAGGGCATCCAGCCATAGAAACCATGACAAATCAGACTGGAGTCTGGTGCAGCCTCTCTGCTTACTGGCCCTGGTCAAACTGTCCAGCATGGACAATGGATGTTAAATGATTACAATGATGATTTATATATGTGTGTGTGAGATCGTTGCCAATGCCGCTAAACTGGCTCCTCTGCAGGTGGAACATAAAATGCACCATTTGAGTATGGCCGTTGCCAGCACCGCCTGACTGGCCCTTGTGTTGGTGGCACATAAAAGCACCCACTACACTCTCGGAGTGGTTGGTGTTAGGAAGAGCATCCAGCTGTAGAAACTCTACCACATCAGATTGGAGTCTGGTGCAGCCATCTGGTTCACCAGAACTCAGTAAAATCATCCAACCCATGCTAGCATGGAAAGCGGACGTTAAACGATGATGATACACACACACATTTTCTCTTCTCTTCCTGTCTCTATAACTCTTTCTCTTTCACACTGCATATATATGACGTGTAGGGTTTCATTACTTATTGACTGCTACCAAGCCTAGCATGTGCACTTGTCCTACAGTCTTACGTTAATTCTCCCTCTATCTCACTCTCTCTCTCCCATATATATATAATGAAAGACATCACTGGAGAAATCAGCAAAACAATCAACATTTATTTACATCAACTATTATAATGCAAAGTATCATCATTATTATTACTACTACAATTCACAAATGCATCTGGAAATGAAATAAATTATCTCAAGAAAACTGTTTTTAAATTGTAATCAAAAACTGAAATTAACAAAATAAAATAAAATATTGTAAAAACAAACCTTTGCTTGCGTTATAAGATTTTCCCTAAGTTGATAAACATCCATTTCTGAAGGGAGCATTTGATGTTCGGAAGACAATTGTCCTTGTTCCCATAAGTGAGAATATAGTTCATGGTCCGTAATGCTGATAGGGCTACTGAGATCATTGACAATCCTTTGTGTTGGTGCTAATCTATGGAAAATATCCAGTGCTTCACTATAGATGATAACAGAAAAAGAAAAAAATTTATATATATGAATATATATGATGATGATGAATGTCATCATATATATTTGAATATTAAATACTGACTTCATAGTATGACATATTTTACAGATAATGTTCAGTCATGTTCAATTAAATTTCTTAAATCACATCCATACCTCTGTAGTCTTTTTCATAGATTTATTTTACTTTGTAATAGCATATTATTATTATATATCAAAGCCTTACATCACACATTTTCAATTTACTCACTAGTACCCTTTACCACTCTCAGAGTATCTGTGAGCAAAGGTTATAGAGGTATAACTAAAGATTTTGATACAAAATAAAATACAAGACTATTACAAATTAAAATAAATATTGAAAATCATAATATATACATTTTAGATGGCTAACATGACTACTACAATGTAAGTATCAAGGTATCTATGTGTAGTTAAATGGATATCATCACTACTACAATGTGAGCATAATATGTTAAAGAAAAAAGTAGTCAGAATTGTGTATTAACTATTTACTGAGTGCTTTCATCCCCTTTAGGGATTTGTCACGAATTGTTGATGACTGTCATTAAAAAGATTACTGCATACCATAGTAGAGATTAACAGATTTCATTCTGGTTGAGTCAGTCCCTTGCTACTCTGAGTTTTATGTGTGGCTGCAGAGTCTTCAGGCATGTTATGACTGTTGTAACATACCTGAAGACCCTATGCACCCACATGCTAAACTCAGAGTAACGAGAGACAGAAGTGACTAAAATTGTGTGTGTGTGTGTGTACAGAGATAGAGAGAGATGAGGCAAATAAACAAATAAAACTGCTTAGGCTAGACACATAATATACATATATATATATATTCATGTCAATAGAGAGGGACAATGACTGAAGATATATTTATATATTCACATATATTTATATATATTAACAGAACATATTTACAGAGTACAAAGACACCGAAAACTGAGGAAAGAAGGTATGGCATTTCAGGTCCATGCATCACTATCTCCATATCTGCTCACCTGATTTCTCGTATAACTACTCTTTACTCTGCAGACTTAGTCCTTGATAAAGATTTTAGAGTGTAAGTCCAAATCTTTTGAGCACTATTGTTCTCTATATTGAGCATCTCTGGATCTCATCTGTTGACTCTCTCTCATATGTGTGTGTACACGCACACATATGCACAGACATGTACACACAAAAATGTGTTAGTTTGTTTACGACCCCTAACTTAGCAAGACATACAGTAAGTTCTGGGATCACTGGGGTAGATTTATTTGACTAAACCCTTCAAGGTGGTGGCCCAGCACGGTCACTGTCCAATGACTGAAACAAGTAAAAGATATGTATACACACACACATATATATATGGTTATATGTATATGTATAAATATATATGTATTCGTGTGCGTAATATATATGTATATTTGCACCAACAGGCACATCACATGATGTTCCACACATCAGGTATCACAGAGCAATACGAGATGAAGCGTTTTGCTCAAAAACACAATGAAACACTCGGTCCAGGAACTGAAACAATGTTCTCATTATTGTGAGTGCAACACCCTTAACCACTGAGCCATGTGTCCTTTCACACACATATAGAAAATGTATGCATATATAGATAGATATATGTTGGTGTATAAATACACACAAACATATACATACACACATTCAGATATATATATTTCTATGTTTGTCTGTGTGTCTTCATAATGTTAGTGACATTGGTTTATGGCTAACATAAGTTACCCAGTACCTCAGTTGTTGCTGACCAGTGGAATAATGTATTGAAATCAAGGACATCCTGCCCTAAACTGCCACAGAGCAGAAATTCAAGGGAAGTTTACCTACTGCTCTGTTACTGATATTGCCAACCACCCCGACCATACTGAGCAGCTGAACTGAATATCCCTGGACCAGTGAAGAAGATTACAATGATATTGTGTCATTTTTAGCACAATGTACGTTCTCTCCTCTTATGACTGTTTTATATCAAGTTATAAGAAAAACAATTCAACAGTAAACTGAAGAATCACCCAATACTTTTTAGTAGAGGACTGACCAGGCCAAAACTCTGAGATTGCTGTCGCACATCTCCTTGTAAAAGTTTAATAAATATACAAACATATGTGTATTGTTTCATGTGTATTTTTTTATTTTTTATTTGTGTCAGTCATTTGACTGTGACCATGTTGGAGCACCACCTTTAGTCAAACAAATCAACCCCAGGACTTATTCTATGTAAGCCTAGTACTTATTCTATAAGTCTCTTTTGCTGAACTACTAGGTTATGGGGGATGTAAACACACCAGCATCAGTTGTCAAGCGATGGTGGCAGGGACGAACACAGACACACAAACATATACATATAATATATATATACGACAGGCTTTTCAAATTTCTGTCTGCCAAATCCATTCACAAGGCTTTGGTTGGCCCGAGGCTATAGTAGCAGACACTTGCCCAAGGTGCAACGCAGTGGGACTGAACCCAGAACCATGTGGTTGGTTAGCAAGCTAGTTACCACACAACCACTCCTGTGTGTATATATGTGAAAAGATACAATAAAACTGCAAGGATAGTATTAGAAATATACGAAAACAAAAGTGAAACAAAATTTTTTAAAATAGCTTCATATATCATTTAAATTAGAGTTGGGGAAACCCCCACCCGTAGGCACAAATGCGCCTGCAAGCCCATTTTACTGCACCCACAGGTTGGCATACTCATATGTACAGAATATAGTCAATTTTTCAATTATAATATTTATACAATACTCGTATGCCTTTTTGCGACAGGTCACATTTCCACTATGACTTAAAATGGTTATGCTCAATCAGAAAATTGTCCAGTAATTGCCATTTGAATGGAAATTTTGTTTTCACTATAAAACACATATTGCTAAGTTTGTACCACCTCCTTGAGACTCAACTAAAATCTAGCTAAAAAATTTAGAATACCTCATGAGTAATATAAATGTCCTAAATTCAGCAGCAGCATTAATGAAGATGTTACGTGTTAATTTAATGTATTAAACTTATCTTCATTAATGTATATCAAATTATATATAGATATATATATATATATATACAAAATTTACCAAGATATAAGTGTTAGAACTTATGATCTGCCTGCAGACCTTTTTTTCTTTTTTGGGGAAATTTTTGCACACCACACTGAATCCCCACCCCTGATTTAAGTACTAAAGAAACTTATGAATCATTGTACATACACCCCCATACATACATACATACTAGAAATCAAAAAGCAAGCACATCATGCGGCAAACTTGAGATGATGCTATGCCCAGACAGAGGTATTATAGCTTACACAAAAAAATCAGTGTTTACAAGACATTCATACTGACAACACTCTTGTATGCTTGCGAAACATGGGCAACTCATAGTAGATACATAAAAATACTTGAGAGATTCCACCACAAATGCCTCAGAAGAATACTGAAGGTGAAATGGGAAGATCTGCTGTCAGATATATATGGAAATGCTTCAGAGGGCAGGCTGTGCATCTTTTGAATTACAGTATAAATTAAAATGCAATAAGCAGAGCACCTTGTATGTCTGTCAAATGTAAGGCCACTCAAACGGTTATTTTATGGGGAATTACAATTTGGAAAATGATTTCAATATTAGCAAAAGAAACAGTACAAAGACTGCATTCATGACAACTTAATGAAATTGAGAGAAAGTAACTGATAGAAACAGATGGAGATAAAAGATGATGCTGTTCAGAGACATGACAAACATCATAAAATAGGGAACAGCAAGCTTAGACAACAAGCTAGTTTTTCATTTTATATCCTGTCACTGACACTGAAGGCCTAAATTCTATACTTCTGTAGAAAATTTGCACTTTCAGCCAACATAGAGGAGACAAGTGAAACTCATTAGATTGTCTTAGTTATAATTTAAGTTCAGAAGCATGTTTTGCTATATTTTATTTGTTTTGATCATTGGAATATGGCCATACTGGGGTACCATGTTAAAGGGATTTAGTCAAACAGGTTCCTTCCCCACCAGTACTAAGTTTTTTTAAGTCTGACATTCTATCAGTGTCACCCCACCACCCTTG
>NC_042999.1:137456950-137526950 GCF_006345805.1 Octopus sinensis
TGGGCCTTTGGAATAAAGTAGCATATTGGAATACGCTTAATGTTTCAATGAGACATTTCAATATATTTATCATTTTTCATATAGAAGTCTGTTTGGCATTTTTTTTTTATTATTTTATTATCATGGTTAAAATTTGAGAGTCCATGAAATAAATTTTACTGATAAAAAAAAAAGAATATTGGAAATTTGAGATGAGAATATTAAAAGAAAGAAAAATTGGATATTTACCCTTTATTTAGTTATTGAACATAACCTAACCCTAATGGTCTGTCCATAATGTTCATTTTTGGTACAGGGAAAGGTCGTAAAGGTGGAAGACCTTTGTTGTGGCAGTCAAACCCATATGGTTGTATCTGTGGTGGTGGTGGCTGGTGATTTTGGGGTGGAATAATGTGAGGATTGGGTATGGATTCACCAGTAATGGACTTATCACACATATCTCGATGTTGGACTGATGGATGTTGGGGTAAAACAGGGGGTTTTAAGTGATTTATAGGGGATGGATACATGCTGAATGTTTTATCTGAGTTGCCAAAACCAACAGATGTTGGGATGGACAATGCAGTTTTGGAAAGGTTTGGTAATGATGTTGGTGGAGGTGAAGTGATGGTAAAAGCACCATCGAGAATGTCTGAGGAGGGAGGTTGTTGTTGGATCGGATTTTGTGGGGCTTTGTGAGGGGATGGAATTTGTGGAGGTGGTGAGACAGCAGGAAAAGTTTTGTCACAAGTATTACAGTTATTATTATTAGAGATAGAATGAGGTGGAACTCCTGCCCCCATAACACTGAGGTCAGGTTTCACATGGCTAAGCATGTGCACTTTAAGGGCACCATTGTTAGCAAAGTTGTTACCACATGTCAGGCACTTAAAAAATTTATCTCCAGCATGAGACTTGATATGAATCCGACGAGCTCCAGGATTTGAAAAATCTTTACCGCAGGTTTCACATTTATAAGGACGATCTCCAATATGGATTTTAAGATGTGTTTTCCAGGCACCAGAATTAGCAAATCTTTTGTCACAAATGTCACATGTGTAAGGTTTTTCACCCGTATGTGTGCGTGAATGTGTCTTCTGGGCACCAGAATTGGCAAATTTTCGACCACACGTATCACACTTGAAAGGTTTTTCTCCAGTATGTGTTTTAGCATGTGTTTTCCAGGCACCAGAATTAGCGAAACACTTCCCGCAGACTTCACATTTGAAAGGCTTTTCTCCAGTATGTGTCCTCAGATGTGTCTTTAAGTGGCCAGACCCCGAGAGAATCCGGCCACAAATCTCGCAGTCGAAAGGCATTTTCAAGCTGGCAACAGCACTTGCAGCTGTGGAAACTGCAGGATATGTAAATCCTGTAGGGGGTTGAGCTGGTGCTGCAGCCAAAGATGGTTGGGGATCAGTAGTTGTGTTTTGTAGAGCAGTGAGGCTGGTGAAGAAATTGAATGGATACCAGCAGTTATTGTCAGCACCCGCAACCGCACCAGCAGACGTACTGAAACACGGCAGTGCTGTCGGTGGCGGTGTTGAGGAGGTGGATTGTTGTTTACTCATTCAACAATTAGGACAGAAGATGCTATATAATGGTGTCTTTTTTCTTTACTTTTTTTTTTTTTTTATTTCTGTAGCAAATGATATTTTCAATATATTTGTAAAGAGTAAAAACAGAACTGAGAGAAATAAGTTTTCTCAACTTTCATTTATTTTGATGTGTTTTATCAATAACAAGTCACAATGTCTTTGGTTAATAATATATTCTTACCAATTCTTAGAAACACACTCACAATTATTGACAGGTAAACATTTGTGGGTTTCTGTTTTAGATACCATCACACACACATATATATATATATTTACATACAAATATGAATATAGTTACACAGACAATTGTTTAAACAATCACACACACACTAATTTCTGATTATCACTGTATAAAGTTTAAAACAATCTTAAATAAGTTCTTTTAGTCCAACAAGATGGCAGTGTGACCATCTTGATAATGGTCCAAGAGGTCAAATCCGCAAACAATATTGACCTCAGAAGTTTAGAGAAATCTGAAAGAAGAAAGAAAAAATTCTTATTAAAATTTATAAAAATAAATCAACAGTTACAATAACAATTCTAATTAAACATTTATTATTTCTAAAAACAGTTTCTTTAAATATAAAAACTAGAAAAATTTTAAAAGTCCTAAATTTTTATTTTCAACATTTAACCAAAAAGAAATGGTGAATTAATGATTTCTTTAGATGTATATGTGGACACCATTTATCAAGAAGTTACAACACCATATTCAGTCTCAATACAGAACTAGGCCTCATCACATGTCTTTTCAGTAGCTTGGGATAAGGATCAAACCAATTGATTTTAGAAACTGTAAGAGCAGAGAATAACAGTTGCTGTGCTCTGACCAAGTCCACTTCACATTACTCTGTTGTAGTCACTATCAGAATCTAGAAACATACTAAAGTAAGGTAGACTGTGTCAAGTTTGCTATGTGTCAAGAGTATCACACTGTATTTCCTATGATTCATTACTGAATGTCAGAGAGCAATACAGCTCAGAATGTAAAAAGCCAAAAGAAATGGCCACGGAGCATTTTTTGTCCAATGCAATAATGATTCTGCCAGCTAACTCCTTTGAATTTGATGATAACAATGGTAGACAACAGCAATAAATTTAATTGTTAAAATGGTGGTGGGTGCTAAATGAAAAAAATTAAAGAAAGAAAGAACACATTCACATAAAGATAAAACTAAAATACAAATAATTTCTCAATAAGAACAACACCCATTCCAAAATAAAAAAAAGTGCCTTCTTTGAGAGAAATGAGCAAAGAAAATAATTCTGTTTAGCTATATAGAAATAATTCTTTGCTGAGATTATTGTGAAGACAAATAACATAATTCACATCAGATTAAAACTGAAGTCAGAGGTGGTTAAATTTATTTTGAAAATAGAATAATAAAATAAATTGATATTTTGATTGCCTCCTTGGAGGGAAAAATATGAGGAAAGATGAAGTGGAAAGGGAAAATATGAAAAGATTAGTGAATGATGGCAAGAGAGATGGCTTAGATGTAGCTGTGTGGACAAGTTCTTGTCACAACCATAAGTTAGATTACACTGCATTACTTTAAGCAAGTGTCTTTACCATAACCTCAAGTTGACCAATATCTTCTTAGTGGAATTTGGGAGATGGAAACTATGCACAAGTCTGTAAGTGTGAATGTGCATGCATATGTGTGGGTATAAAAGTCTCTTTTTATGTCAATTTATAAATGATTAGCAATTTAACATTAAAGTAAAGTATTACTCAATACTTTTTAGCAGACTACATGTTAGTTAAATTTTTACAAGAGGAGTACCAGAGACTTTGAAGTTTTAGCTTGCTACCCTCTGACAAAGGCTAGCAGGTCAAAACTTCAAAGTCACCATTCCTTCTCTTCCTGTAAAAGTTTAAAATATATCTTTCCTTTTATTTTTTACTTGTTTCAGTCATTGGACTGCCGCTATGCTGGGACACCAACTTGAAGAGTTTAATCAAACATATCAACCTCAGGACATTTTTTTTTTAAGCTTGACTCTTCTATCCATTCTTTTTGCCAAATCACAAACAAACCAACACCAGTTGTCTAGAAGTGGTGAGGGACAAACACAGATACATATATACACACATGCACATGTATATATGTATATATATATATATACATACAATGGGCTTCTTTCAGCTTCCATCTATTAAGTCCATTCACAAGGCTTTAATCAGCCCAAGGCTATAGTAGAATACACTTGCCCTGGGTGCAATGCCATGGGACAGAACCTGGAACCATGCGTTTAAGAAGCAAACATCTTACCACTCAGTCATGCCTAGCTTTTGTGTGCAGCAGATGCACAGGAGCAATAAACACCACAGATATTCAGAAAACAGATTCCATTACATGCCAGGGGAAGAAACTAGAAGTAGCTGACAGCTTCCGCTACCTAGGTGACCAAGTCTGTAGTGGAGGTGGAAGAGCATTGCCACTAGAATAAGAATAGCCTAAGCGAAATCCAAGATCTCTCGCTCAGAGTGAAAGGCAGATTGTATGATGCATGTGTGCGAACTGCCATGCTACAAGGCAGTGAAACATGGGCCGTGACTGCTGAAGATGTGTAGGTTTGAAAGAAATGAAGCTTGTATGATCCACTGGATGTGTAATGTCAGTGTGTACACACAACAGAGTGTAAGTGCCCTGAGAGAAATGTTGGACATAAGAAGCATCAGATGTGGTGTGCAGAGAGTTGACTATGCTGGTATGGTTGACAGAGCTGACAGGTATAGAGAAAACAAGCATGCAGTATTACTTAACTGTGCTGTTATCTAACATCTGGTTTAATACCCAGTGTGAAACTGATTGATAACATCGGCCGTGATGGACATATCTATAGCTATTATATATATATATATATCTGTACACTTTGATTCCACTCCCACTTGTTTCCAAGTAAGGTAATGTTTCTCTATGACCAGACATGTTTTCATGGAAGATTGGAAATGAAGGACACTGCTTGCATGAGAGTAACACTTGCTTACAACTATCATGTAATATCAAGGCAAAGCCACAATATCACACACACACAATTCGGCTTCATTCAGTTTTCAATTACCAAATCCTCACACAAAGCTTAAGTCTCTTACTAAAGCCCTGGGCTTTGGTCAGCCCATGGCTTTAATAGTAGATGTGATACAGCCACACCTGCACCTAATATCAATGAAAATTCTAGAGTACCACAAGTGGTGCTGTGTTGTATATGGTGGTGGGGGTTATTGTGACAGTGTGCTCTCTTTTACCATGCGCATCCTATTCATCTGGCAGCAGTAATTACTCAAAAATAAACATACAAACTTTAAACTACTTTGATATAACATTTTTCTTTGAGTGTTATTAAATTTGAAATCAAATTACAGTATTATTTTTTTTAAAATTAGTTTCAGTCAATAAATTTCTAATGACTCTATAAATACAATTAGTCACTATGAAAGCATAGTATTTATTAGATGTGGGGTATAAAAGGGAATGAGCATAAGAAAGTCATATATAAGTAACAGGCTGAATATAGATAGAATGAAGCAGGGAGAGGAGTGAATGAATTAGAATACACTGTCCCTCAGCTTACATGGGAAATTGATTCTGTAAGTCATTGTGCAAGTTGAAATTGTGTAAAACAAAGACGACATGATTTTAATGATCATCATTATCATCATCATTTAACATCTATTTTCCATGCCGGTATGGGTCGGAGGGTTTGATAGGGCCCAATCGTCTGTTTTGCCATGGTTTCTATAGCTGGATGCCCTTCCTGACACTAACCACTTTATAGAGTGTAATGGGTGCCTTTTACATGGTACCAGCACAGGTGCTATTATGTGGCACAGGCAAGAGTGCTTTTTACATGGCACCAGCGTGTTAATAAAAAGCAAGTAAAATTATTATTTACTGAATTAAGAATAAATTTGATTGTTGTGTGTGTGTGTGTGTAAACAAAGGATAAAATCATTAAAATTAATGAATCTTATCAGTGGCCAGCATATAAAAAACCTTTTAGGTAAAATTCATATATAGAGATATATAATTGTATAGAATACAATTATAATTAAGGGTACAGAAGCTATCATGCCTATATGCTAGAAAGAGATGCCAAATACATCCAACCACTATAAGTTTCACTCCATCATGCTTTCAACCAGTGTATATCAAAGTGAAACTTAGTGGTTGGACATATTTAGTGTCTCTTTCTAGCATATACAACATGGTAGCTTCTGTGTCCTTAACTGTATTCTATACATACATATATACTATATGTATGTATTTTATATGTATTTTAATATTTCACTTAACCATAGCAATACTAATAACCTGGAGTGGGAACTCAATATACATATGATTGTGAGAGAGGTGTTAACCAAGTACAGAGAGTAATAAAAGATTATATAAACAACAAGAGAACAATAAATTATATAATGGACTTCATTAGTTTATAGCTGTTTCTGCTCAAATTTGAAATACACTCATAGTTGAGTGCTTGTGTATCATCTTATAGCTTTGTCAGAGCTTTAAGGGCTGGTTTATTTATCTTAAACTGCTTCACAGTTGCCATTGAAGCCTTTCCATTTTGCAGTTGATTTGATATTTTAATTTTCATTTCCAGAGAAATCAACTTACTTGATGTTTGAACCACTACAATTCAACCAAGAAAATATTTAACAAAATACTGAAAAAAAAAAAATAAAAAACTAATTCTAACCTATGTCTGTCTTTGTTTAGTGTGTGGTCTACCTTGCTATAGAAGAAATAAAATGTAAATGAACCAAAAAGGAACAATTAAGTGACATTTCTGAATATGAAAATTAAAAAAAAAAAGTTCCCAGAAACCAAAATTGTGGTAAAGTAAGACCATAATGCAGAAGAAGTGCCATGAAAACTGAAGGACAACTGTATTAGGTAAATTAGAGGCTAATTAGTGAATGAGTGAATGCAGAGTACAAGAAAGGGTATATTTCTAATAGAAGAGTTTAGAAAAGACTATGTACAAGTGAGATGCCACTTGCTTTCAATCTATAACTTTGCTACTTATTCCATTATCTTGATATCCCATACAGTACATATGATACAACTAGCTGCTATATTTCAAAATAGGGGACAGAAAAATTAGTTTTCTATTATGATTTATGGTGTTATCATTGAATATGCTCCATATTAATAATGAATTTACCAATTTGGGTGAGTATACAACATTCATTCATCTAGAACACACAGAATATATGCCACTATAATTCTGATCATCAAATATGGAGGTGAACGTCAACACTGACAATTACTCTAAATTAACTCGGATTTCGTCCTGTTTATCTGATATTCAGTTTAACGTGGGTTCACAGTACACACGTGTACACTGAGAGGGTGGGTTTGGCTTTGACTTGACTTGAAACAGCATTCACCCAGGGTGGGTTGAGCTGGCTTCATTCATCCTCAATCCTGCATCCCTCACAAACGCCAACCAGACCTGGCGATTTGGTGGGTTTAACATGGCAGAGTCCCATCTGACACAGATCCAAGAGCATGGTATGCCTTTTTATTTCCTAACTGCCGACTACAGTGACTGAGAGATTACCAGTTTCTTAAAAGTGCTCAGGTCTTTTGTGTTCAGAGTTGGGGAAGATGTGAAGGCCCCTAGCAACATTGTATCGTCTACAAACAAGAGAAAGAAGCATTCCCAATGTTGTTAGGGAAGCTAAGTTCATTCAACAGATCCAAGACATTATTGACAACAACCACAGCAGGCTGATAAAGGCCATCAGGTATAAGTTTTTCAGGATCTTTTCCTTTTGAAGGCCAGATTTCAACACAATTTCTAGTTAACTAAACACTTTAAAACTTCGTATACTAGTAGAATGTGTCAAAAGAAAACATTATTTTCACTTGGCTTTCTTGATAAATTTGTAATTCGTTTGTTTAACGTAGTTTAATTTTTCGAATTTTAACCAATCCTATGCTCTCTTTTGAGCTAAAATCATTTGCTGCATCTAAAAACTGAGACAACATCCTGTAACTAACCCTAACCATATATTTTTTTCTTAATTGTTAAATCAATTTAATTGTTACGCGTGTAAAAAAAACTAAAGCAATGGAAAATAATTTAAACAATTAACATACAAAATAATTCTATAATTTTTATACATACACTTTCCGTACGTATACGGAAAGCGTGTATTACGGAAAGCATGTGTATAAAAATTATACAGGTACGTATACGGAAAGCGTGTATTACGGAAAGCGTGTGTATAAAAATTATAGAATTATTTTGTATGTCAACTGTTTAAATTATTTTCCATTACTTTAGTTTTTTTTTACATGCGTAACAATTAAATTAATTTTACAATTAAGGAAAAAAAAAGTTAGGGGGAGGGGGAGGGTTAGTTACAGGATGTTGTCTCAGTTTTAGACGCAGCAAATGATTTTAGCTCATAAGAGAGCATAGGATTGGTTAAAATTCGAAAAATTAAACCATGTTAAACAAACGAATTACAAATTTATCAAGAAAGCCATGTGAAAATAATGTTTTCTTTTGAGAGATTCTACCAGTATACGAAGTTTTAAAGTGTTTAGTTAACTGGAAATTGTGTTGAAATCTGGCCTTCAAAAGGAAAAGATCCGTCTTTCATGATGATAAGAGAGAAGTTTATGTCCAGAATCACCAGAGAACCCCATGTGATCATGTGACCTCTTTCCAACATCATGTGGCATTCTAGTTCTCCCTTTTTGAACCACTTACTACTACATCTGAAGTGGGTGCTTTTTACGTGCCACCGGCACAGGTGCCAGACGAGGCTGGCAAATGCCCACAATCGGATGGTGCTTTTCACGTGCCACCGGTACGGAGGCCAGGCGAGGCTGGCAAACAGCCATATATATATATATATATATATATATATATATTATATATATATGCGTGTGTGTGTGTATACACATACAGCTTAAGTAATTATTATATTATGCTCAGATGAATTTAAAAAACATAAAAGTTGTAACTGTAGTAAAAATGGTTTTTCTACATTGAAAAAGCAGAAACTGTTTTTTATAGCAAAAATATTAAAGAAATAGTTACAGAAGGTACAGACACTCGTGTATACATAAACATGGGTGTATAGGCACATGTATGTAAGAAAATATGCAAACTTTCCAAAGAGAATCTTGTTGGCAGTCTCCAAGCTGTTAAAATTGCTAACTCACTGAAAATAATGAGTTTATTGCAATAATTGAAAAAAGAAAAAAGAAAAATGCAAATAGTTGTGAAGCATGAAGTAAATCAGAATGGCCTTCAAGCAATTATTTTTCTTTTAAAAATTGTAATAGGATAAAAATTCTTCATAAATATAACAAAACAAATTCTTAGAGGAAAATTTAAACAGCTAAACTAAATCTTGCAACATTTATGACATTTATTTGTTTGTAATAAAAATTTACTAAGAATGAGATCAGCTTAAATCTCTGAGTGTTTGTAGAGAAGACTTAATAAAGCAGGGATTCTCAAACCTAGGCAAATGGGTAAGAGTACTCTTGGTAGTATGCAAGAGAAATTATAGGGATACATACAATTATAGGGATACATGAAATTTGTAAAAGCACTAGAATTTTGAAGTAATCACAACTAACTACCTTTCAATGGTGCAACTTTAATTTTAGTAAATAGTATTTATGAAATAACTAGCAGTATCGCCCGGCGTTGCTCGGGTTTGTAAGGGAAATAACTATAAAGCATTTTTAGAGAGTTATAGCCAAAAAATGGAAAAGAAATGATGGTAAATTTTTTTTTTAGTTATAAAGGTCGAGTTGCGTCCCCTAGACAGTCTGTGGTTTGTGTTTCTGATTCTCGACCCCATGTCGAATTTTTCGATTTTTTTCAGAACTGGGAACTTTTCAAAATTTTCGCTGCGTTAGTTTTGAATATGACATTGGGCTATGTGTGTGTCAAGTTTCATCAAATCCGTTGAAAGCCGTGGTCAGGTGAGGGTACAACGTGACAGACACACAGACACACACACAGACAAACTGCCGTTTATATATAGAGAGATAATGAAAAGTGTCAGATATGGTGAATTTCAAATACAGTTATTAACAAATGTTATATGAAATCCATAAAATTATGTTCACTGTTGTGTATTTGTAGCATCCAACCATTTTACTCTCTATTCTTTACAAGAAGCGTAAGGGACAGGTATGCTATAAGAAAACGTTTTAGAATTTCTGTACTAAAGATTGTTCTTTAAGCCATTTGTTACCATATTTCTTATGACATACACTACCATTGTTTCAAGTAATTTTGAAAATAACAAAGAACTTAGTAATATAACTTTGATATTAACCCTTTCATTATCAATCCGGTTGAAACCAGCTCTGGCTCTGAGTACAAATGTCTTGTTTTTATAAGTTTTGAATTAAAATCTTCCACCAAACCTTAGTCACAATTTATGTTCCTAACACTAGCTGAATGATAACTAAATTATTTTACTCAATTATTTGTTATATTTAAAGTAATTGAAAGAAATGCAGAACATCTCAAAATAAATACAGTAACGAAAAGGTTGGAGCATAACTAAATATAAAATTTTAATTAAGTCACTTTAAAATGAGTTTGTGTCACAGAACTAGCTTAATGCCAGGCAAGTTGGTATCAAAAGAGTAAAAAACAAGATTTTGACAAAAGAAAGTGATTTCATTTGGAAACAAACAAAAAATTACTTTACAGCCTAGTATATTTAAAATGATGCTGTTGTTTAGCTCTTGATCAACCATGATCAAGCAGACTTACAGTAAGTAGTATTCTAGATGTGGCTGTACAAGCTTTTGATAGATTATCCAGCAACCAATTGCCCCTCAACTCACACAATAGAATGTGAGTTGAAGGGGAACTGATTGCTACTTCTGGCAGGTCATACCGAGGCTTTTACATTGGTTTAACAGTTAAAATGTATAACTGATTGTGAATTGATTAAATGATACTGTAAATTATACTAAAGCAGTAAATTAGCAGAAAGAGTGAAATGTTGGTCTAAATGTATTCCACTATTTAATCTTCACTCTAGTTCTCTTCACTGATTTTGTCCAAGAAGTACCAAAATATAAATGGTGGGGGTGTATGCAGAACTGATTATAAGGAATGAAATAAAATGTTTTCACAAAGAGACAGCCACCTAAAGCTAAATAAGGAACCAACCCCATGGATCCCAAATTACCCTGGCTACCAAGGACAAGTGGCTTCTCCCTGCAGTGTTCTCCAGTCTTTAGATACATGATGAAAATAGGCTCACCCACCTTTCAATAAATTCACAAGAGGGTATGAGAGTCAGTACATTCCTTTATTTTAGCTCTTTGATCCCTGTGGAGCATAGACCTTCAAAAACGTTTCTCCACTGTCCCCAACTATGGGCTGTCTTTTCTGCTTTTCTCCACTTAGATTCCTACTTTTTCAGTTGTCTTAGTTTTTAGGACATTCGCTCTTCCACTCTGTTCAAACAGCATTAGAGCTCATCAACTTGCCTTCCAAAGTACATAAAACACTGACCAAGCATCCAGTAATGTCTTCTACTACAACCTTGGGCTGACCAATGATTTGTGAGTGGAACTGGCAGGTGGAAACTAAGAAGAAACCCTTGTTTCATTTCTCTCCAGCCTTCAAACAACCTCTACATTCAATGTTCTTGTCTCATTACCATGCAGTATCACACTTCATTCACAAGTATCATACAATCTACACTTTGCTCAAAGAGAGAATCTCCTTGTTGCCAGCAACAGTAATAGCTCTCTGAACTTTCCCTGTCCTATTCTTATTCTGATTGCATCACAGCCGTGTCTATGTAGGTGCAGATATGGGTGTAAGGTTAAGAAGTTTGATTTGCAACCATGTGGTTTCAGATCCAGTCCCATTGCACAGCACCTTCAGAAAATGTCTTCTCCTATGGTCCAGGTTAATCAAAGTCTTGTAGGTGAATTTAATAGATAGAAAAGTGTCACATAATGAGAACCCATTCCAGCACCAGGTACCTGTGCTAGCACCACATAAAAAACATCCAGTACACTTTGTAAAGTGATTGCCATTAGGAAGGGCATCCAGCCATAGAAACCATGCCAAAAAAACAGCTGGAGCCTGGTGCAGCTCTTTGGCTTGCCAGCTCCTGTCCTGTCAAAATGTCCAACCCATACCAGCTCGGAAAACAGATATTAAATGATGATGATGATAATCATGATAAAACTGCATGGAAGCCAGTTGTATATATGTATAAGTACAGGATCAGATGGTGAACACACAGAAAAACCGTTGGCTTGCCAGTCCCCAAAACATGTACCAAGAATGATAAAGATAAAACATCCAGTCGACATCATGCATGGTATTTGGAGTTATCATTAATGATGGGGACATTATGCCTCCATTCATCTTCCCACAAAGCCTCAGACTCAACATGGAGGATTACATCAAGTGCCTGGATGAGGTAGTGTTGTCCTGGGTCAAGAGGGTGGCTGCTAGAAGACCTTATGTCTAGCAACAGGAGTCTGAACCCATGCCACACAAGCAGGAGAACTCAGTCATTGCTGTCAGACAATTTCTGCAACCACACCACCCCTAACATCTGGCCACCTAACTCCACAGGCTGCAACCCCCTTGGTTATTATGTGTGGGGCGCAGTTGTGTGAGAGACCAACAAAACTCTTTGTAACATCAAAAATGAACTGAAGGCAAGCATTATGGCAGCATTCACCAACTTAAACAAGGAGACCATCCAAAAGATCTCCAGGAGATTCTGAAGTTGTCTGGAAGCCATGGTTGAAGCAAATGCTGAGTTTATTGAATAAATTTACTCTTTAGTAGTTCAAGATATTTTTATGTAATTTTGATAAATGTATCTGTTAAAATGAGATGTCAGTGTTATTTTCATTTTTGCATAATTTAGACAATTTATTCACTGCACCATATATATATATATATATATATAGTTGAAATTTACAGAAAAATAAAAGACAAACAACAAACCGATGTATTAGTTTTATGCTTGGGAAGGTGAGAAAGTCTTTTATGTTTCGAGCCTACACTCTTCAACAAAAAGGAATATGAGGAAATAAACAGAGAGAATAAATAAAACTTTTGGAGCTAGCGGTCAATCATGGTGGCTATATATATATATATGTCTATAATTATAATTAAAAGTACCGAAGAGGCACCACCATGCCAGAAATAGCAGTCAAAAGTAACTAATAGAACCACATCATGTATTCATATAGCACTGGTGATAAGATAAATGAACAAAGAAATTAGTGGTTCTATAGTTAGTTTTGACTGCTATTTCTGGCATGGTGGTGCCTCTTCAGTACCTTTAATTATAATTATATTTATATTATTATATACCTATAATAATTATTACCTATATGGAATTTTCCATGCAGGCCAATTGATATGATCATTATTTCAAATAAAGGTCATATCCTTTATATATATTACACACACACACACAATGGGCTTCTTTCAATTACTGTCTATCAAATCCACCCACAAGGCTTTGATTGCCTCAGAGCTATAGTAGATGACACTGGCCTAAGTTGTCATGCTGTAGAACTGAACCAGAGACCACATGGTTGAGAAGTAAGCTTCTCAACTACACAGCCATGCTTGCCTACACACACATATATACTATAATCCATACAAACAATAAAAACTGGATTCTTTCTTAGTGGCAGTCTGTAAAGAGAGACAGGCAATAAATCTTGCAGCTGCTGTTTAATGCTTTATATTTCAGTACATTATTTTGTAATGGCACCAAACAATACAGTATAAACTGTTAGTTAACTTCTGGCTGCTGCAAGCAACATCAAGAAAAAAACAAATATGCACACACACGCACTGATAATCATCTTGCTATAATATACTGTTTTAATGTTTGGTTAACTTTCGACTATTTTCAGCATTGGATCGTTTTTGTTTTTTATTATAGTGTGCAGTCAATAGGGTTTTGTTAAATGTCATTGTTGCTGTTTGTCATTGTTCCTGTTGTTTTTGTCAACCATTCTTGTTGAATGTTATGGCTGTTTGCTTTTATTGTTTTATACCAATGATTTTGCGGTACTTCAACAAGATGGAGTGAGATTTGAAACCATTTGTTCATGATTACTTAATCTTTTATCATTTGCACAATCACGTGAGCAATGACAAGGTCTGTCCCATACACCTGGCAGCACCAATGGTGTGTCTCTGAGTTCCATGCACCTGGCAATACTAATTAGCTTGCTTAGTTTCCACCAGACAATTTATTTCATTACAGTTTATGGTTTATACACTTAAAACAGATTCTCCTTTTCTGTCTGTATTATTTTTCCTCTGGAAGAATATGAGAGGGGTGGTAAGAAGACATTGCAAGGGAAAGATGGGAACAGTCTCAAATAAACATTTGTTCAATGAAACAAATATATAAATAAGCATGTCTTATTTTGCAAACTTTTTAATGAAATTCTTTTTAATGTATCAAAGACTTAAAGACTATTTAATTCTTTTTGATTATTTGGGATGCTTTTTTTCCAGCCTCACAGACATAGATAATTATCAGCACAGATCAACACACCAGGAAAAAAAGAACTAAGGAGATAAACAATGTAAGTCTAATAATTCTTAAGAATTTAAAATATTGGGCGGTGCAGGTTATGGTCTTGTCACCAGCATTTTCAATCAGGTAGCTCATGAAGGAATCATACCCAATGACTGGTGTAGCAGCACCATAGTCAACTGCTACAAGGGTAAAGGTGATGCTTTAGATAGAAATAACTACAGGGGTATCAAATTATTAGATCAGGTGATGAAAGTTAGAGAGAGTCATAGCCCAACTAATTAAGGAGAGAGTTAGCCTAGATGAGATGCAGTTTGGTTTTGTGCCAGGCAGAAGCACCACTGATGCTATATTTCTGTTAAGGCAACTGCAGGAGAAATATCTAGCCAAAGATAAACCTCTGTACCTGGCTTTTGTTGACTTGGAGAAAGCCTTTGACAAGGTCCCCCAATCCCTTATCTGGTGGCCAATGCAGAAACTGGGGATAGACGAGTGGTTGGTAAGAGCTGTACAAGCCCTGTACTGGGATGCTGTCAGTAAGGTGAGAGTTGGCAATGAATATAGTGAAGAATTCTGAGTAGAGGTAGGGGTTCACCAAGGATCGGTCTTCAGCCCCCTCTTATTAATTATAGTCCTCCAGGCAATAACAGAAGAATTCAAGACAGGCTGCCCTTGGGAGCTGCTCTATGCTGATGACCTTGCTCTAATAGCCAAATCACTGCCAGAACTAGATAAAGTTTAGGGTGTGGAAGCAAGGTATAGAATTGAAGGGATTTAGGGTTGACCTAGCAAAAACCAAAGTCTTAGTTGGAAGGCTGTCAAATCACAAACTCCTTCAGGTAGATGGCCCTGCTTGATCTGTAGAAAAGCATGGGTAGAAACTCCATAAGATGTACCCGGTGTAAGCTTTGGACACATCAAAGGTGGAGCAATAGGGGCAATAAACACTGAAGATGTTCAAAAAACAAATTCCATCATATGCCAGGGGGAGAAACTAGAAGTAGTAATAGCTTCCACAACCTCGGTGACCAAGTTTGTAGTGGGGGTGGATGCTCTGAGAGTGTAGAAGCTAGAGTAAGAGTAGCCTGGGCAAAGTTCAGGGATCTCCTACCTTTGCTGGCAACTAAGGGCCTCTTGCTCAAGATGAAAGACTGTATGATGTATGGGCCATGACTTCCGAGAACATGTGTAGGCCTGAAAGAAATGAAGATAGTATGTCCCACTGGATGCGTAATGTACACACTGGATACACACACACAACAGAGAGAAAAGTTGTGCATAACAAGCATCAAATGTGGTGTGCAAGAGAGACAACTATGCTGGTATGGTCATGTGTTACATATGGATGAGTGCAGGAGTGTGAGGAAGTGCCACTCCCTAACTGTGGAAGAGGTAGACCCAGGAAGACATGGGATGAGGTGTGAAGCATGACCTTCGAACATTGGGCCTCACAGAAGCAATAACAGGAGACCGAGACCTTTAAGATATGCTGTGATTGAGAAGACCCAGCAACTAAAGTGAGATCGCAGCCATGGCCAATGCCAGTATTGCATGTCTGGCCCATTTAAGAGTACCCTTGATGTGTCAGGCGATATGATATGCTTGAGATCTATTGAGTCAAGTAAAACCAAAATCTTAGCCATTGCCAGTGCCCCCTGACTGGCTCTTGTTCCGGTAGCACATAAATATGTGGCCGATGCTAGTAGCCCCTGACTGGCTCCCATGTCAGTGGCATGTAAAAAGCACTATCTGAACATGACCAATGCCAGGCCTACCTGACTGGCTCCTGTGCTGGTGGCATGTAAAAAACACCCACAACACTCTCAGAGTGGTTGGCATTAGAAAGGGCATCAAGCTATAGAAACACTGCCAGATCAGATTGGAACCTGGTGCAGCTGCTGGCTCTCCAGACCTCAGTCAAGCCATCCAACCCATGCCAGCATGGAAAACAGACGTATGATGATGATAAGAATACTGATGTCTGGTCCAGTGGTTAGAACTTAGAATAATTTTACCAAGTAAAGTTTTCAAACTCAATTCCTGGCTCAACTCTGGAATATCACTTGAAGATGATTGGATATAATGCTGATGGAAATGCTTGAGTCAACAATACATCCAAAATTATGAAATAGCCCAAAAAACAAACAGCATATAAAATAATTATTTATGAGATGATTAAATTTTGTATGTTTTACTTTTTAAATTGAATTTTTACTCAATTTCAAACTAAAACAACATTTCATCTTTCCAATCATAATATTATATTATAGATGTATTATTATTATTATTATTATTATTATTATCATTAATGCTATAATTGAGATGTACAGTTTGCATTTAAAATTCTATTCCTTTAAATTTTTTCTATTCTCCACCCATTCTTTACCTCATTTAAAAACAAATTATTTAAAAAAAACAGAGACAAGCAGAGAGAGAGAGAGAGAGAGAGAGAGAGAGAGAGAGAGAGAGAGAGAGAGAGAAGAGAGAGAGAGAGAGAGAGAGAACAAGAGTAGAGTATGCGTGAGAAAGATTGACTGCTTTATTCGGAGAATGGGAACATGGAAATAAATTGATAATAATGATAACAATAATGATAATATTAATATAAAATGAGGTAAAACAAATAAGAAAAGGGAATTGGCAAAGTGCCAGGTCACCGAAAGATTTATGACTTCTAATCATTGATTCTGTACAGAAAGCAAATAGAGTAAGGAGGAAAAGATAAGGGTAAATGTGAGGTGGAACAGAGAGGGGTGGTGTTAAGATGCTGGGAGTCCAGCTAAATGAGAAGACAGCCCCTTACTCTTCAACCCTCCAAATACAATTGTTTTCTCTAAAATATTATGGAAGTAGTGGCTCTTCCCCAAGATATGCCGCATTTGGCTTGGTAAATGCACATACAGCATGGTAAATGTGACATGGCAAATAAAGAAAAGAGAAAACATTTTCCAATAAACAAGCAAGAGGAATATGTTATGTTAATCTAGTGTATTTAGTATTTTGTCAAGTTGTAATTATTTTGAACCTAGTCATTCCTGCTCCTGCATATCTATGATCAAAGATATTCCTGCCATGACCATCTATCCCATCTTGCTTTCAGACATAGCATATCTAAGATTGTATTTATATTATCCAATGTGTCCATTTTTTGAAGAAAAGTAAGGTGTGACTTAGCTGTTGCTTAACCAATAAAAAAAGCCCCTTTTGCCTTTCAAAACTTAACAAATGGGCATTACTGAATGCAAGGTAATTGGCTCCAAGAATGTAATGTAGATGAATCCAAAATCAAACAAACTGTCATCTTTTTTTCCTCAGAAATGCAATAAGTGCTAATAACTATTAATTTCAATTGGGGAAATACTGAAATTGCTTGATGCAACTGGCAGCACTGACACCAAAGAAGATTCAGAACAATTCTAAATAGCTCTCTTGAAAAGAAATTAACTAAAGAGGACACAGGTTAATGATTAACATGTTTGAATTGAAGATCTATGTTACTGTGGAAAGAAAGTTTTAAAACACGGTGGGAATAACTTGGAATAAATTCATAAAATCAAACTCTTGTATCGTAAGTTGAGTTTAGTTATGTCATTTTGGACAAGACTTCAAAACATGAAAGAATGTTGGAAAGTTGTGAATAAAACCAGGTAGGAAGATAAGGAGCTTAGTAGAAAAATGGTTTAAAAAAAACAAAACAGATAGACACAAACAGAAAAATAGGGAGGCTCTTAGAGATAGAAGCAGACAGACTTATAGAAACAGTAATCTTGTCAAAATGTCTTCATATAGCAGCATGGAAGGAAGGTTGATGATGGTGATGGTGACTAGAGGAAACCACATAGGGTTAGTGTTTATTTTGAAATAAAAAACCATATCACATGGAGTTGTTTAGTTCAAGGTCAGCTCATCAAAGACATTCCAGTTGTGTCTGTCCCACCTTTTATTAAAAGATAAGAGTGGATTTGAGATAAACAATAAGGTTGTGAAGTAACTAAAATACTAATATACAGTAATAAAAAAATTAAAAAAGAGACTGTTTGCTCTAAAAAAAATATATAGTTGTTTAGCCCAAGATCAGCCCTAATTAAGCTGAAGCACAAAGGTATTCCATTTGTAAATATCATGTTTTTCATTCTACATTATGTGTGCTTATTTTCAAATGCAGTACAGGTTTGTTTGTTAGGGATTTGATTACTATTTGTAACAGTCAAGAGATTAGGCAAAGCTTCTATTGCTGACTTATTAAATATATAGCTAAAAAAATGTGAAACATTACATACAAATAATAATAATAATAATAATAATCCAGAAATGGTACAGACATGAACTAGAAGGAGTCACTGAGAACAATGAATATAAGACACTGTGGGATATTATAATCCAATGTGACTCCTTAATAAATGATCAGAGACTAGATTTTGTTGTGGTAGATAAAGGAAACAAAAATTATAGATACCTGGAGATGCACGCGTAAGTGAGAAAGAACTAGAAAAGATTGAAAAGTACAGACTACTAGAAGATGAAATTGCAAGAATGTGGACTATGAGGTGAGTTCATTCCAGTAGTTGTAGGGGCACTAACAACCAATTTCAAAAAATGTGTCAAAGAAATCGAAATTAACATGAGAGCAGAGCAAGCCTAAAAACTGCTCTGTTGGGGACAGCTAGGATTTTGAGATTGGTACTTGGATGTTGAATGCCTCTCACGATAATTAACAACCAAGTATAATAAGCTTATAATGTGTGAAAATGAGACCCTGTGAGACTTCTGACAGCAGGCTGCTGTCTGCTCTCACAAAATCAACAAGAGCAAACATGATCGAGAGCTCTGAGAAGTAAAACAATAATAATAATAGTAGTAATATTTTAAATTTTGGCACAAGGCTAGCAATTTTGGGGGAGTACATCAACCCCAGTACTTTACTGGTACTTATTTTATCAATCCCAAAAGGATGAAAGACAAATTTAACCTTGGTGGAATTTGAACTCAGAACATATAAGAGACAAAATGTCGTTAAGCATCAACGGCTTAAGTCAAATACATCTACCCCAATGCTCAAATGATACTTATTTTATCAACCCCGAAAGGATGAAAGGCAAAGTCAATCTTGGCAACATTTAAACTCAGAATGTGAAGACGATGAAATACCACTAAGCATTTTTCCCAGCATGCAAACGATTCTGCCAGCTTGCCATAATAATAATAATAATAATAATAATAATAATGGTTCCTGATTTAGGTATAAGGCCAGCAGTTTTGAGAGGAAGGAGTAGATTGATAGCACTGGCTCCAGTATTTGACTGGTATTTTATTTTATTGACACTAAAAGATGAAATGCAAAGCTGACCTGGGCAGCATTTGAACTCTCAACATAAAACAGAGAAACGCCACTCAGCATTTTGTCTAACATGCTAATAATTCTACCGCTCACTAGCATGAGGCCTATGTGCAGACACACGCAGAAATATTGCTGTAAATGGGCAGTAAAGAATTTAAGAATTTATGCAGAAACAAAATGAAGGAAAAATTTAAGCATTTATCTTCGATATATTTCATTCAAATATAACAGCTTTACAAATGAAAAGTGCCAATTGTTTCAACCAACTAAAAATACAAAATATATAACTTGTTTGTTTATTGTGTATTCATTACTTGCAAACAATAATACTGTATGCAAAACAAGAAAGACAGACGATAACAAAAAAAAAACCAAAGTGGTAAAGATTCTTTTACAAATTAGCAGCAATAGAACTTATTTTTCATTCATCAGCCCTCTAAATTGTTTTGTTTCTCCTGTCTAGTTCTTATATCTTAACACATATCAAGATTAATTACGCCAGCTGTTATCTAGCTGAAGAAGAAAAAAAAAAGGAAAAAATGGAACCAATTCATTTCTTGCTGACTGACATACAACTTTTCTCAGAAAGTTAAAGAAAAAACAAAGAAACTCGTATCAAGCCAATCATGTGAAAGTGTATGCATATATGAATACACACACACTTGTGTAAACACACTACCTTATATTAAAGATGGAGTATATTAGCAGTGACATTAGATTTTATATAAGATGATTAATAAGTGGAGGTAAGAGCACCTCATGATATTTGCTCCAAATTTCTGCACTCTGAGTTCAGATCCCAACGAGGTCAGAATTTAGGCATCAGTGTGTTAGAGGAATGTAAGAGGTATCTTGTAGTACATGTCCTGGCCCTCTGCTTTCTGACAGCAATGTCTGCAATGATTATGATGTCAAGCGGTGCCTGGGACAGCATCAATTGCATGAAGAAAAGAAATTTGAATGCAAGTGTAACAACTTATATTCACAAAACCATGTCCAGGTCTGCACATACAAATGTTGATAAATGGCTAATTCTGAGTAATGGACAAATGAGAATGCATTTCTACTCTTATATATCATCATCATTTTAACACCCATTTATGGAAAAATGCTTGCAGGGGACAGGCGAAATTTGTTAAGGCAGATTCTCTATGGCCAGATGTTCTTCCTATCACCAACCTAAATCCATTTCCATGTAAAGATATATATTTCCTCATAGCCAGATATGTTTTCATGGAAGATTGTAAACAAAAGACACCACTTGTATGATGGTAGCATTCATTTACAGCTATCAGGTAATGTGAAAACAAGTAGACACTAACACACACATATATAATATAAATATATGCATATAAACATACATATATGTACATACCTACATATATATGTATATATACATGCATATATGGGTACAGGACATCAAAAAACCATTGAACACAATGAGAAACGAAAACATAAAAGTAAAAACATGGAAACGAACTTTTTTTTGAACAACGAAATAAAAAACAGAGAAGTCTTTGCCTTCGAAACATGGAGTAGTTGAAACAGGAACAACTGAAGAAGGGGAATATTCTTTATGTTGTATGTCTCGTTTCTCTGGATTTTTTTTTTCGTTGTTCGAAAAAAGTTTGTTTCAATGTTTTGGTTTTTATGTTTTTTGGGCTCAACGTTTTTTTTGATGTCCTGTATCCATTTATGTATGCACATATACATATATATGTAGGTATGTACATATATGTATGTATATATGCATATATTTATATATTATTTATATTAGTACATGATCGAATGCCACACATCCTTTTCCAAGTAAGTTTTATCTCTCTCTCTATATATATATATATATACTTTAGAAATCTGTTTATGTTAATTAATTATCTACATTACTTCATGAGTATAGCCTCAAACACTAGGATGTCTAGAGAACTCACATGTATTTTAGCTGATGAGTACGGGACTCGTTTATATGCTGTAATCTTTGCAACTTTTAATAAAACCTGTCCTTGTATGAAACGATCGTACTAAAAACCTATCCATTCTTGTTGCTTCTTTCTCGCGTATATATATATATATATATATATACATATATATATATATATATATATAGAGAGAGAGAGAGAGAGAGATAAAACTTACTTGGAAAAGTATATATATATATATATATATATGCGAAAAGCTTCTTTCAGTTTCTGCCTAACAAATTCATTCACAAGGCTTTGGTAAGCCCAGGTGCAAGAGACTTGTCCATATTTATGAGAAGATTTTGGAAGTATAATACAGAATGAGAAGTGTGTGTGTATGTGTGTGCATTGGCTTTTGTGTGTAAAGTTGTCTGTATACTTTGTAATTTTCCATTTCAGTTGCATATGTGCAATTTTGTTGGGTTTGTCATGTGTTGCACATGTGTGCATGTAAAAGCAAGCATGAGAACAGAGTATAAAGTAGTGGGATCACATTATCTAATGTGTCATTTTAAGATGGTGGGGTGAAATTTGGAAGAGATTTGGCTACTATTTCTAGCTAGTGTGTGTTAATTTTTTTGAAGTCTTGCAACCTATTCTATCACATATTTTTGCTGAACTGCTAAGTTATAGAGTCATAAACAAACCAATGCTAGTTGTCAGGTAATAGTGGAGGAGGGGCAAACAAGCACATACAAATATATATACATGCATACATACATACATATGTAAATAATGGACATCTTTCAGTTTCCATCCATCAAATCTACTCACAAGGATCTAGTTGGCCTGGGACTGCAGTAGAAGACATTTGCCCCAGGTGCCACACAATAGGACTGAGCCTGGAACCATGTGATTGAAAAGCAAACTTCTTACCATACATCTACACTTACGCCTATATACACACACACACATATATACATACACATACACACACACATATATATATATATACACACACACATACACATACATACAAACATTATATATATAAATACACACACACACAAAATCATATGTAGCATGCAACTAAATTTTTCATAATTTAAACAGATGCAAATTTTACTATTTTTGTAAGTATTCTTTTTCTGTCTGTAAGAAATTTCCTTTTGTCTGAGTCATATTGAAACAGGATCTATATTCAATTATAAATGCTGAGTTTTGTCATAGAATACATATAATCTGAATAATATGTGTGTGTGTGTGTGTGTGTGTGTATATATATATATATATATATATACACACACACATATTATTCATATTATATATATATCTCAGAGTGTAATACCCTTCCCCTGAGCCAAATCTGTAGAGTAATGGAATAGACTTTAAGAGAAGGGAAGGTCTAGTCTAACGTTCAAATTTCTGTGTTAGTCATTAAATGAGTACATGCTGAGTAAGAATTGTTGATAGTAAATTATTTAATCAATACTTATTGACTCATTTGATTGGTCAGTTTGCAAGCTTCTGATTGGCTACTTGAGTGAACTTCCTTAAATTCCACACAATTTAGCTTTTGTTGAGGGTTGGCAGCCAAATTTCTCACACTTTCATATATAATAATATTTACATACAAAATGTGAATATTAAAAAAAAAATCTTTAAAAAAATATTGTCTTAGAATTTCTCGTGAAATCACATCTTGTTTATGCATATATACTTACATAGACATGAACTGACATACCATTAGTTATGTGCAAGGATATATTAAAGAATGTGTTCCTTAATACAAAAAAGTTATACCTGATCCTGGCTGAATTTCCTTCATTATATGTCTGTCCATCTAGAGTTGACCTAGTAATTAACAATCATATCTGTTTATCTATTTCCAGCCAATGGATTTCAATTTGGAGGGGAAAACAAAAATGAAAGCATGTTATTCAGACAGGAATTATTCTAATTTATGCACAAGGCCAGGTATTTTGAGGGAAGAGTGTTAACCACTATCAGTGACCCCAATTCTTGACTGGGACTTTTATTTCCCCAGTAATTAAGTTATATTTATGTTAACTCCTTATGATGAAAGTGAACCAAGATGTGAACTCAGAAGGTAAATAGTCACAAGGCATTTTTTCCAACTCTCTACTGATTCAGCCAATTAATCACATTAAGGCTAATCCATTGCTGAGTAAAGTTATCCATCTTCTTTTCCACAGTGAACACACACACAGAATCTTATAACACACACATACACAAAGTTACTCACACATACACTCAGTCAGACACTTACACATGTACAATTTTTTTTTGTTGATATGCACCACCATGTCTCTGTTTTTGTAAAAACTAGTTACATTCCAAAAAATATTAAACTTTTTTGGCATGAACCAGTTTTTATATACGTAATATATACACAATACATATACAGTCTGGCAACAAAGTCATGCACCATGGGAGATATCAAGTATGCTTTATTAGCAATGAAGTAGGTAGTCCATTACAAATGTTGGCCATGTAGCTCTGAACATGTGGAATTTGAAATTGTAGTGAACCCTCTCAAATAGCTTTTCACTGCCGTTGACTTGTTCACACACTTCTTTGAAGATGTCCTTGATCACGAATCTTCTCAAAATACACAAAGGATTTAATGTAACCTCAGAAGAAAAGGTCCTTGGAAGTTAAATCTGATGACCGTGGTGCCCATTCAATTGGCCTGTGACACCCAAGACATCTCCCTGGAAAATGTTCATTCAGAAGAGGTATCATCTTGTCAAGCATGCCCAGATACAAATCACCTGTCACAGAACCTTCAAAATAAAATGGTCCAATTACTTGATTGTGCCAAATCCCATACCACCTCCCCCCCCCCGGGCCCCCATTATCTTGCCCCTGCCTTGTTGGTTATCTGCCTCCATCCAATGAGGATTGGTTTGTAATATCAGCAGTTGTGAAGAGATGAAAAAAGAGGATGTTAGCAATTTCATATATTGCAGGATGGTGTGTGACTTTATGGCTACCCTGTATGTTTTAGACATACACATAAAATAAAGTTGTTATAAATAAAAGCACATGTCACTGCCAAAACTCTATTTTAATAGCAAGTTAATGAGTGTACTATATACACACAGCCATGTCCATACCATTATCATTTTAACATCCAGTCCATCACGTAGGCATGGGTCAAATGGAATTTATCGAGGAAGATTTTCAAAGGTCAGATGCCCTTCCTGTTGCCAAGTTGATGGCACTAAAATAAACATGACCGAGAACTTCATAGCAATGACTATTCACTACTACTACTACTGCCACTATCACCACCACTACTATTAATGTTTTATCTCAAATATGTTTGCAATTAAACGCTTTTGTTAACTATCTCATCTCTGTAGAATAAGTAGCAGGAAGCAACAACTATTCATAAATGTACACAGTAATACATCATAAAAGTTACACATATGACTATACAATTGAGTTTATAAGCAGCTTAACAACATATGATCAGTAAATTGTATAACACCATAGTCTTCTGATAAAATAAAAATTAAGAACTTCTACTGAATTGTTAACCTGCTCCCAAACAGGCCTCAAATTACAACACATCTTATTAAAGAATACTTGGGACAATGTAAACCCAGGTAAACAAAAAGATAGGCTAGCCATAGTTTTTATTGGTTTGCTCTGAAAGGAAGAGACTACACTATACCCATGATCTTCACAAGTCTAGAACTGGAGAGAATGATGTCATTAACATTCCACTTGAACTGTTGCAAGTTTGACAGCTGCCAGGAGAGCATTGCAGTGAAAGGATTCAAGAGGATCCACATTCTGAAAGATAGTTGGTAGGAAGCACAAAATTGGTGGTGAAAAGTGAGAGAAGTGAATTGGGAGTGTCTGAGTAACACAAGAGCAGAGTAGTATCTGTAGAAAAAGCTGTGAAAGAAGATGTCTATAGGTCAGAAGTTAAGAGTATTTGTGATTAACTTTATGTCACTTGAAGGAATTGGTTTTTTTTTTTTTTTTTTTTTTTTTATTGTTTTTTATGCAGCCTGAGGGGGAAGAGTTGTGTCTGTATGAGCATGTGTAACAGTACTAAAGTTCCAGATGTGGAAGTAGTACTCTAAGTTTTTTAAAGGGTTAGCAGTTATTAGAAGATGAAGAATTTTGGGGCTTTCAAGAAAAAAAGCCTTTCTCTGAGATGCAGTGTTCCCTATATTAAGGATTTGCATTCAACAGAGTGGAGATCCTCAATGACAGCATTTGGAAAAATATTCTTTTCTACTCTAGGCACAAGGCCCAAAATATTTAGGGAGGGGCATGAGTCATATAGATCAATCCCCAGTATGCAACTGGTACTTAATTTATCAACCCCAAAAGGATGAAAGGCAAAGTCAACTCCATTTGGAAAAAATATTGAGGGTTCTGATTGTATACTATGCAAGTTTAAGGAGGGTAATTTGCAATAATGGTTTGTTTATTTTTTTGTGAAAAGATTATATCTCTTTGCTGTTGAAGGAGAAAAGTTTGACAGGACATTATTAGAGGATCATGCTAATTCTGTTCTCTGTTAATGGAGTCAATGCAGATTTGTATGAGGTGTGTCAGTTACTGTAAATAATTGAGGCTTGGAAGAGGAACGTTAAGGAAGAATAAAGAGATGTATCATTTGTGTAGGAGTGGGCATTTTTGGAAATGGCAGTAAGTTACTGGAAAGCCTTTGAGCAACAAATACCACCATGAAGATTAATTCCAAATTAATTAATCATTTTGAATGTTACTATATGACAAAACAAATATCCTGTTAAGGATTTTAAGACTGAGCTGTCATTTTTGACTCATCAAAGTTATAAGGATATAGCATCAACATTAATATTTTTGAAGCAACACTGTTTTAGGTATATTAATATGTTGGCTGAACTGTTCAGCTAAACATGATATCAAATTTACTATTTACAAAATAAAGTCTAAGAAATGAGTGTTAGAGTCAAAGAGTATTTAAAGCCCACTGGCATGAAGGAATACATTTCCATTATATTCACACAATATTGAAATGAAATGCCTTTGCAGAGAAAATATTGGACTACAATTTGCCAGGTCATATTAAATGTTTCCAGTTTATCCAAGTCTGCCAAGTAAGATAATACATCATCTGGAATTCTTTTGCTTTTTGGCAGACAATAATTTGTTCTATTGAAGGAATCTGGTAGGGGACATAGCCTTGTCCAAAGATATTTTGAATCAAACTATGAGCTATTTAGTGGTTTATAAACTTATCCGGCTGGCTATTTACCTATCTATCTATTTCCAGGGTGGTTGAAAAGTAACTCCCTATTTTAAAAATTTATCAACCATAATTTTTTTCTCAAATTTGTTGTGTGTGTTCTTTAACATAAGGGAATTGATTCTATGTTGTTGTTTTTTTTCTTTCAGATTAATTATTTTGGAGTTTGGCTTGGTATGAAGAATGGTCTGATCTCTTTAAAAATATCCCCTGGAGTGATGAAGTAGTATTCCACATCGGTGAGTTTGTGAACCATCACAACTGCCACTACTGGGCAGAAGGTGATACTCGTATTACCTCTGAAAAAGGCAGATTCAGTCCCAGGTATGGAATGACTTTAGACAGGATTGTGGGTCCTTTCATCTTTTGCAATACCTGAAAGCTGAAAGGTACTTCCCCATGCTGCAAGATGAAATCTGGCCAGTTATCAGTACATGGGAGAATATTGAAGATTTGATTTTTATGCAAGATGGCGCTCCTCCATATTTTGCTATTGTTTGTGAATAGCTGAATGCCCACTTCCCTTGGTGATGGATGGGTCATCAAGGTCTGCATGATTGGCCAGCCAGAAGCCCTGATTTAACACCCTGTGACTTTTTTCTTTGGGGTTGGTTAAAGGAGCAAACCAACGACTTTGGAAGAACTCCAGTTGGTGCAGTTCCCAGTTTTAAATAAAACTCTATGCTTTACACTTTCTTCACATATTCATTTTTTTTCTAAAAGTTATAGTTAATAAATTATAAGTATTTTAAAACAGGGAGTTACTTTTCAATCACCAAACCCATGCCAACATGGAAAACATGTTAAATGATAATAATGATTAGTATATATTGTTGGAAGAACGAGTACTATAAGAGAAATTATCTTGCTACTCTGAGTTTTTTTCTGTAGGTAGCCAGGAACTTCTGGTGAATTATGTAACTTGCCTGAAGATACTGTGCATTCACAGATAGATTTCAAGAGAAGAGACTGACTCAACCAAAATAATATATAGGTGCAATATATACAGCTAGAAATGGCAGCCAAAAAATCACCTTAAATCACACCTTACTCTCTTAAAGGAACATCAATTGAGTAATGTAATCCTTGATATATCATGTTCGACAAAATAAGATGGTTATGATCGGAATGCCTTTGATTTTAGGCTTGCTCGATTAGTATTTAATGGAGGTAACAGTTTTCTGGGATAAAAATTTTTTTTTTAAAGTTTTTAACCGCAGATTATCTCCGATTGAACAATCTGTAATCAAATGCAATTCAACAGTGACCAATTCATCTTTTTCTTAGAAGTAAGGAATACAGAATGACATGCCCTTCGACGGTAGGAAGGGAAATATGGCTGCTGGTTCTAGCAAGGCGAGTGACCATGTAAAAGAGGCTCCCGACTAAATCAGATAAAATGTAATTGAGAATCATTCGTTTGTTTAGTTTTTTTTTTTTTTTATTTTCAACAATTAAAATATTGTCTCGATTTTTCATTTTTTCCCCTCTTTCTGTAACCAAAGGGGGGAAAAAATTAAAGTCCGGACAATATTTTTTTTCCTTCACTAACAAATATGAGAACGTAAATAAGAGCGAAGGAGACAAGAGCAATGAGAGAAAGAAAGGGACTCGAAGAGAGAGAGTGTGGGTGATAACAGGATACCGGTAATATAAAACAATATTGGGTTCCTGCGAACAAGAGATGGAAAGATTACTAACAAGACTAGATCGACCAATCAGGCAATTATCGTAAACAATAGGATAAAATGAACACATCATCTCTTGCTGAATTTGAACCACTCTAAATACTACAAAGTATTTAGTCCAATACTACAAAGTATTTAGTCCCACATTTTACAACTGAAATAATTAAATAAACGGTGGCGGAGTGGCGACAGAGAGAAAGTATCTACTTATTTAAATCGCAAAATAAAATTTACTTTCCCTTTAAAATAACTGTTGTTCTAGCACACCAAGAACTTTATTATTCCACAATACTATGTGGTTCAATTAAAAAATACATTTTGAAACAGTCATCAATGTATATATACCGTTGACATTGTGGTTAGTAAAATGACTTTTACGTTTTCAAATGTGATATGGCTTTTGTAAGGAGTGCTAAAAAGTTATTTACACAACGGTGCGCGACATAGAAAAGGTTAGCTGGGGATCACTACACTAAATAATCCTAATCATCGTTTGACATGCTGGAAATAACAGCCAAATTTCCTTCAAAACTTGCCTTCTTGCAGTGGGTCTCAAGTCTTTGGCCCGCTTCACATGCAAAGTTAAAGAGGAAAAAAAATCAACCTTTTTATGTTCACAATTATGAGAAACGAATAAGAAATTATTTCCTAACTTATTATATTAAACCTATCTTGCATATAACAAAATTTCAAGATGCTTGAGTATTAATACATATTTTGAAAAGTCCACGACACGCTTTGATGAATGCAGCTTGCAGGCGCATGGATTCTGAAACGGTGTGCCAGGCAAACAAACCATGCTGCTGACAATAAACTGCCTCAATAATAATAATAATAATAAAAAAGAAAGAAAGAAAAAAAAAGAAAGAAAAGGGCGTGAGTGTCACGGTCGCATATGAAAACATAAATCAGAGTGAGGGATACAGGGATGGAGAGACAGAAAGGAAGTCGAAGACAGAAGAAAGATCAATTTGTATCATATGTCTAGTTGATCAGAACTAATATGAGACTAAACGAAAACTACAATACAAAGTATTAATTGCTGGTAGGGACAGCGTATTTCGTTTTGCAACCATAAAATATACTACTGAGTCAATACCGTGTCCTACTTTTGTGTTAAACGAAGTGTAACGCAATCACTTTTAAGTTAACTCTACAGATTTTCTATAGAATTCAGGGCCAGCATTGAAAGTTACAATTCGTATACGACTACATCAATGTAAACGATGCGATCGAAGATAGAAAAATAAGTAATAGGTGTATATACATATTTCAGGAGTTATTGCTCTTTCTTCAGCATCGCATCCAACCTATTAAACTATCCCAAACACAGTTAATGGGTGGGATGTGGTGCTAAAGGAGGAGCAATAACTCCTGAAATATGTATACTCATCCATTACCTATTTTTCAATCTTCGATCGCATTGTTTACGTAGACGTATTCGTATATGAAACATCGTAACTTTTAGTGCTGGCTCTAAATTCTAGAGAAAATTTGAGAAAGTAACTTATAAATGACAATATAAAATAACAATGAGCGTCTCTACATCAGGTATGGAAAACCACTTCCGAAAAGCGGCCCAGATGAGACAATGGTTCATCATAGGCAGACCAGACCTCATTACTAAAAAATTCAAAGTAATTTTTCTACCGCGAGTCAGTGTCTTGTGGGTCGGAGTTTGCCCAGGATTGCTTCACACAATCACCCGATCTATTAGAAATGGCAACCAATTCTCCTTCAAATCACATCCTACTGCTTTCAAAACGAACATTGAATAACGTAGTCTGCGATACATTGTGTCAAAGGCGAGATGATCATTGATGGATCAGTGTTAATCAACAACTGAATAATATTTAAAACATTTTCAAGGCAGCGAGCAAGCAGAATCGTTAGCACGCCGGGTAAAATACTACGCGGCATTTCGTCCTTTCAAATTCTGTCGAGGTCGTCTTTGCCTTTCATCCTTCCAGGGTCGATAAAATAAGTACCAGATGAACAATGAGATCGATGTAATCGATTGACCCCCCTCCCCTGAAATTGCTGGCCTTGTACCAAAATTTGACACCAATATTAAATACATCTTCATATACTAAATAGTTTCATATAACAAATGTTAAAGTTGCGAAATGGTCATTCATTTGTCATTTCTAAAGAACTAGTTAGACTCACTGCAGTTGTATACCGCTAGATCAATAAGTTTGCAAACAGGAACATATTTTATCGTAAACAAATCTGACTACATGTTTCAAAGCGAGCGTAACCTCGGAAGTAGTAATTATCCGACCGAAGTGTATACCACAGGCCAAGAGTATCTTGATTATATGAAGTTTACAATGTGTGTGTGTTGTTGTTGTGTAGCCACCACCAGCTGTAGCTTAAAACACACAGTGCAATAGGGTTTAGGTGGTGTTACTTTCCATGGTTCTTGACCATTACTGTATTTACTATTTAATGCTTTTTGCGACTTTTTGACTATAGGATTTTTGTGAGTGTTTCTTTTTTTTTTTTTTTTTGTCGGACGAATGAGAGAATAACTTGAATACTTAAGAAAAAAGCTGTATATATTCACAATTTGTTAAGATAAAAATCCAGTAACTTAATTCTAAGGAATAAACTTGAAGAATAAGGGAGTAAAGTGAAGAATAAAGAGCAAAGGTCGTTAGAAAAATATAGGCAGGAGAATAATGTTCACAACACCTCTTTTTCAAGAGGATATGGATGTTGGTGGATACTTCCATGAAGGTACAGGTCCATAATGTTGTGAACATTATTCTCCAGCCTATATTCTTCTACCTTTACTCTTTATCCTTCTATTTACTCCTTCATTCTATTTTATTCCTTATAAACCGAGAATGTTATTCCTTGTAAATTTTCCCTGTCTAAAATATTCATACTTTGTCACTGATGACGAAATGCCCAATGCGTGGACATGCTAACCTACCACTTGAGTTATCCCAGAAACGACTATTTTAAATGACTTGAAATACTCGCCCTGCCTTGGTTTTTGATTTTTCCTCTAGCTAAAACGAAACCCTAATACGGATCCTTAGATCCAACATTAGCTGTGATCTTGGAACCTAACGGTCGACCAACTATAGCATTTACCAATTCATTTAGATCACAAGTGAACTAAACCCCTCATATTCTATGTGTGTATGTGTGTGTATGTATTATACACATTTACATACACACACGTATTTGGGGAGAGAAAATAAAGACATACAGAATATAAAAAAATAAATATTTTAAGCATCTTAATGTTAGAAACATAAATAAACTTTCACAAACTAAACACTGATATAAAAGAGAGAGAGAGATGTATATGCTTATATTGTATGTACATAAAAACACGCACTTATAGAGGCAGATACGCACAAGCGTGCATGACCCAAGGTAGCTAGCTGATAGTACAATTCACCATCACCACCAACACCACCATCACAATCTCTGTTATTTTTCAGGCAAGCAGGGAAGATCTTTCACAGCTCACACGCACCCTCTTTCTATCCCTCTCTCTATTTGTACTTTATAGCTCATCTGAACAACTGAACGTGCAGCTGAACAAACAATTTACAGTCTCAACAATACATGTCTCTTTAACGGTAACACAGCAACCAACCAATTATGATCTTCTATATCAATTTACAAATAAAAATCTATATAAAGTATACTCGTCTTCTTCCTAGTGCTGTGTGTGTGTGTGTATGTGTGAAAAGTTTTAAGGTACAAATTAAACTATACATAGAACATGGGATTAAATCTGTTCTCAAGTCTTGTGTCATTCTTATCAGTGTATGGGCATCGTCCACTGTATTTCAGATTCCTCCTCGACCATCTTTTAATTTGAGTAGGTTAAATGGCGCATGTTACATAGTCAGACGAATGACCATGTGCCAGGGACTAAGAACCAGCTTGCGCGCTGTCATGTCGTGATTGTTGTTGACCTATGATGAAAGGCACTCCAATCGTGACCACCTCATCTGTTTGTTATTCAGACGGTAGGTTTTAATTTGAGGGTGGCTGTTGGCTCTAGAAATTTGAATGTCCAAGGACAAGTCACTCAGTGGAACAATATGTGAGAGTCTGGTGATGTTGTGCAGTCTCCGATTGTCCATTTAGTTCCTGTTTTCAACCCAAGTCGGCTCTGATCGAATCAATCTCTGATGGAAGGCATCTTGTCTGTTGAACTATAATACTACCCCATGTCTTTTTCTTTTTAAGATACAAATATGTGATATACGCGAGATCTTGGTTGCTATTTGTAGCCGGTCGAGTGACTGTATAGGCCTCTCTTTTTTTTTTTTAGATGTTACTTTCCCGGTCTAACGCAATATTTATAGTCTATGTTGTGAAATGCCCAGATCTTGATGAATGAGTTCAGATTAGGGTTAGAGTTAAACAGCACGCTAAAAGTGTAAATGTCTCAGTAGACAACACGCTGAAGTGGTGCTTTTTTTTTTCCATTGGACCACCAGTGT
The DNA here is from genome assembly GCF_006345805.1 of Octopus sinensis. Classification (NCBI taxonomy): domain Eukaryota; kingdom Metazoa; phylum Mollusca; class Cephalopoda; order Octopoda; family Octopodidae; genus Octopus; species Octopus sinensis. Next base: position 137,489,761 of record NC_042999.1, read on the forward strand.
GCATATAGATAGCTTTGGGTGGAGGTCAAAGAGGAGGTAAGCAAAACAGATGGCCTCAGTTAAATCATGGAAGTTATTTTCTGCATCTTACTAATAATATTTAAGCGGAGAAGCTAATAAGGCTAAGATGACTGCATCTGTTTTTGAGTATCCTTTTATTCTCTTACTGGTATCAGTCAGTTATTGGGCTGCAGCTACGCTGGGATACCGACTTCAAGTGTTTAAACAATATTTACCCCTGTGCTTATGTCGGACTGGTGTATATTTATCGATAAAATTTATCAAAGCTCTAAGACACTCAACATGAAAGAGTATAACACTGTATATAGTTTCAATTATCATTATCATCATTAAAATGTACGGTACTACAGCGTTTATCTTCCTTTTTCTTTTATTACCTCACTTCTCACACTTTTTATGTCCTCCTTACCCTTCCTTTCCCCTTTATTCTCCCACACTGCCTTTTTCTCACTCATCGATTCTCTTTATCACCTGCTAAATTCCCTCTCTAAGACGTAATGCGTGCACTTTTTCTTGATAAGCGACTCTGTGAAAGGCCCAAAATTTTCCTCCACTATTATATATATTGATTCCTGAAATTAAATTTTGAGGTCATTAATTTACGCACAGGGTTTTTTTTTCTTTTTCTTTTTCTTCAAATGTGAATGTAAATAGAAAAAAAACATGTATATTTTTCTAACCGATGCAATATGCATTGTACAATGTTTATTCAGTATCATTTTCCATAACACATGTGCAATAATACTTTGTTACGAAAGGAGTTTTATTATTTTTTTTTTCAGAAACTTACTGAACAGAACTAAAAATAATCACAAAAAGTAAAATGGATTTTAAAACAAAAACAAATTGATTTTTTTTCAAACGAATTAAAATAGATGATTTGGTCCCAAATGTAATTATGACTAGAAATATTTACTAAAAAAACAACTGAAACACTAGGAATTGTGAAAACAGCAGTGAATAAAGTTTGTGACATAAAATAGTCACACGTTCATGGATATAAATATCACTAAATCATGCATGTTCTATGTATATACTGTATGTGTTCGCGCGCGCTATGAAATAGCTCCGCTTTTAAAATAAGTTTGTGACTTTGGTTAAAGATTACATTTCGAATAGAACGATAAATTGCGAAACGTAATTTGTACGAAATGTACTGACATAGGTAGATATTGCATAAATTATACAAGGTATGGGCACTACTGACTTTCTGAAGGTCCAAACCTCGCTACCACCCAACCCACCCCATTCCATTATTGCCAATATTTCTGCAGAGTCGAAGGGCTTTTATTTCATTAAACTACATTTCAATCTTTATATATATGTATATGTATATATATATATATATATATATATATATATATATATATATATATATATATATATATATATATAGTTGTTTTCATATCGTTTTCCACGCTAGTTGTATCAGAACGAATATAGTCGAATGCCCTTCCTGTCACTAACCCTTAACAGATATTTTTTTTTTCAAGTGATCTCTTATTTCAATGGCTTCCACAGTGAAATGTCACCAAACGATTTGCTGACATTTGTGGCTTGCAATTTTCGGAGAGTTACAAATATAGATACGCTCTTACATGCAGTTGTCTACAAAAATCACAAGACTAGTCGGCCAGGGACTATAGTAGGACACACTTGCCCAAGGACTGAACCTGAAACTACGAGATTGGGTACAAAACTTCTCAATTACATATGCTATATACATGGAGGAAGCGGGGTTAGTTGGAACGTGGCATGAGCTGAAACACCTCTTTTTCGTAGAACCAAAGGTCCTGGTGAAGACGGTTGCTATCTTTTGAATGCCTCATACTGCCTTTCAACCATATAATAAACACTTCTGTGTGTTGATTGTTCACAGTAGAATGTAATGGGTATGTAGCAGCAAATAATTTGTTTCAATTTCTGCTATGCACACTGTATGTTGACGCTACTACTGTCTGGAGCTAGTTGGGATTTGATGTGAGGGTTAGTTGGAACGCGCTCCAACTAAACCCTCTATCACAAGTACACCAACACATGTAGCACTTAAACTCAATAGGACGTCAGCTGCTTGGAATTTGAACGAGTGCCACATATCTTAATATGACTTTCTCTGAAAAAAAAAAAGAGAAACAGTCTTGGGCGGAGAAAAGAGCAAAGATCGAGTCATTTTCTTAAGAAACAGGAGTTCAGGAATGAGAAGACCTTTCAAATACCGGCCTGGGAAAATATGTTATGACTTTTCCAGGGAAGGAAAAATATGAACTATTAAATTGCTTGTACTAGTTGATGAAATGAATAAAAATGATGATAACAAACAAACCTGTTCTGAGTAAAGACTATGTACACCCCAAATTCACAATAGCAGACGGTACTGAAATATGCACGCATGAACCTGAGTACATTGTATTTATTCTGTCTGTATTGTTCAACAACGGGAGAGCAAGGTTTCGTCTGTACAAAACTTGTTTCCAGTTAGTTGATCGATCGGTCTACGAGCTAGAATACAAGGACGTGTTACGGTCCAAATAAAACTTTATATATATCATCATCATCATTTAACGTCCGTTTTCCATGCTAGCATGGGTTGGACGGTTCGACTGGGATCTGGTAAGCCATGGAGGCTGCACCAGGCTCTAGTCTGATTTGGCAGTGACTCTACAGCTGGATGCCCTTCCTAATGCCAACCACTCCGTGAGTGTAGTGGGTGTTTTTTACGTGCCACCGGCACAGGGACCAGAACAGGCTGGCAAACGGCAACGATCGGTCGGTGCTTTTACGTGTCACCGACACAGACACCAGTCAGGCGGCGCTGGCATCTTCCACGTTCGGACGGTGCTTTTTACGTGTCACCGGCACGGGTGTCTTAACTACAATTTCCATTTGAGTTTTATTTTGATGTTGACGTACTTGACTCAATAGGTCTCCTCAAGAACAGCGGGTCACTCTACGATCCATGGTTAGCACACCAGGCCGTCCTACGAGCCATGAACTCACTTCATTTGTCGGGTGTTCACAGTCACAGCATATCTCAGGGGTCTCGATCTTCGTCATTTCCTCTGTGAGGCCCTACGTGCCACCGACATGGGTATCACATATATGTTGTGATATGTTTCATCTAACCCCATCTTCCCCTGTATATGAAAGCATATAAGTGCAAAAGTGAAGAGTACTCAAAACCAATAATAGAGTAAAATACAAGGTTCTGTGGTTTCAAATAAGTTCAATTCGCAACTTATTGGTCAATCCGTATGCTTTTTGTTTGTATTGACTGTAAAGGACAGTTGTTTAGTCTCGCGTCAACCTGATTGAGCAAATCTGAATGACCAACGACATTCTATCTATTACTATTCACCTTATTATTCAGCAAGCCTGTACAATACATTTATCTAGTATGTCTATCATTATTTAAGACAGTAGTATGAATTAAGAGAGATTCGCCTGCATATTTCTCACAGATCAAATGACCACGTAGTGACTTATTGTTCAACCCTGCGCCAACTCTAATCGAGCTGACTTAGTATCAAAAGCGTTCTAGCCAAGACCATTCAGTTTTGTTTTGTTTTTTCAGATATATCTGCGCTCTAACGCATCTAGTAGGACTAATATATTTGAATGTATCTTTCCTTCTTTAAGATGATATGGTGCGATCTGAAGATTTTGGCGTTATTTCTTGCTGGTAGAATAGTCAAGTAGTAGCTTCGTAGTGTTTGTGGTTTTAAAAACATGTATGGCTCTTATATATTTCACACATATACAGAGAGTGTGTGATGAAGAAAAGAAGAAAAAGGTCAGATTTATTACTTAATTGATAACAACTGATATTTCACAATCAAAAAGACGTACGCTTTGACGGTTCAGCTTGATTTCAGATTTTAGTATAAGATACACTTTTGGACTAAGTCTTCAATATATAAGATTTGAAGAACTGGAATACGGAATGAGCGTCCGTCTTTCAAAAACGAATAATCTTTAACCATTGTATAATTCCATTCACATCTACGATGTATTATAAGAATATAAATCAACCCAGCATTTGACTGCTACTTAATTTCATCGACCTCAGAAGAATGAAAGGTAAAATGACTTTGGCCGGATTTGAACTCAGAACAAGAAGAGCAAACGGCTCTATCAATTCACCATCTAAGTTAATGCCTCTCATTAGTGGTGGTTCTATGAAGATTGAAAAGGGACAAACTAACATGTTTAATATAATTAAGATGATTTTAAAAACTTCTTTAAAATTTGTCCACATTATAAAAAAAGAATTATATGGATATAAATTGTTTTATTTTGTCACTGATAAAGAGTTGAGGGAGTGGGGTTTCATTAATGAAGTGGGGTCTGGTACTTATTAGTTTTAAAACGGCTGATTTGGGGGTGATCACCTAGAGAGACGGATGGGACGAGATGTATGAAGTTTGGAGTTTAAATAAACGTGCAAATTGATCTTCAAAGCACAGAGAAGGTTAAAGGAAAGAAGATACACTTTTGGACAGAAATAAACTAAGTCTTCAATACATAAGATCTGAAGAACTGGAATACGGAATGAGCGTCCGTCTTTCAAAAACGAATAATCTTTAACCATTGTTTACCACAGACACTTAACTGCGAAAAATTCGCAAACAGAACTGCAGGAAAAGTCAAGTTTTCATGCAAATCATTTTTGTCCATTCTACATAACCTTTCTCCCTCTCTTTCTCTCTCTCTCTCTCTCACACACACACACACACACAATATCATAAATTTTGAGTTTCTCCAATACTCCTTCTTTCTCAAAGCAAACTACCCTGTCGAACCAGAATTAAACTGCAAAAGTAATCAGCACATCATATATTGTACCACACCCCCTTTATCGAAATTGCGCAACCCGTCAATCTGCAATGGTAAACAAGTTTTTTCTTTCTTGCCTCTTTTGTCCCTCACCTCACTCCTCATTAAACAATTTCAAGCTAAACTGAGAGTAAATCACCAGGCGCTCCTCCCCGACCCCATCACGCACAAGCTCTATTGCTCCCAAATTATCGTCAGTCCATTCAATATTAAACACTATTCAGAAAGAAAATTAGATTTTCTCTTTTTCTCTCTCAAAATAATCTGACCTAGGACTGAACTCTAGGAGCATAAACCCCGATTCCATCAATCTACCTACACCTATAAATAATATCTGTCTACTTTTCACTTTTAACTTTCACTGTAAGCAAGGCAGCCTGTCCACTCAAATTTACAAGATAATTTGTTAGAACAAAATAGTACAGTGAAAACTAAAATACACTGAGTACATATAAATAAAATAAATAAATAAAGGGAAGGCTAGCATTTTTTCTATTATTCTGGCGCCGTTGCACAACTTGAAAATCTTAAACGAAGCATGTGAACTAAAAACAATTCAGTACATACAGTATGTTTATATGTTTAAAACATATAGTCATGCTGTGGAAAAAAAATCGGGGAATATACCCCCATGTGGACGAAAACCAACTTTGATGTTTACTATTTAAAACATGCAATGATAAAACTATAAGAGACTTGGAATTTCAGTCTATTTTGACATAAATGTATTATAATTATTATTGTTGTTGTTGTTATTATTATCCTTTCTACTAAAGGCACAAAGCCTGAAAATATTGAAGGAAGGGAGGGCAAGTCGATTGCATCGGACCCCATCCCCAATACTCAACTGGTACTTATCGACTTTGGAAGAAGGAAAAGCGAAGTCAATCTCGGCGGAATTTGAATGCAGAATATCATGTTTCGGAAGAAATGCCGCTAAGCATTTTATTCGATGTACAATAATCCTTTCTATTATAGGCACAAGGTCCAAAAGTTTGGGGAAAGAGAGCTTAGTCGGTTACATCGACCCCGAAACGATGAAAGGCGTAGTCAACCTCAGCAAAATTTGAACTCAGAACGTAATGTGTCGGAAGAAATGGCACGAAGCATTTTTGTCTGATGTAGCTTATACATCCAGTACTCGGGTGCACTGCAACTAAATGAAAATTTAAAATATTTACTTTCTCAGTAAATTTCAGTTGTATTGGAAACAGACGTGAAAGGGAAATTAAAAATCTACGTAAATACACATCTGCGTGTGCTTGTATTTAAATATGTATAAATGTAAACATGTATTTCTATAGTATATTTGTAAACAAATATGCATTATTACTTATATTTTTAGATCTCTCCTGCATATAGATAGATTTATGCACATATACACACACGCTCACTCAATGCCTATAAACTGAAATCACTTTTGGACGGATTCATTTTTAGATGAAGGTTGTAATAATTGGTTGATAACACACACGAAGCCGAAGATTTCAAAGCCAGAGCGTGTTTGAAACCCACAAATTTCGATAACACTGTTTGCTAACATTAACGCGATAAGCGTCTACTACTCTCTCTCTCTCTCAGGGGGATACATACATACACACCTATATTTTTAGCATTCAAAAAAAGTCAGATTTAATACTAGTCCATTTTCTTTCATTCATTTTGCTGTTTGATATTGATAATAAAATTTTAAATACAATATAAGTTTAAAACTGCAATTGAAGTAGAAAAATCAAAATCCCGTTTTTAATAATGAAAAGAAAAAAAATTAATGCAACTGGATTTCAGTTAACTTTTCTGATATCCTTAAATACTTGATTAATTTAAATATTTTTATGTGAGTATGGGTAGGTTTATCATACGTCATGGTTTGAGAGTCCCAGGTAAGTTCCAGTCTGTTCCGATGTCTCGTCCGGTTAGCAAATTTGCTCCGTTTAATAGTGAAATCTAACGCTACGTTTTGGTTAAACACGAAACACCTGAATTCTCAGAAGGTAAAACTAAAATTGTTGAAATCGGCAAGAAGTCCTAATCCTAGTGTGCACAGGTCAGACATAAATTAACGAAAATACTCGTTATTGCTCAGTTTAAGCATGGGACCGCATGCCTTTACCAGAGGCATAACGCGTGTGATGTACCAACGTTGTAATACTACCCTCGTAAGTATTGTAGTTTAAAGGAAAACGTCTTCTATAGCGTTGGGCCAACCAAAGCCTAGTAAGTCGATTTGATGAGAAGTCCGTTGTGTGTATGAGAGAGAGAGAAAAGGTTGAGTTCTATTTCATCTTTTACTTTGGGAGGTTCCAATGGTCGATTTCTAATAAAGATTCTTCATATTACATTGGTAGTTTATGAAAATGTTACAAGCATAAGGTGTGTAATGAACATTTATAGAATACGTATCCTATAGAAACTCAACAAAGATGGAGAAGAGAACGTGTTCAAAGTTTTAAAAAGATTTAATCCATGCATACGATCGTTTCGAACGGTAATATTAACATGTAAATAACATGGTAAAAAATTAGAAATCAATTTAATTATAACTGATGGATTAAATTTTTTTTAAACTTTTAGCACCTTCTCTTCATCTTTGTTGAGTTTCTATGGGATACGTGTTCTATAAATGCCTCTAACACACTTTATGCTTGTAACATTTATATATGTGTGTGTGTGTGTGTCGCCATAGCTTGACAACTGGTGTTGGTTTGTTTACCTCCACGTAATTTAGCGGTTCTGCATAGAGACCAACAGAATAAATCCCAGGCTTTAAAAAAAATGAGATCTGGGGGTCGATTACTTTAACTAAAACCCTTTAAGGCGATATACTAACCCTCTAGCTTTTTGAAGTTCAGAATCTAATTATAGGAGAGAGAAAAATTACACACTGCACATACGGATAATTAGATGATAAAAGTTCTTCATTGTACCTATGATACCAATAATTTCAAGCTTCGTTCCGGTTTGAGGAATGGCTTGCGAGAGGTACGCAGAATGTGTGGACTGCACAGAGTGGCTGGCCACTGTATTCACGTTTTAAATGTTATTTTGGTTTGTGTTTAAGAAGTTTGGATAAGGAGTTCGCTTCAAAACTATGTGATTTGGAATTGAATTCTACAGCGCAGTACATTGGGCAAATGTTTCTCTTCTTTCATAGCTCCAATGTGATCAAATCCTTGCGAGAGAAATTTGGCAAACAGATTCATTTTTGTGGGGAGAGAGGTTTACAGTCTTAATCAGTTGCCCGATTTAACAGCAAATAAAAATCATGGCCGTAAACTCGAATCAGTATAATACACAATACAAATTGAAACTAGTATTTAAAAATTCCGTGTTTGATATGGTATCAAACTTTCCTATAATCCTTTCTACTATAGGCACAAGGATTGAAATTTGGGGGAGAGAGGTTAGACGATTACATTGACTCCAGTGTTCAACTGGTACTTATTTTATCGACCCCGAAAGGATGAAAAGCAAAGTCGATCTCGGTGGAATTTGAACTCAGAACGTAAAGACGGACGAAATGCCGCAAAGCATTTTGCCCGTCGTGCTAACGATTCTGCCAGTTCGCCGCCTTAAACTTTCCAATAATAATCCCTTCTACTTTCGGCACAAGGCCTGAAATTCAGATGAGAGGTGAAAATCGATTACACTGACCCAGTACCTGAAAGGGTGGATGAATGAATGAATGATCCTTTCTACTATAGGCACAAGACCTGAAATTTTGGAAGAGGGGGATAGTCGATTACATCGACCTCAGAACCCAGCTGGTACTTATTTTATCGACTCCGAAAGGATGAAAGGCAATGTCGACCTCAGCGGAATTTGAACTCAGTATTTTGCCAGCTCGCCAATAATAATAATATTAATCCTTTCTACGATAGGCACAAGGCTTGAGGAGGGAAATCGATAACATCGACACCGGTATTTGACTAGTACTTATTTTATCGACATAGAAAGGATGAAAGATCAAATCGACTCAGAACGTGCTAACAATTCTGCCTTCTCGCCACCTTAATAATAATTCTTGCTAGTTTTGGTGCAAGGTCATTAATTTTAGGGAAGAGGGTTAAGTCGGTTACATCAACGCCAGTACTCAACTAGGACTTATTTTATCGACCAAAAAAAAAAATGAAAAGCAAAGTCGAACTCGACGGAATTTTAAGTCAGAAAGTAAAGAGATGGAAGAAATGTTGGTAAAATTTTCGTGTAACGCCCGCACGATTTTCACTAAGAAAAAAAAGAAAACTCGGATTTTTTGTGCGGAATCAAGTACCCTAACCTCGTAATATGCTGCAAATCCCTTTTTTTTTTCTTAGTGAAAATCGTGCGGGTGTTACACGAAAATTTTACCGAAATGTTGCCAAACATTTTGTCTGAATCGCTAACGATTCTACTAGCTCGCCGCCTTTCCACGTTATCCAACATATATGTTTAATAATTATGTGACGTATAAAATATCTAATTATACAAAATATTTAAGGATAGTAATGTTTGTTCTAATATAGGAATGACTTCAACAACCGTCCGCGAAAGATAGCAAGATTTGGTGGGGTTTCTTTTTTTTTTTTTCTCTTCGGAATCGTAAATTTCCAACGTTTAAAATATATAATTCACGGAGAAAATTTTTCGTGGGAAATAAAAAATCAAAATGAAAAGCTTTACAACCAGTTGCGTACTCTGAAGTAGAAAAAAAAAAAAAAAAAAGAATTCAAACTTAGAGGGGAAAAAAATTCCAGAACCGTAATCTCCAATCCGAAGAAATGTTTGAAAAATATACAAATAAATAAAGTTTTTAAAACTAAGTAACCAGGAGTGCTTATTCCGAAACTTTGCCGTTTATACTTTCACAATTTGAGTCTACGGCCGTAACGTAAACGGGTCGCTTTTAACACTATCACCTGAAGCTGGGAACTTTTAACAGAATCCCTGTCGACGCTGAAAGCATTCTAGCCAAGTCCCATGTCTGAAAATAGCTTCCCACCACCAGCTTTGGAGGTTCCTTCTCCTCTCAATAAATCATTTAAAAAATAAATATATAAAATGTAAGCCAATGAAAAAACGTCTTCCTCATATTCCGCCCCCGCCCACCATCTCAAAATGAAAAGGAAATATTGGATTATGTGATCTCTGATACCTGTCTGGGGATAAAAAAAAAAAAAGAATAGTCACCGCTGAATATGTTTCATCGTATCATACGATAAATCGATAACTGTTAACAAGGTGAAGAAACAACGCGGTTTCAATCTCCGGTTAGACTTTTCACCTCGCTGATTTAATATCACATCTCTTTAATGATACCATATCATTACAATCATCAATCAATTAGATACTTGAGTCGATATAATCGACAGTTACCTTCTACTAAACTTGTGAAATTGTTAGAAACTATGTTAGAAATTGAATTGTTAACGCGTCAAACTTGCTTGTGCTATTTGATCCGCCTCAGAGTTTTGAGTTCAAATTCCTTAGAGATCAATTTTGCTTTTCATTCTCGGGGTTGATAAAATAAAGTACCACTCAAGTACTAGGGTTGATATAATCAAAAACTCCTCTCGCCCCAGTAAAATTTAGGCCTTGTGCCTACGTTAGAAATAATTATTATTTTCCGCGAGAAAACTTTAACACAGGTCCAGAGAAAGTTGGATTTATTAACTTTTGAGAGTTCACCTTACCGTTGGATAGAAAAATACCTTATATATTTCTGTAAAAATTGTTTACAAGTGTCTAGCTTCTGGCTAACCATAAACATAGTAGCAGCAGATAGGTCCATAAAAAAAATTTGAAAACAAAAGTACAGTTAAAAAAATTACGGCAATTAAACAAGCAGACGATTACACTTCAAAAGTACTAAAAAAAGTGATAATTCCACAAATAGATATATTTGCAACACAGACTTTAGAACTTTAACGCACACAACTGGGGGTCAGCTATATTTTCAATAACAATGGCAGTATATCTTTTGCTTTTCATTCATTCTTTTGTTTTATGTCCCCACTTGCTTTACCTGTACATGTACTGTCCTCTCTATATTGCGCCCTCAGTAGATAATAAAGAAATGAGTATATCTTTTGCTGGCGTTGCGACCCAAACGGTTGACATAGATCAACTACAGCAAAAGAATTCTGGCAGGGGTTATGTCACAAAAAAAAACAGTACCTCATAGTCAGGGGAATTCATGGAGGAAAAGATAAGAGAAAATACACATTTCTATTTCTCGAAAAGTAGACATGCCTTTGAACATTTTGTCGATATTTGGAACGATGTGTCCCATAGACCGGAACAGGGTGTATGGAAGTATTGTCTGATTTATAAAGCAAGCTGAGAACTCAGTAAGAAAACAAGCAGAGCTGGTGCGCTACACACCTCACCAACCTGGTGTTGCAATATATGAAAAAACGAAACGTTCTCATTGACAGAAACCGACTGAGGACGACATAGGAAATCGAAATGCAAGACGCAAGAGGAAAAACCTATTGCCTCCTTCCTAGGTTAATAGGAAATTCATGGTTCTTCGAATCGCCAACGATGAAACAGATGGAGATGCTGAACAAATCGAAGGAAGAAGAGAACAAAATGTTGACTGTGAAGCAACGGGCTCCTATCCATGAGGAGAAACTGAATGACAGACTGTTGGTGAAACTGACACCAACGGTCCAAAAACACACGAGGATGCAGGAGAATTCTTGTTTAATCGGAATTCCAAAGACATTCAGGAGATGCCTTCAGAAATCCTACTTGGCCTTGTACCAATTTTTAAGGCCAGATATCTTTAAACAAACGCCTGACATGCGAGAAGAAACAAATCACCTTAAATCATACCCTATCGTCCAAAAATAATTGTGCAAAAAAACAAAAAGAACAAGCAGTAAGAACATTAACTAATATAGTCTTCCAAATGCAAAAGGTTGAATTTTCCATGGCTGAAATGTAAATGATCATAGGTCTGCTCAGCCAAGGCTGATCTGGAACTAAACCATTATTATCATCAGCACTGATGTGCCGTCAAAGACTTAGAAGACTTAATGAAATTAATAACACTTCTGACAAAAAACGTCCATTAGTGCCGCAGTCCCTACAACTTCTTTATGAAGAAGATAGCTTCAAACGAATGAAATCGAATGAAAGGTTTTGCGATCGAAAAATATCAGTCATCTCCCACTAAATAATTGAAATTCATCAATCCACTGAATTATCTATTCAGAGCCTGAAAGTTGTTGTTAAAACCTACAAAAAGACACATAATCAAAGACATTCCACTGTAACCATTTCGTCCTTTTAGGAGTATTTAGCACGACAGTATCTTCTTGCATTCAAGACAGTCGAGAGTGATGAGGAAGATATGACAGTTATTTCTAGCAGATTGAGGGACTACGCAGAATCTCCTTGGTGGATTATGTGGTCACTTGAGGCAGTAGAAACAGCAGCTAAATCTTCCTATTAGACGCAACGTGCTTAAAAGAAAAGGCAGGGCGGCTGTGGCTGGAACACCTTTGATCATAAGCTCCATCAGATCAGGATAAACCCAGGGTTAACAAGCAACACATAGCTCTTATCCTCTTAATGTTTTCGTTTTTATACTCATATTAATAGCATGGGATTGGTTAGTGGCATGTGTCAGCTCCGGGATACTGTGATTCATACTAAATCATGACGACTTGTAGTAGTTGTTGTTGAATAGTTGATATGTAGCCTCTAGTTCAACGAAGATATGATGGAACGGCTCAGAAGCCGTTTGAACAGAACAGAACAGTATTCAATAGCTATCAAATACTTGATTCCGTTTCAGGTTGCAGGGCGGCTGAATAGCTAAGTTCGCTCGGCAACCACGAGGTCCCGGGTTCAATTCCATTGTGTGGTATCTCTGGCAAATGTCACGGGTGGACTCATACCAACTAAAGCGCCACGCTATGAGACTGAACTTGGAACCAGAAGGTTGTCAAACTTCTCAACTATACAGCCACAACAGCCCCTAACCAAAAGTACACAAACATACATTTACATCCTTATACATATATACACACACATATGAAATAATGAGATTTGACATATGCGTGCGCGCGCACACATACACACACATGTATAAAATATATATATATATATGAAAAATGTCAAAACTGGTTACTTGAAAAAACTATCTCAAGTGGATGAAGGAGAATATTAATAAAAAGTAAAAGATTGATACAAAAGGGAAAGCGATGAGACGGCGAGGAATGGTTAGGGTTGGGAGGATAACTGTATTAGCAAAACTTCTGGGGTTCTTTAAATATTAGACATTGCGCGACTTTCTCAGAAAAGAGCAAGAGAACCGACAGCGATGAAGCGTTGGGGGTGGGTTAAGCGTTAGAAGAGAGAAGTTTTTGGTCATAATTGAAGCGAAGTAAAGCGACAGAGCATGACAGAGTTCTTTCATGGAACAAAGTATCGTAAGATGATATCGGTAGTCATTCAAAATGGCCCTCCGTGTTATAATGATCCCAGCACGAAGTTGATCGGAGCATAGTGTGTGTGCTGGGTTAAATAAATAAATGCGAAAGAAGAGAACATCGGAGGGGAAGGGGAAAGAAAAGCAGCAAGAGTTTGTGACAGTCTTTTGATGCGTTAGTATGTAATCTGTAAGGCATATAATCAGTGTGTGTATGTATATATGTTTACACACACACACATATATATATATACACACAAACAAAAACATGTACATGCATAGACACATATACATAGACATACACATATATTACACACGCATACATACGTGTGTGTGTATATATATATATATATATATATATATACACACACACACGCATACATACACGTGTATATATATACACACACAAACACGCATACATACACGCGTATATATATACACACACAAACACGCATACATACACGTGTATATATATACACACACAAACACGCATACATACACGTGTATATATATATACACACACAAACACGCATACATACACGTGTATATATATATACACACACAAACACGCATACATACACGTGTATATATATATATACACAAACACGCATACATACACGTGTGTATATATATACATACACGTGTGTATATATATACATACATACACACGCGTGTATATATATATATATATATATATATATATATATATACATACACACGCATATATATATATACATACACACGCATATATATATATATACATACACACGCATATATATATATATATACATACACACGCATATATATATATATATATATCGTGGATGTACATATATTTAATAAGTGTCATGATTTATAATTTCTGCCGATTAAAAACTTCACACACGCATATAATGTTTCTACTAAAAGTATGTGTTTAATTGTTGTGTGTTGCATACAAGTGTGCGGATATTGTAAATCTAATGAGTACATATTGCATGCATATAACCTGCATTAAAGTGTGCACATGTGAGTGTATTTGTCGACTATACATACTCAAACTGTATAAGCATATAGAACTGGGACTGTTAGATTTATAATTAAATGAATGGGATGAGCAGAACAGGCATCGAATGCGTGTGCGTGTACATAATATGTAAATTGCGAATCAGTAGCATTATTTTAAGTTGAAGAGATGTGATGAGCGGAAAAGCTATAGAAGTGCGTGATTTCAAAATTGATAAATAAATAGAATAGAATTTCTTTAAATAATTTCGAAAGGCAACGATCTTTTTTCTTTTTTTACTCTGACTGAATGAAACAATAAAAAAAGTGATGGGCCAAAAACTTGTTTCAAAAAAATTAATTAATTTTAAAGAGAAGCGAACTTCACCCACCCAGCGATAGCCGTTTAGGCACAGTAGGAATAGGGTTCAACTTCGATTAAATAGATACGAAGGTTTGCCGACTGCCAAAGCACGTTACTTAATCTCTTTAACACTTTGTTTTATCAAACTTTTGTAAATCATGTGCATGAATGTGTGTGTGTGTATACAAAATTAGGAACTTGGAAAGACGTAGGATAAACAGAAAAGTTATCAAAATTTCTCAGATAAATGAAAACAGTATGGGAAACTATTGAGAATCTGCTAAGAAAGATAAAGTATAAGGAAAGGAAAGGCTCCAGTTAATTGAGCTTTTCAGTATATATATTACTTTGAAACCAGAACTGATTATTTCATTTTTAGAGAGAAAGTTTGTTTCATTGTTTTGCTTTTTAAGTATATTGAGAAACCCAAGAGTAAGATTTAGATCGGCAAAATCAAAATTATTTAAACGATATAAAAAAGAGGGGTTCGAAAAGATATGATCTAAAAGGGATAGATGGTGATAGAAGGATGCGTAACAACTGGCTGGCAAGTTCCCTCCAGTTTAAAGTAAATCCGCATTGTACCACACGGACGCGCACACACACACACACATACATACGCGCGTACACATGGACATACGCAAAACTGTCGAGGTGAAGTAAAATTCCGTTGTCAAACCTAGCCACATGGCCACCAACCGAAGATAAACATACGAGTGTCATGCTAGCGTGCAATCAAACACAGTTTTGGAAATCCAGTAGAATACAGATGCAAAGAATTTTCGATAAAAACAAAAAGTTGAATTTAAACAATTGCAGTAAAGATTTTGGTTTTAATGTTAAATTTCTCGGGTAAGAAACCGATTTAGTAAGAGAAATTTAAATTGAATTTAAAAGAAATTTTAAATGAATTTATGAGAATTTAAAATGGACAAGAACAATTGAACAGATAATTTTTAAAAATTAATATAGTTGAAGAGGCTGAATAAATAAAGTTGGACGTTAGATGGATATGAAGAAAGAAACACACTGAAAGTGTATACAGATATTAAAAAATAATTATCAAAATGTTGGTCTTAAGCAGAAAAGGTAAATTGATTTTTGGAGAGATCAGTCTTGTAAATTTGGTAAAAGCGGGTTCTATTATGCAGGCGCGCACACCAAACAATATAATGAAATGTAACAGTAATAAAGATTAGCTTAGATTTTTAATAATTAATTCAATAATAATTGGAAGTATAGGAAAATATTTGTTCTGCTTGTGAAAATATCTGAGTGAATGGGTGAAAACATGTATTTGAAGCAAGAGTTGTTTTTTGTTTTTTTCTTTCATGCTCAACAGAAAAATGAATGAAACGGTCTTAGAATTGCAGAAAATGCAACAGAAAGTTATAGCAACAGAAGTTTGAGGAGTTTTGTTGTTGGCAATTGTTTATATTACTAAAATGAAAGATAAGAAGGATTCAAAGAAATAAAAACTTTTTATAAAAAAAAAAATCAAATCAAAGAAATCTATCAAAATTCAACCAAGTTTGTCCCGAGGGATGAGAAATTAAGAAAAATTTATCACAATGCTTTTTTTTGCTTTTTTCATATATCCGAGAAAAAATAATAATACAGAAAAAAGGGAAAAGAAAAAAAAACTGCGGTAAGTTTGAAGGATGAAAACAATAACAGCAAAACTGAATCCCCATACACAACATATACAAACAGTAGTAAATAAACAAATTGACTTCTTTTAATTTTTTCTTTTTCTCTTCTAATATAGAAATATTAATTTAAAAGAGAAAACAAAATATCAACTATGCACAAGTCAAAGAGCCGTGATGAAAGTTGCGGTGTTTTATTATTATTTTTTTTTATGTTTCGTCCGTTGAAAAAGCGCTGTTTATTGCGAGAGAGAGAATGTAAGAAAAGCCAGTACTTACCAAAGCAGTAGGCTCCAGCCTGTCTCTTCTATGAAACAAGACCATTAACTACTGCGGCAATATTAACTTTCTGACAGAGATTCGCAGCAAGGGGACACAACTCTGATTCAACCAGCGCCAAAACTTTAATCATTCGCACGAACTCTACCACTTACAGCCTTCTATCTATATCAATAATCGTTATACACTCACTTTCTGCTCTAGACTCACTAACCAGATTATCAATTTGTGTATCTTTTTTTCTGATTCATCATTTTTGCGTCAGTTTGATTTCCTTCACTTACGTGCTTACATTTAAACAACAAAGCATCTCTCCACACCTTTGACTAAACATACATTACATATTTATGTAATTTTTGTCACTCATTTTCTCCCTTTTCTCAATTGGATATAATTATGCATACATACACACATGCATGAAAAAAAAAACAATATGTACTTATTGTTTTTGTTTTGTTTTTTTCATGTAAACATTCCACATATAGGATAAACAGTTAATTTTATCGTTATGATACAAGATCTAAGATTTATTCACGAAGAGAAATTTAAATTATTTTCCTGCATTCTTCTCTTCGGTGGGAAAAGTGTAAATGTCACAATAATTTCATATACATTTTGAAAACATTTTTTTACAAAGTGATAGTGCTGGACTTTCTGCCCTTATACATTCAAATCGGAACGACTTGGCTTTTCATCCACGCCTGATCGATAATATGACTATCACTGGGCTCGATCCAGTTCACTTACGCTGTTCCCATACAAATTTGTGGCCCTGCGCTAATATTAGATATTGTTAATGCCTTTTGGAAATGCTTGAACATCGCAACTTCATATTTTCATTCTCATTTAAAATTTATCTTTAACAATTATATTTTGTATTTTCTTAATTCGTACAATTATGCACGTACTTGGGCACTTGCAGGGAGGAAGAAGTTATGAACATCATAACTCCAACTTTTCTTCTCGTTTGAATAAATCTTAGGTTTTGCGCCCGTATAAGAAATAAGCTCTCTTTTTTTTAATATTTCTTTTTCTACCAACAAACTTTTATTGAACTCACCTCAATGAATATATCCAATGAAGATGTTTAATGTGTTTTGGTTAAAAGCATCACCTTGGTTTTCATGTTTTGTTTCAGTTATTTTACTGTCTTCAGAATTCTGGAAGAGAACTTTTAATGTGTATCGTATCGTCGTTACACGCCGAGAAAGATAGTGAGAAAGACCTTGTTTTTAAACCGTATTCTATATTGAATGAATCTTGCTGCAATTTATAAAAATCGATTTAAAGCACATTATATAAATTAACGACACCCCAAACTTTCAGAGTAAAATATTATTGTTGAAATATTGCTTATTTTTGAAAAGTTTTTTTTTTTTTCTATTTTCATTCGAAATTGAGTACTATCGTTAAAGAGAATTATTAGAAATTAATACAAAACAAATATTTTATACTGCAATCGTATCGTTTAAAAAGACATGTAGAAAGGAGAGGGAGAATTCAATTTGTTGTTTTTGCCTCCTGCTCCTGACAGAACGAAAAGCTATGCAAATATAAAGAAATAAATAAATAATCAATAACATTCCAGACTGTTGATGAATGTTTGAAGTATTTACCATTTTCAAGTTAGATTTAGTTGCACCGTAATAGCACAAATACACACACATAACTACATACATTTTTAGTTGCATATGTAATATATATAGAGAGAGATGCGCACACATTTATAAATATATACATCCATATATATATATATATATATATATATATATTCTAGCACATACACCAACACACGCGTGTTGGGTTTTTTTTTTCTGTGGGATAATTTAAAATGATTTTTATATTTTATGAAATTCTTCGTTATAATTTTACGAGTTCTGCCAATAATGAAATTGCTTTAATTTTCATAACTTTGATCCTACAACCAAAATTAAACATGGTTTTTGCGGACAAACGCAGTTAAAACTAATAATTTATATTGTAGTAACATTTCCAGTTAAATTTATAATTATCCGTGAAATTTTACAGAAAGAAATATATTCCCTTCAGAAATAAAGGAAAATTGATTTATATTTTCGATTTATTTTTATTGTTATTTCGTCAATATTGTGACATGTGTGGAGCAGCAATAACTCAAAGATTTTGAATCCATGACCTATTTCTATCAATCGTTGGTTGAAACCATTTACTGCGTTAATACCATTGAAAAATAGAAATAACTCTTGCCTAAAAACTAATAATTCATACTTAGTTGAACAAATTTCCCATATGATAATACCACAACAAAATATAGCCTTTTTTTCCCGAGGATGGAAGAACTCTCTACCTGGTTCACGTAGTTCTTAGGTGCCTTTAATGAAGTTCATTCTGTTGTAAGCATTCAGAACAGACTCCTGATACCTTTTCCACACTCTTATCTGCAGACATTGATCCGCTGATGTTCACCCAAGGAATCAACAGCATCAATCTCATAGTTTAGGAAAGTCAACAAAAGTCATTCATGAGCACTGCTTTTCATGCCCTACCTAACTTACATAGTTCCTCGTTTATATTATGATTTACAATCCCATACAATACATATAAATCAACGAGAGAACCCTCTACATAGTTGCTTAGCCTGTTAGAAATACCCGCAAAATTTTCTCCCAAATCATATCCAAGAATATTTAATGTGTCCACCTAAGAGGAAGGACATATTAAATGGTGTATCCCTAGAGATACTGCGTCCGAAACACACACGGATGATCACAGCCGGAACGTTTGATTAAATCCGTTTGATCTGTGCTGATCTAGGATTAAATAATAACCAACACCAATGTGTGCAATCAGACTACCTAGGGTATCAAGCGGTACCACAGTAATGGTAGATATGGAGTATTGATAAAATTAAATAAAAATTCAAAAACGTAATTTTAACAATGTGTTTTTTATTCTATTCTTTCATAAGTTTTATAGACTACTGCATTGTTGGGACATGCACTTTCAATAGTTGTAGCCAATTGTATCAATATCAGTATGCTCTCTGGTCTTTGTCTCATCGCTTTGGTAAGAGGATATAACAGCCGAGTCGACCTGAACGTTAAGGAACGTAATTGGAGAAATGAAACAAGATTTTTTTTTTTTTGACTGATTCTCATGACTGGCTTCCATAATTTATGTCTACCAAATTTTCTTCACTACGTATATTAATCGACTTGCAGTTATGTTAGAAGTTATTTGCTCAAAAAAAAATTTAACAATCTTGCCTAGGGTAGTCTGCGTAATTACTATTTATGCTCAACCAAACCCTAGTTAAGCTTATTTTGTGATAAGTAATTATGATGTCAGTATCTTTAATTTCAAAAGTTAAATATTTGAAGATGTCTGAATTTTGAAAAAGCTGGCGAAACGGAAACCTCTACGTGTTTGTTCGGCCTGCCAGAGATTGTAGCGAAATAACCCTTGAATCACTCTTAAAAGAGGAAAGACACGTTAGTCTGATATATAAAGAGATCGATTGGTTATGGCAGGGATTATTTTGATCGGATATTTGCTCAATGAAGACTACAAGAAGATACTGTTTTACCATCAGAAGAATTCTCAGTTAAAAAAAATTATAAAATTATGCAAATCGAAAAAAAGCTATCGTTTTGAGCTAAACAACACCCACTTCTAAACAAACAGAAAACCACTCCTCTACTGCAAAATTCTTATCGGGATTTTTGATGAAATGTACATTTACAAAGAGAGAGAATAAGTATCAAGCAAAACGCTATGAATCATCCCAACTGAGAAAGTACATGAAGAGTCAAGTGTTTTGACAAACGTTTGCGATAATATGAAATCTACCATAATAGATTTAGGGAACAAACGTGCACAGTAATGGGCGTTTCTCACCTATTATTGTTGAACATCTTTTTCAAAACACACTATTTTGTCTCTCCACACCACAACATGTATCAGTCAGTAAACATTTCATTTATTGACGAAACAGTTTCACAACTTCACAAAACGAATTTTCTCTTGCTGGTTGTCAACAAAAGAGTTGTAATTCATAACACTGTTGATTTTAAGTTCAAAGCAGCAATTCTCATCTTTTAATAAAATTCATGTCTGAGTATTGAACCGCTCTAAGTCAAAGCTATCAATATCAAGTATATACAGTTGACATAGATTGTTAGAATAAAACTAAAACATCTCAAATAATATAAGAAGAACTGGGTTTATTATAATGCTAGCAGTATCGCCCGGCGTTGCTCGGGTTTGTTTCGACCAGTTAGAATTGGAATTTTTGAAAAGTAAAAATTTTGCATTATGTAGCTTGTTATTCTCTTTAAGTGAACATTTTTCTAGTTGAAATACACCGAAAAATGGCGACATGGCAGTCAAAAAATCGTAAAAAATAGGGATTTTCATAGAAAAAATGCACCTTTTTGATGTAAATAATTTTTGGTGTTAACATGGTCCGATTTGAATTTTTTCTTCTACGGAAGGAAGAGCAAGCCTTCTTCTATCATACTCTCAATTTTTGGTCAACTTGCGCCGCAGGGTTTCGGAGGAGCTAGTGTTAGTCGAAGGCTACCAAACCCGCCATACACAGACAACTTCAGCTTTATATAGAGAGAGATTTTGATTTTTCCAAAGACATTAGCTACACACACACACAGATAAAATTCGTTTTGAGGGATAATTTCACAATAAATTTTATGTACGAATTATTTATAGAAATTGATTTGGTATTGAGTCTTCCTATCAGTAAATGTTCTATTATTCTTACACTTTAGAATAACTTTAATTCAACAGACATGCATCCGCGCGCACACACACACATTAGTTGGCAAGTGCAATAGTTGGAGCAGAACCGATGGTAACATTCCAACCAGTTATATACTATAACTAGTAATATGCTGGTTATTCTCATATTAACTGTATTTTTTTTATCTGGCTTATAAGTTTTTTTTCCTAAACGGCTAAACATGACAATATCTCATTTCTCCCCACATCACCACAAACTCTCCCCATAATATACATAAACTCTAACATTGCAGCTCTTCATTAAAGTACTGTAGAGATTATCTACAAGTTCTCCAACTTTCCACCAAAATACTAATGAAAAGATTTCTTGTGTGTGTGTATGCGTGAGTGCATGTTTGTGCCTCTTTGTCTAGACCATTGTGTGATAGTTGTAAATGAGTATCACTGTCATACAAGCAGTGTCATTCGTTTCCAATGTTCTATGAAAAAACATGTCTGACAATGAAGAAATATTTCCTTGCTTGGAAACATGTGAGGGTTAGTGATAGGAAGGGCATCCAACCATAGAAAATCAATCCCAACAAACCTTATCCAGCTCATGCAAACATGGAAAAGTGAACATTAAACTGGTGATGATGATGATGATGACATGTGTGTATGTGTGAATTTGAAAGATAATTACTTTTCAGTTACTTCAAGTTTATAGTCAGAGAGGCAAACATCTGATGGTATATCAATGAAGATGCTTTAGATGTTAACATAATTATCACTTGTGCTGAGGTCAATTCGTTCAATTAATATGCTGCCCATATTAACTTCTAGTTGGTTAACACCCAGTGCTATGAGGAAGTCATCCTCAGAGCAGTGTACCACAGTGAGCTAGCAAACATGCAAAACACATACCTTGAGTATGTACAATTAATAATGCTTACAACACTAGCACTACTTTTAATTCATAGATGTGGTGTGCAAGAGAGACGAATGCACTGGTATGGTCATGTGATGCATATGGATGAGGACAGCTGTGTAAAGAAATGTTGATCTCTAACTGTGGAGGGAACCTGTGGAAGAGGTAGAACCAGAAAAACATGGGACATGGTGATGAAACATGATCCTTGAATGTTGGGTTTTACAGAGGCCATGATCTTTGGCGATATGTTGTGCTTAAGAAGACTTGTCAAGCCAAGTGAAATCATAGTGGTGGCCTTTGCTAGTGTCATGTAAATGGCATCCGTGAAATCATAATCGTAGCTGTTACTGGTAGCATAATTTTTCAAATGTTGGGCCTCACAGAAGTGATGACAAGTGACCAAGACCTCAGCAATGTGCTGTGCTTGAGAAGACTCATCAAGCCGAGTGAAACTGTAGTCGTGGTTGTTGCCAGTGTCATGTAAATGATACCCATGAAATCATAGTCATGGCTGTTACTGGTATCATGTAAATGGCACTTGTGCTGGTGGCATGTGAAAAAGCACCCATTACACTCTTGGGGTGGTTGGTGTTAGGAAGGGCATCAAGCCATAGAAATCATGCCAAATCAGATTGGAACCTGGTGCAGCTCTCTGGCTTACCAGTTCTAGTCAAACCGTCTAACTCATGCCAGCATGGAAAGCAGATATTAAATTATGATGATGGTGGCGATGATGATGATGATGATATGCATCATCATCACATACCACCAAAAGTTTCTGACACTATTTATAAAGTTTCTGACACTATTTCTTTATAGTCATAGACTGGTAATTCGTTTCATTCCCAGTTCAGTTCAGGTACATGATGTTGATAAGCCACAAAAATGGCAAAATATCAATATCCATCACTCCTGGATGAGACTGGTGGTGAGTTGTCTTTCAGGTGTTTTAACACCCAGTGCTATTAGGGAGTCATCCCCAGAATGCTGTACAGCAGCAAAATGGTGAACAGGCAAAACACATAGTTCTGTCTCTAAAATTCATAACTGAATGTGTGTGTATATATATATATATATATAGTAGAATAATAAAAAGTAAGTTCTTGGTACAGTATTATATACCTGAAAAAATGAAGAGACAGCTTTTTTAGGGGATAATTTATATTTTAATAATAGTGTTTACAGTGAGTTACCAGAGTAACTCACTGTAAACATTATTATTAAAATAAAAATTATCCCCTAAAAAAGCTATTTTTGTATTAGTTTAAAATAGCAATTTATGTATAATACTTAAAGCAGATACATCACAGAAAGCCCAATTAATTGTGAGATAGTATCAGTTATAGACATACAGTGTTAAAACAAAAAATATATCAGTAGCATGCAAAAATTGTCCAGCAGTGATGATGACATTGCTAGTTGTACATTTCTGCTTCATTGGGCTTCATCAGTAACAAGTATCCATTGGCAACTGCATGCTAAAAGAAAATCCAGGATTAGTGATATAGTAAAACAGTGATTGAAAAATCACTAATGTTGCTGATTAAATAAAAATTTATTGTAAGAGTGTGTGTGCATATCTTTATCTTTAACTTGTTTCAGTCATGGGGCACCACTTTGAAGAACTTTAGTTGAACGAATCAATCCCAGTACTTTTCTTTAAGCATGGTACATATTTTCACAGCCTTTTATGCCAAACTGCTATGTTATGAAGATGTAAACACACCAGTTCCAGTTCTCCTGTGGTAGTGGAAGGACAAACGAAGACACAAACACATACACACATAAATATATATATAAATTTAAAATAATAAGGGTGAAAAATTGAATATTAATTTGATTAATATCAATTTAAAACCAGTGGTCTAGCATATTTAAAAATCTGAAGTTTCAGAAAAAATTATATTACATACATATAAAAGGGATGACCTGTAAGTGGACATCCATTATGCTAGAAGAAAATCCGCCATGGTCTTACCACTAAAAAAGGAATGTTCTCAAGAAAGTTTAGCAAACGCCAGAACGTAGCATAATGGATATCCACTTACAGGTCATCCCTTTTATATATATAAATATGTATATGACAGGCTTCTTTCAGTTTGTATCTTCCAAATCCACTCAGAAGGCTTTGATCAGCCTGAGGCTTTAGTAGAAGACATTTGCCCAAGGTGTCATGCAGTGGGACTGAATTCAAACCAGTGCGTTTGGGAAGCAAGCTTCTTATCACACAACTATGCCTATGCCTATATATATATATATGAAATATAATCCTAGATATCTTCAAAAAAGATAGGGTGGTCATGACCAAAACTGTCTTAACACAGTATTATAAGCTCCAGGCAAAGTATCAGATTGGAAGCCAAGACTGGTTGGTTCATATAATTGCCTAGTGAACCCAAGTCTTAAAAGGGACAGGCCATGACTAATAAATTTTTTATTTTAAGTCAGTTCAGACAAGGTTGACATGAAGCAACAACAACTACCATCAAATACACTTCTTATTTTTTGGAAGAATGGTTCCTCTATCAAAGACATTAAAACCCATCTCTTTTTATAGAGTTTGCTGGCTTGTTTAAATGGGGTTCTGTCAGAAAACAGAATGTGGGTTGGATTTGTTTTTTTGTTTTGTTTTTTTTTCTTAATAGAAATCCAAGATTGAGAATGAGCACACAAGAGGATTGAGAGAGAAAAGGGGGAGATAGGGAGGGGGTTGAGTGTGGTTGGGTGAAAGAAAACAAGAGGAGAAATAAAGAAAGATAATGTGGTGTAAAAGAAATGAAACAAAACTGCATATTTCCAATATCTGTGTTCATGTTTTGCACACTTTACGTTATCATTTTGCTTTTAGACAAGATGAGATATGGTGTAATCTCTTCAGTCCAAGACATTTCTATGCTATTCACAAACTATTTTGATTAAAGAATAAAAAACAAAATGCGGAGTATCTAGTTCTAATTTGGGGTCATATTTCTCTTACAGAGCTGAAGTGTCCTCCTTCTATTATAATTCCATTCACATCTCAGATGCTTTTTAGGAATATAAATTGACTCCAGTACTTGACTGCTACATTGCTTTATTGACAGCAGAAGGATAAAGGGCAAACTTGATCTCAGCAAGATTTGAACTCAGAATTTAAAGGACTATAACCAAATATTACAATTAGAAACCCAGACCTTTGATCAAAGGCATTCCTGCCATGACCATCTTGATCTCCTAGTTATTGCATATCTAGAGCTATGTTATCCATTTGTTTTTGTTTTTATCTAAGTCATTTAGTGTTTGTTGTGCAAACTTAACTTCTATTTCTAGTAGAGCAAGTGACAATGTACAGGCTCCCTTTTTACTAGTGTTGGTGTTCAGTTACAACTGACCTGAATTTTCTGGTTCACATTTCTCAATTGTTTTTATTTTCATTAATACTGTTTTTGTTGTTATTAGTGTATTTGTTATTATGAAATATCCTTTCAGATATTGCCCCTTTTTATTTCAATGAAGTAGTTGTTGTGTAGTCCTAGATCAAGCATACCTATGGTACACATCTGATTGAATGAGTAGGTATGGTCCATGAACTATTATTCCTGGTATACCAGGCATTTACCTAACTGAGAGTAATATTTCACATTCCAATATGCAATGCTTATTTGTATGGATATACTTTATTTGCTCAATATGGACATATTGTATTCTCTCCCCTGTATGTTCACCTACTGGTCAGCTATGATCAGGTAAACCCATGATCAAAAATGTCATAACTGCTACAATCCTTCCCAAGTTTCAAGAAAATGTTATTTTATCTCAAAGTCACAAATTATTTCCAATATCCCTATATCAGTACATTTCATAGATTCTTTTAAGAGTTTCATTTTTCAGCTTAATGCTGCATGGACATAGAAACACTGCCCAGCTGCTGCAATAACTTTCAAGTTCATTCTAGTATGTGGTTTGTATTCTCTTGTGTCTGTCCTTTAACAGTTGAATTTCACTTAGCTCTACATTAGCTACAGCAGTGGCTGCAGTTGAAAATAAATCAATGAGTCTGATTTGCAATGTCAAAGTCATGTCCTTCTGTTGGGGTGGGGACAACACTTTGTAGACCAATATCCTACCCAGGTAAATAGTACCCTCTCATCAATTTAACATTGTAGAAACTGTAGCTAAGCTTCAGTTCCATGTATTTTTGTTTGCTCGTTTTGTGTGTGTTCATGTGATTCAACAAAGGATATTCACTACCATTTGATATTGCTTTCACATAACCAAAATAACTGACCTCCACATAACCAAACCATTCTGCTTCCATTTCAAAAACACTCTGACTGAAATATTCCACTTGTATTCCTTGCTGCTAGAACAATAGGTGCATTGAAGCATGTCAGGATCTTGTATATTATCAGTATCATCATCCCTGCAGATAGGATGCAATTGTTTATTGCAACACTGCTTTGATTGTGGCTAAGGTCTTCAGTAAGATTCAAATTCATCCAAATACCATAAGGGGAATCGCTAAGCAGGATTAAAGTACTGTGGTCTGTGTAAGCATGGAAAATTTCCACATTTAGAGAAAAACATTGAGATTAGCTACTGAGAGATGCCATCTACATGAAAATTAACAGTTAAGCAGGGGTGAAAATATTTAATGCAGAGCATCAAAAATTTAATTAGAAATACAAACCCAGGAAGAAAGGTGTACATCAATTATGAGATTGTGTGATGGCCATGGATTCTCCATAGGTGTATGCAAAATGAACTGGAAATTAAACCAGGATTATAGTTTTTAATTAAGATTTGGAAATATCTTTGGATAACTTGATATTATAATTTATATTGGCAAAATATCATGAATTTGAAGGGAATGAATTTAATAAATGGAAGCAAATGGCAATAGTTATTTGGTATTTATGTTATCACTCCTGGAGGGATGAAAAGCAAAATCAACCTGTGTGAAATTTGAACTCAGACAAAAAAATGAGACAATACTAGTTATTGTCAGTTACCATACTATCCTTCCTACTGCATCACTTTAAAGAACCTAATATTTAGTTGTCTTTATGCATAATAGATAAGATAGGGGCAATATATGTAATCTAAAATGCTCACTGGAAATAAATATGTGCTAAGGATAAAAAATGACATTAGTCAGTAACTATTATTATTTTCTTGTTTGCAAGTAAATTGTACATTATTTTCAGATCAACAAAGCTAGTTTGATTTTTTTCTTTTTTACCTTTTTTTGCTTTTTTTCTCCTTATTTCCTGGACAATCAGTTAGATATATCTCAAATTTCAGCGGTGTTCTCTGAAGTTAGAATTTTTTTTTCATCAGTTTGCTGGTTTGCATTCAACCCATATGTTTCTATGAGTGTACTTTTTGTGGGGAACTGTGGCTGTTGAAACAGGATGTGCTAAGCATTATAATATGGTATAACTGAACATCACTTTATTTAAATAAATACCATATGTTTAAATGACAATAAACTATCTTTATGAATAATGCAGAAAATGTGATATAAAGACAAATACTGTAGAAGCAAATCATAGAACATTCATAACACACTGTCCTATTAGGTAGATAGGTAAAGTTTGTGTGTGTTTGTGTATATGTGTATGTATGTATATTGGTTTGCTAGAACAAACAAGGTAAAGGGAACTCAGTACATGAATATATATGCTTTATTATTTTCAATTGGTAGAAGTTATAAAGTGACTCAAAGGCCAAGAATTTCATGATTATATATTACATACATAATAACATACATGATGATTGCTCCATCTTCATAGATGATCGCTTCCTTGTTGTCAATAGCATTTTTGACTTTCCAGCCACGACTTCTCCGATTACTATTCAGTCCTGTTGCAATTCTGCATAGTTTAGACTTTAGAGCATAGGTGACAGACAAAAGTTGCAACTTGCTGTGAGCTTCCAACTGGTGAGGTCTGCACATATTGCCTCCTTGCCACTGCCATAGAACTTTCAGAAGATGGAATAATGAATAAGATTACCATTAAGAAACATTTATATGTCACTGGATTATTGTGATAAGTGCTTGTACAATATATGTACCACTCTGTGAGTCTTTGTGACAGGCGAAAGCAAAATGACCAATAATGAAGTGAAACTGCAGGTCCACTTCAATTTACATGGTCCTCCTCCTCCTCCTCCACATCATCATCATCATCATCATCATCCTCATCCTCATCATCATCATCTTCTTCTTCTTCTTCTTTAGATGTTCATCTTCTTGGTGCAATCCCGTGGTCATTCATGACTGGAGGGGATCTTCACGGGAAGAATCAAGGATGGTTAGAGACACTGAATGGGGAGGAAATGAGTATAATGAATGAAGAACATGTGTTGAGGGATCATATATGTTGGTGGAAAGATAAGGGAGAGTAGGTGATGACTGTAAAGATTAGGTAATGCTGAATGGTGGACAAGGGTTAGAGGGGAGCATTATCTATATTGTTTATCAGAATTTAAACATTAGAAAAGTTCAAGTTTTTTCATCTCACTATATTGTTTATTTGAAACCCTGTCATATTTATATTTCATAAATAAATGCTTCCTTGAAGTATTTTACCTATTACCATAAAATAGTTTTAATGTATGATAAAACAGTAGAATTTTGAATTGATGCATGAAGATCATAATATATTAAGCTGTATTTCCCTTGTAAATATTTTGTTACAATTGTAATTTTTTTTTAGTTGTTGATAAATGTGTATTTTTGCCTTGATGTACTTTTAGATCAATTTGTGATAGTGCTCACCACTAAGTAGATACACTAAAAAAGAATCAAACAGATGACAGTATGTAGTCTGAGGGAAATTTAACTGCTTTTTGTATTCATTTGATCAAGGAACCTCATAGAAGCTTCTTTCTATGGAATAGTGTATGGCAAGTTAATTTTCCAGAGTTCTGCCTATAATACTTTGTGAAATAAAAATCCTGATATAGTTTTTTGGTCATTGTTGCACTATTATTCAAGCATATTAGTCAATCATGCTAGTAGATAACATCTGATTTCATGGAAATAGTTCAATTCTTCATTCTGCCTCTTCTGAATTGGCAGAGATATTATAATACTTGAATTGGCAGAGATTCAGACAAAATGCTAGCATTATTTAGTTATGGTCTGTTCTAAATTCAAATACTATCAATGCCAATTTTATCTTTCATCTCTTCTGGGATTGATGAAATTAAGTACCAGTAAAATACTGGAGTCAATTTAGTATTCTCATAATGCATTCTACAATGAAATTATAATAAGTGGTTGCTAGCTGCATACCTTCACTATGCAGGTCAACATGTCCTACTCATCTCTCCACCCCCACCCCCTTTCACCCTCACAGTATCTCACAATACTTTAAACCCAATATTTCAATCCTAAAACAGCAACTACCAGGAACCCCATCCTGTGCCCTCCGCTCTCCCTCCCCCAAACTTTTTATGATGATGGTGGTGGTGGTGGTGGTGGTGGTGATGATGATGATGATGATGATGATGGTGATGATGGTGATGATGATGATGATGATGATGATGATGATGAAATGTTAATCACATCAGTCTCACTAAACAGAAGAGGAACTGCAAAGGTTATGAGCCCAGCTTGTCCTCCTCCTATTTTAACTATCTTACAAAAAATATCTTTGATCGTTATTATTTCTATCACTTTAATGTTGGCCTTTACATTGATCTCAATGTGGTTTGTATTCTCTTGTGTCTGTCCTTTAACAGTTGAATTTCACTTAGCTCTACATAGCTACAGCAGTGGTTGCCGTTGAAAATAGATCAATGAGTCTGATTTGCAATGTCAAAGTCATGTCCTTCTGTTGGGGTGGGGACAACACTTTGTAGACCAATGTCCTACCCAGGTAAATAGTACCCTCTCATCAATTTAACATTGTAGAAACTGTAGCTAAGCTTCAGTTCCATGTATTTTTGTTTGCTCTTTTTGTGTGTGTTCATGTGATTCAACAAAGGATATTCACTGCCATTTGATATTGCTTTCACATAACCAAGATAACTGACCTCCACATAACCAAACCATTCTGCTTCCATTTCAAAAACACTCTGACTGAAATATTCCACTTGTATTTCTTGCTGCTAGAACAATAGGTGCATTGAAGCATGTCAGGATCTTGTATATTATCAGTATCATCATCCCTGCAGATAGGATGGGTTTTTGCTGTAACATTATGTTTCATGGACAGCCGATTGTGTACAGGATGATGACATTACAGTGCAGCTGTTGATGACGGCATATATATTACATCTTTCACAGCAGTCCAACATAACTGACATCTGTTATCACTGTGCAATGATAGTGATGGGGTAAAGGGGAGTTTTATGAGAGTTAGTGATTGAGGGTAACAGGGTGTAGTTGGGGTTAGAGCCAGCTTTATTTCACTGGTGCATGTGATGTTTAGGTACCTATTGCTTTCATTTAACAAAAGCAAGAAGACAGCAGTAGAAATGCTTATGACAATAAGTGGTATCTGATAGAGATTGAAACTGGGTTGTAGTCTTCATTTACCAAGATTTACCTCCCGAGAAGCCTACACCACCACGTGTATTGAAATCTGAGTAAGATTATAAAGAAAAGTGATGTAGGACTGACAGAATATACATACACATATGCATGCATGTGTGCGCACAAACACACACAAATACACACATGTATGTATGTATGTATGTATGTATGTATGTATGTATGTATGTACATATGTATATGTATGTATATAAAAGTGCATGTGTGTGTGTGTACATGCGTGCGCATGCATGTGTGTGTATGTAGTTATATATACATCATCATCATTAATGTCTGCTTTTCCATGCTTGCATGGGTTCTATGTACATACACTAACATACATATGTATACAAACGTACATACATATGTACATATATATATACACACATAGATAAAATTAATACTGCTTATTCAGAAAATTAGTAAAGGTCACAGGTAGTTTTCAATATAAAAACTCCATTATATCATTAGATGTATATTAGGCATGTAGATGAACCTGGAACCATTAGAAGACAAAAGAGATTTCAATGTAAACATTTTTTTTTCTTTTTTTGTCCAATGTTCGTTTTGTGTTAGCACCAAATGTCACTTTTATCAAATGAGTGTTTCAAGGAACAGCTTTGATTTACTGACAAATGGTTAATTTAGCAAAAAATACCAAGTTATTCAAAAATATTCACCAACTTGGGATGCCAAAGGGAGCATTTTTATTTATATCTTTATTTATGTACATATGTGATGTGTGTGTATATAATATATATATATGTATGTATGTATATATATGTATATATATATATGTATATATGTATATATATGTGTGTGTATATAATGTATATATATATATATATATATATATATATATATATATATATATATATATATATATATATATATATATAAGTGCATGTGTGGGTATGTATGTATGTATATGTGTCAGTATTTATGTATGTGTACATAAATATGTACATTTGGATGTTTCGCTCTCTCTCACTCACTCTCTTTCTCTCTCTCTCTCTCTCTCTCTTTCTCTCTGTCAGCATGTGTGTGTATTTAGTAATTTTATCCAACACATTATAGCACATTTAGTTGTTGGTCTACCAAAATATATGAATAAACTGTATTAAATGATGGGATTGACTGGTGATTTGGAAACAGTGAACTGGAATAAATGGTGATATAACATTTAAACCTTAGTTTACACAGATGGACTTAATTGAACTTATGTGTGAAGTGGACATATTAACATCTTTAGAATAGAAATAGATGTTTGTCTTTTTAGTATGTATCTCTCACCCTCTTTCTCATCAGACACACACACACACATATATACCATCCTCCAAGTACTACATTGCAGCAACCAGTAAACAAAGTACATTGAGTATGTGCAGTTGATAATATTTACAATACTAGCACTGCTATTCATTCATTTTATATCATCATTATCATCATCATTTAATATCTGTTGTCCATGCTGGCATGGGTTGGACGGTTTGACTGGGCTGGCACGTTGGGAGGCTGCGCCAAGATCCAGTCTGATTTGGCATGGTTTTCTATAGCTGGATGCCCTTCCTAATGCCAACCAATCTGAGAGTGCAATGGATGCTTTTACGTGCTACTGGCATGGGTGCCATTTGCGTGACACTGGTATCTGCCATGACTGTGATTTTGCTCAGCTTCATGGGTCTTCTTCTCAAGCACAACATAATGCCAAAGGTCTTCGTCACTGCCTCCATGAAGCCCAACACTCGAAAGTACTCCTAAATAATATTTGTCTTAAATATATATATATATATATACCTAGTGTGTCACAATTTTTATAAGTACACCATATCTCTTCATGTTGCAAGTGGTGACTGAAAGAGTTGGCATTCAATTACCCATGCCAGCTTAAAATAACAATGAGGATGATATATCCTCATATGAACCATTGAGGGTACTTCTACAGTTATCTGACCTGCTACAAATAGAAATCTAATTCTCTCAAAATTTCAGTCTTCAAATGAAAGACTATATTGGGTAATGTGGTACTTGATATATTGGCTGAATAATAAATGGGACAGTCATAGCTGATATATTTTTGATCATAGATCTGCTCTTTCAGCATTGACCAGGATCTAACCTTCAAGTAGCTGTACTTCTAATGCAATGTGGTGTTGGTGGTATGAAAAAAGCACCCAGCACATGTTGTAAAGTGGCTACATTAGAAAGGATACCCAGCCATAAAAAAGAGCACACCAAGACAGACATAGGAGCTCAATGCAATCCTTGGGCCCATATAGGATCCTGTCAAATTAGGATGATGATGATGAATATACTATACATTTGTTTCTAATTTTAAAATATTCAAGAATCTGTGGAGATGTGATTTGGTAGAATAATTATTTTGTTGCTATTAAGCCAGTGGTCAGTATTTGGATCATGACTTAATGAAAGGTTCTTTAATTAATATGATGTTACATGAAATTTTAAAACAGGTTGTTTTGGGTCAGAAACAGAAATTGAATGAAGTGAGTTAGTAACAAAAGAGCTAGACACTCAACAACAGCAACAATAACTTCTCTCTACATTAGAACACAATACAAGACATTATTTAAATTATTCCTGGCCGTTGCCAGTACTGCCTAACTGGCCCTCGTGCTGGTGGCACATAAAAGCACCCACTACACTCTCGGAATGGTTGGCGCTAGGAAGGGCATCCAGCAGTAGAAACTCTGCCAAATCAAGATTGGAGCCTGGTGCAGCCATCTGGTTCGCCAGTCCTCAGTCAAATCGTCCAACCCATGCTAGCATGGAAAGTGGATGTTAAACGATGAGGATGATGATGATGATGAAGATGAGGCACCTGCTCTACCAGTGAGGTGTGACAATATTTTGGTGAGGAGAGATTACTTCAAGAGTGGGGATTGAGTAAGTAATACGTGAATAAAACTTGCAATAATTTTAAAATTAAAACTTTGAAATAAATGTGTGTGAGTGCATTTTTGTGTCAGTGCACCACCAACATTTGACAACCAGTGTTGGTATGTTTACATTCCCATAACTCAGTGGTTCAGCAAAAGAGACCAATAGAATAAGTATTAGGCTTTAAAAAAGTAATATCGTACTAGAGTCGATTCATTCAACTAGAAATTCTTCAAGGCCATACCCCAGCATGGCCACAGTCTAATGACTACAACAAATAAAAGATAAAAGAACATATGCTATATCCTAATTTAGCCATTCATGGTGGGACAGACATGGAACAAAATAATGATTTAAAGAGCAACAAAAGCCAGTTGGGTATATACACTCAAATATACATATAGTGAGCCAACAAGAAAGCATCTTCATGATTGCTTGACGGTAAAATTTTCCTCAAAGCTCTATCTTCTTCAAAAAGACAGGATGAATTAAATAATGTAGTCCTAGAAATGTTATCCTGAGTGAGGTCTGCCCTGGAGTTTAAACAACAATTCAATATTCTTTTATTCTGTTCTTTTACCTGTTTCAGTTATTGGACTGTGGTCATGCTGGGGCATCAGCTCCAAACAAAGTGACTCCAGTACTTATTCTTTTTAAATCTCAAACTCATTCCTTTGTTCTCTTTTATTGACCCATTAAGTTACAGTGGTTGTCCAGCAGTGTGGGACAAATCTCATAGATATGCACACACATACACACAAATATACAAACTCTCTCTCTCTCTCTCTCACCCACCCACACACGTATGCACACATGCACACACTGACTCACATGACACGTTTCATAGTTTCTAACTGAAAATTCACTCACAGGGCATTGGTCAGCTCATGGTTATAATAAGTTAAGTGCTGCCCAGCAGGACTAGGTCCAAAATCATGTGGTCATGAAGCAAACTTCTTAACCACACAGTCATGTCTGCATCTCCAAGAATGAATAAAGTTGTCCAACACTCGCACCCAATTCTTAACTGTCCCCTTAACTCAGTGAAGATTATTGTTGGTCAAATTTTATGTTACTCAATCCATCAATATTAACAAAAAAAAAATGAATGATGTGATTCTCACACCTCACTTCAAGTTATTTTGCTTAGGGAACTAGCAATATTTTTTTTTTCTTACATGCCAAGTTATATCTTGAGAGCATAATACACTAAAAGAATGGATGTGTATTTAAGAAGTTCACTTCGCAACCATGTGGTTCTAGGTTTTGTCCTACTGTGCAGCTGCTTTAGGCAGATGTCATCCACCATAGCATTTGGTTGGCCAATACCTTGTGAGTAGAATGAAGCTGAGGAAAGTAACACCCATCCTTCTTTTTATCTATCTATCTATCTATCTATCTATCTATCTATCTATCTATCTATCTATCTATCTATCTATCTATCTATCTATCTACCTATCTGTCTGTCTGTCTATCTATCTATCTATCTATCTATCTATCTATCTATCTATCTATCTATCTATCTATCTATCTATCTATCTATCTATCTATCTATTTATCTATCTATTTGTGTGTGTAGATGTATGTATTTTCTCACCTAACAATAAAAACAAGAACAATTTCATCCAACAAGAATACATTGAGGTTTCCTGGTTCTATGAATACATTTTGTTCAAACTATAAAACACTAATAAGACAATATAAAGGACTAATAAGATGGTAATATGAATAGGATTTAAGGCAGTGAGCTGGCAGAATTGTTACTGTGCCAGATAAAATACTTAGCGGCATTTCTTCAGACTTTATGTTCTGAGTTCAAAAGCCATCGGAGTAGATTTTACCTTTCATCCTTTCAGTGTTGATAAAGTAAGTACCAGTTGTGTACTGGGGTTGATGTCATCAACTAGCCCACACCCCTCCTTGAAATTGCCAGCCTTGTGCCAAAATGTTAAAACCAATATGAAAAGGATTTAATGAGATGAAACACTGGATAAAAATTTTTAGGTTGCTGTTTCCAATGTTCAAAACAAAGCTGCTCTCCTTACACACAAACATGTATGCATATATGTATGTATGCATGCGTGTGTGTGTTTGTATGTGTGTGTGTGTGCGCACATATGTGTGTAATTCTTTGTGTCTTTAGATGCAGACACACTTCCCCACTCTATCATAATGTTAAAGATACAGTGATACTCTGAAAATATATATAATTATTGCTGCATGTATGTATGTAAGGTAGGAGGTATCAAATGTGCATTATATTTATGCTTCACTGCATAATTAGATTATCTGGGTTTTTGATTAGATGCATGAAAATACATGTGTAGATTTGTTTAAGTCGTATGTGTGTGTGCATATGCATGAGTGTGCATATGCTTGCATGTGTTTCATCCCACCCCATCATTAATATTCGTTTCTTGCATAAGTTTGAAATATGAGAATTTTCAAAGGAAAGTAATGTGAAATTAGCTGCATAAATGACAAGAAATGGATTCAAGTGGAAGATTGAAACTGGATAGCAAGCTTGGTTTGCAGAGAGCAAAAGGTCTTTTTCGGTGTTGTTCATCACCACACACAGCATAATATCATTTGAAATTATAAAATAACTGTAAGTTATTCTTGACTGTTTTGAGTTACTGCTTTGGGTGTTTACCCTACCAAAAACGGCCAACTAAGTGCTGAACATTGACTATATTGTCAAAGCATGTCTCAACCATGACACGTGTTTAAATAATGTGAACTCCTTACTTAATTTATTTGTTTTATGGTGGTTTAATAGTCCAATTCCAGAGAAATGTTTTTCTTTTGCATTAAGGACACAGTCTATGACACGTAAATTTATTGATATTGCTACCAGCTGCCGTTTACATATATATACTTTTGGTGGTGTGAACACCATACAGTGATGGTAATAACTAAGAAAACCAAGGTTGTAGGTTCACTTCTCAACTGACCCATTCATTTATCTTATTTGTATTGTATTAAGTATGTTTCATTCTTTGTTCTCATCTTATTCATGTTTCATTTTTGGCTTGTTTTCTACAGCTGGATACCTTTCCTAACACTAATCACTTTACAGGGTAACTGTATCTTTCAAAAAGTTTTCAAAGAATGATCCAGTACAAAATCCATGGATGATTCATTATTTGTAGTGTTTGATCTGGTTGTTGTATAGGTGCTTCATCAAGAGTTAGGGTAGGCAAATCAAAGCAATTCCTATTAATATTGCTACTTTGGATTGGAGCATGATCATTGTACATAATCTCAGCCTTATCTGGGGTATCTCCTGGCAAGGATAAGTCACACATTTCTATCTTATATTTTTGGTCACTTGGTAAACAAATATAAACATATTGAAGATTTGATTCCAGTAGTTCAAAAGAGTTTTTCTTATCACAGATGTATCTGAAACTTTCAGAGAGAGGTAAGCCAAATTAGCACACTCGTTCCTTTACTAGTTTGCAAAGAAGATAAAGACATGTTCACAAGATGTTGAGTTTGTAGATGTACATAATAAAGATTTCTCTGAAGGTAAAGCATCAGGTAAAGCGTATTCTCATGAAAAGACG
>NC_042999.1:137531950-137601950 GCF_006345805.1 Octopus sinensis
TTTATTGACCCCTGAAAGGATGAAGGGTAAAGTTAATCTTCGCAGAATTTGAACTCAGAATGCAAAGCTGGACAAAATGCCACTAAGCATTTTGCCACAACATCTTAACAATTCTTAAACCTTAGTTTAAATGAAATATTAACATCTTAACAATTCTTAAACCTTAGTTTAAATGAAATATTAACAATAGTCATCAGACTCAGGGAGCTTCCTGCTAAGACCTTCCTCCAGACTTAGTTAACAATAAGCAAAAGCATATCAGCTCAAACAAACAGTTTTATATTGGAGTTATTTGAGAATGTAATTATTTTTTTTATCTATTTCACATCATATGAACATTGGTGAGAATAAATGGGGTGAAGCTGGAAAGATAGATAAAGATAGTGATGATACAGGTGTTAGAGTACCTTCAAGGTATGAAGATTAGATGTGGGCATGGGGGTCAGAAGATCAGGAAGGGTGGGTACATAGAGGTTACAAAGGTGGGAATGGAGAGTGAAAGATGGCTAGAAATAGGAGTAGGGGTGAATCTGAGGCTATAGTAGGAAGTGCTGTGTGATGAGATTGAACTCACAAGCACGTAATTGTGAAGTAAACTTCATAATCACATAGCCATACCTGCACCCATACTCAGATAGGAATTGTTCCCTAACCACTTGGCAGGTTATTCTTTACTCTATCAGTTCGCTCAACATTTTCCAAATAAAGATTTAAGACTATCAGCAGATTTAAGACTATTCAATATAGAGATATGTCATATTCTTGTCGCATTCATCTTATATATAGTTGTGTGGTTATGTTCCTTCTAAGTCATGTGAATGTGTGAGCAGTGACATACAACCAGTGCACAAAGAAAATTAAATTATGCACCAAAAATTGTTTAATGTTTGCTTAAAGCAAGTGCATAGTTCATATATTCACAGTGATAAATTACCAACTTTAATGGTAAGTTAACTGCACCAGCAGAGCAACTTTAAGAATAAGAATAATATAAGAATTTATGACACCCATGAGGAAAGACAGCATAATTATCTCAATATTTTGTAGTTTGCATGAACCCAAGAAATCTAAATACATGTGTGTGTCACTGAGAAAATTCAGTACTTGAGATTAACAGTTGAAGCATGGTACATCAAGATGACTGCATCATTGCTATAACTACCAGACCTTAGAAGCTTTAAAAAATACTGTACTGGAGGTAATACAAATAGGACTGATGTATGTTAGAAATTCTTCTGCAGTTGTTAAGAAAATTATCAACTCAACACAGAATTTAAGGATATAAGGAAGCATTTTCAGCTATTTTGTTGTAAATGTTTTAAGATTACTTGAAAATGCAAAAATTAGTTACACATGTAGCTGAAAGTTTGTGGGTGGTACACTTTTACTGGTTTTGGTCTTTGAACACAAGGCCATACAGGAGCACAATTGTCAAACATTCAAGCCAGACAGTCATGTCATATGACCTAGATATTCTATGAAGAGTCAGTTACAATATATATGATTCACAAGTTAGGAATATCTACTTTTAACTCTGTAAATATGTGATAATAATACAGGTATAGTTGAATACCACAAAGTCCCTTCTAAGCTTTGATCTACCATATCCTAACTCCAGTACTTAGTTTGGTGTTATTTTAGCAATCACCTGCATTATGGCGCTTTCAGGAGTTACCTCCCTTCTGTGGATGTAAATACTGCATGGTATTTGCACCAGTTTACACATATACAGATACACACATTTGCATATGTGTATGCATGAATGAATGAATAAGATCTCACACAGGTTCTATGTACCAGATTTCACTTACAGTCAACCTAAGGATGTAGTAGTTGTCTGAGTTGCAGTACAAGGGATCAAGACTCAGAAGGAACTTTATGGTTGCAAAGTGAACTGCTTAACCATACAGAGTAAAAGAATATTGTCAGTAAGAATAATTTTTTATCTTTTACTTGTTTCAACCATTGGACTGCAACCATGCTGAGGGTACTACCTTGAATAATTTGAGTCATACAAATTGACCCTGGTACTTATTCTATCATTCTCTTTTACTAAACTCCTAGGTTACTGGGATGTAGAGACATGAACATCAGTTGTCAAGTAGTGGGGGACTAATGTAGGTGCAAAGAAACACACAGAGGCATACACATGCATGGATGTGCATGCACACACTCATGTATACACAATGGGCTTCTTTCAGTTTCTGTCAACCAGATCCACTCACAAGGTTTTGTTTAGCCTGGAGCTATAGTAGAAGACACTTACCCAAAGCTCCACACAGTGGAACTGAACCTGAAACCTGTGCCTAAATATTTATGAGTTGTGGATCAAGTATATACTAATTGATTGTTGATAGAATATCTAGGCCATATAGCATGACAGTCTGCTACACTTTCACTAAAGTACTTCTCTACCTCTGAGCCAACATCTTGTCCTTAAGTTATAATGGAAAACAATAAATAGTAAATGTGAACTCAAACTATTCAGAATGAAATATCTGTGGCTAAATACTATAATAAAAGACAATGATAACCACTTATTTGTTCCATGCACTAGCATTATGTTGTAAAATAGAATCAATTCCTTAATTCTTCATGATCAGAAATTATTCATCATTTGGTGATGATAATCTCTTTGACTTTAGATGGATACAGAAAGAGGAGCGGTTGTGACGAATATAGTTTCCTAAAAGCTTTAGTGCAATATGTGAAGTGAAAAAAATTTCAACTAGGAATGGAAATTGGGTTATAAACTCAATTGTTAGGAGACTATTGCCAATTCTGTACCACTCACAATATTTATGAAGCCTGGTTGGCAATAGCTAATTGTGATTGTTGTCACCGGGTATGCTAATGTACTGAACCTAATACTCTTACATGAATAAACATACAAACTTTAGGCTATTTCTCAACTTCATATCAAATGAATATAACTTCAACTTGACTTAATCTTTTTTCTTTGTTTATCATTACATTTACAAAGAAATTCCAACCAAATTATAACTAAAAGAAATGAAGGCATGCACAATTTTGTATGTAAAAAAAAAACTTTGTATTAGTTGTTGTTATGTTTGCAGGTACTGAAAACAATTTAGAAGCAATCAGAGGAAAAACGGAATTACTGGATGGTACAGTATACGGAGGTGTTATTGGGGTTGTACTAGGACATCATGTTGGTCTGAAAATTCATTTATTTGGAGTGTTTGGCATTGCTGCATTTGCTATAGCCATTGATTATTATTTATGTCACTAAATCTTGTTAAAAAATAAATTTCTATTGTCATTTTTGTTGTTGTTTTTTTCTTATTAGTAGTTTTACTTACCTCATACCTTTAGGATCTACACTAACACCACATTACTACACACTCTCTCTCTCTCTCTCTCTCTCTCTCTCTCTCTCCTATGATGTAAGTAGTCATGTCACTTCTCAACAGAAAGAAACCTGTTCCATTCTGGCCTCTTCTCTCATACTTTAATCCCTCAATTCCTTACATAAAGCCACCTCTTTCCTTACTGTAGCCCCACTCAGCTGAAGATCTTAATCTGGTGCCATGAAAAAAGCATCCAGTACATGCTGTTAAGTTGTTAGCATTAAGAAAGGCATCCAGCTATAAAAATCATGCCAAAGCAGATATTGGAGCATAAAGCAGCCCTTGAACCCATCGGTTTCTATTAGATTGCCTAGCATGGAACATGGATGCTAAAGGGTGATGCTGATGGTGGTGCTAATGATGATGATGATAATTACATTATTTTACGGCATAAAGAAAATCATTATAAAGAAAATTTGCCATTTTTCTTGGGTGTGCAATGCTCACCTATCACACCCAGAATATATATATATATGATGATGATGATGATATATATATATATATATATATCCCTGCCAGCTGGATTTCTTTGGTAAAACAGTATTCATCTGAATCACTACTTTAACCATAATGACAAATGAGATAACATAAACAAATTTAAAAGCTTTACTTTACATTAAAATCCTGATAAAGCCAGTTTTTACTTGTCATCCTTTGATAAAGTTAATACTATTAATTTGCAATAGACAACTTTTTTTTTTTAAAATATGCCTTGTACTTAATCAAAATAAGTTAATAATTAAATAATGCTGAAAAGATTTAGATAAACATTGCAGAATCTAACCAAGTAGATAAGGATTTCTCCTTCATTTTCTATTTAAACAAATTATTTTCTGTATCATTTCCTTGATCTTCATTCATTGTTTTAAATAATTATTTTAAATTTTTAATATACATTATAACAACAAAATATAATTATAAAAAATAATATTCATATAACTTAATATTATTTATCAGCCAATAAGATAACCTCCAAAATTTCCAAAGTAGATTTTATTCACCTTCTTTTCAAGAGTTTCATCCTGATGATTAACTTATTCAAGATCTTACATTCTAAGATAACACACAAACAGACGAACCAATGAGAGAACCTACACATGGTTGTTAGCCCTACAAGAAATAGTAGCCAAATTTCCTTCAAATCATACCTTATTATAATAAAAAAGGAAGGACACATTGACTAATGTAGTTTTAAAAAAGATGGGTGGTCATAGCTTGAACTCCATTAATTATAAGGATCGTGTTGATTGGAGTTAAGATGGGGTTGAGCCTTAAAAACATCAACATACAACATCATTTAGGGCTGTCTCAAAATTCTGTCTAAACAGAGATGGAAGTTTGTGAAATTTATTTTTAATAGATGTCATCAATATTTGCCCATGCTATCCATCATAGCTATTACTATCTTCCTGGTTTTCATCAACTGATAATCATAAACAGTGCCTGATGTACTAAAACTACACTTATTGCTCTTTTCAATGCCAAACTTACACTGAGAAATCTCTCGGCTACATTTATGGTTTCTTCTAATGATGCATATCTAAAAATCTACAACACCTTACTTTTGTTTTTGATTTTATATTTTATTTAAACCTTTTATTACCATATTTCTGCCTTTGATTCATTTAATTTTGGAAACAAGAATTTCACAAAATATCTTTGTCATTATTAAGTTGGTGTTTGAAACATAGCAAGAAATTTTGATGGAAGATTTTAATTCAGTTCACTTTAATACAGGAAGTTGGTATCATGAAACCAGGAGCAGTCTCAGGTGATTTGATATCAAAAGGATTTTGTGAAAATACAGTGACAGAGACATTAGAGTGTTGGTCTATAGCATTTGGCCTTGTCCATCTTCATTCTAAATTCATATCCCACAAAAATCAGCATAACTGTAGAGATATGAAAACCAATATACTGGAGTTGATTTAATCAACTTTACCCTTCCATTTAATGTGCTTTTGTGTCTATGTCAGGAATCATTATTTTGTATATATAGGTTTGATGATACAATCAAGGGAAATAGAATTCATTACACAAAATAGTTCATATATATTACTTAATAAAGGAAAATAAACAAGTGTGTGTGTGTGTGTCTGTCTGTGTGTGTGAGGACAGTGAATGGTGCTACTCATAAGACCATACAGTTATTCAGTTGCATTCCTTTATAAAGTGTGTTCAAATTCTACCAAGAGCTTAACATTTATCTTTCTGTGGTCAATAAAATAAAATATCAATTAAATCAACTCATGCTACAGTTGGTGAACCAGTAAAGGGCATCTACAGGGTCACTCTACCTACTAAAAATAATGTGGTAGCAAAATCTTCATCTAACCATAACCCACAATCTTAAAAAAAAACAAAGGCACATTGGATAATGTAGTTCTAAATAAATATTCTAAATAAATAGACTATGTCTGGAAAAAAAAAACCAGGGTCATAGATGCAACATCTTTGGAGGAGAATGACTGGATGGGGTGGGATTGGCT
Source organism: Octopus sinensis (assembly GCF_006345805.1). Lineage (NCBI taxonomy): Eukaryota > Metazoa > Mollusca > Cephalopoda > Octopoda > Octopodidae > Octopus > Octopus sinensis. Next base: position 137,537,811 of record NC_042999.1, read on the forward strand.
CTTACCTTTGTTAGTCAGAGTGCCCTGGGGTACAAATATACAAAGCCCAATCATGACTACCTGTTTGAGAAGGGTAAACTAGGCACATGCATCACAACCATATGTGCACAGCATGGTAATCTCCTATCAAGATAAACAGTGCATGACCTTGCAGGTGAAGCCCAGTTAGAATTTTCTTTAGGTCGAGTAGCCCATCGCACTCAAAAGGTCCCTAAATAAGGTTTGTTTAAGGATGATGAAGAAAACATCCATATTTCCAGAGGTGAATTATTCAAATCCCAAAGAATTCCTCTCAACACATGGCTATAATGCTCCCCCACTACTTCTGCTTGTGATCAGAGATGCATATATTGTCATCTGGTTATGGTCAAACAAATCTGTGGTATTGAGCAGAATATTTGTTGTAGCCCATCTTTTATACCAAGACAAAACAATGTACATGATAACACTTCCAATCATTTAAGATCAAAAGCCACAAGAACCACTGCCTGGTAAGGCATCAGGGCATTTATTATTATTATTATTATAATTATATACACATTCATAAATATTGACCTTGTTGGGTGTATTAAGTTCCAAAAAGAGTTCAATAAGCCTATGAATAGTTCACTGCAACCATTTTATCTTTAGTGAAGGTTTTGAGTTCAGGATAAGTTTTGTTTCAAGATTGATCTCTTGTCTGCGAGAAAGAAATATGTTCATTTAAATATATATAAAAAAAATTCTTCCTCTCATTTGAAGTTTCAGTACCAAAACATCAGATTCCTCTTTTCCTAGTAATATACAAACTTATCCAAACTCACATTCAGAGTATAATTTTTGTCACTGTTAACTACCAGCAGTTTCTTTGCACTGTTTTTAACCTTAACCCTTTGGCATTCAGATCACCCTGTCAAATGTAATGCTTATTCATTTATCATCATCATCATCATCATCATCATTGTTTAACATCCGTTTTCCTTGCTAGTATGGGTTGGACGGTTCAACTGGGGTCTGGGAAGCCAGAAGGCTGCGCCAGGCCCTGTCTGATCTGGTAGTGCTTCTACAGCTGGATGCTCTTCCTAATGCCAACCACTCCATGAGTGTAGCGGGTGCTTTTTACGTGCCACCTGCACAGGTGCCAGACGAGGCTGGCAAACGGCCACGATCGGATGGTGCTTTTTACGTGCCACCGGCACGGGGGCCAGACGAGGCTGGCAACGGCCACAATCGGATGGTGCTTTTTACGTGCCACCGGCACGGATTAATTAATCAAGCATTATCTCAGAGCTTATGATGACAACTTGATTATTTATTTTTACAGAAACATTGTATGGTAGGTGCGAGAGGTGGATCTGGCTGGTTTGAACATAAAACTGGTAGAATATTTGGACCAGATATGGCCAGTTTAAATGCTGCAGGGTTAATCTTTAGGAATGATAAAATAAGTTCCAGACACAACTAGGGATAATTCTATCAACCCTATACTCCCCCACCCTACACTTCACTCTCATCCTTACAAATATTTAGTGGGAAATCACTGTTCAGTGTGAATTGTGTAAGGAGACATTAAGATGCAAAGAGAGCCCTAATTAGTTTTAATCAGTTGTCTCTTTGGAGATAAACTAGTTCCCAATAACAGTATAGCTATGACAGAGAGAGGAAGGAGGGAGAGGGAGAAAGGGGGAAAGAGATAAAATATCAAAGAAAAGAAAGGATAAAAAATAGGACAGTATCGGGATGTTTCTCTAGATATAGAGCCGATATTCCAATCAAATTTATTCATTATTTGATCAATATTCCGAAACAAGTGAATCAGTGCAAATGTTTTGGGTGTCATATTAGAGATGCTTCATGGTATCTAAATCTGTAATGATGCTTTGTGTATTTACAATCACAACTCATTGGGATCAAACATTATACCTTTTCATCCTTCCAGAATCAATTAAATAAGTGTCAGTACAATAATACTGGGTCAGCTAATTGCCAACCTTCCTTTCTCCTCCCAGTCCAAACTAGCTGTCACTTGGTACTATGGAAAGGTTCAGCAATTCACTGCTATTAGGAGCAGAAGCAGACAGAGTAGTGTTATAACTAGCAAGTATCTTGTTAGCTTGGAATGCTAAGATTATTATAATACTCTTTTTCTCTCTCTCTGACAAAGCCTGTTTACTAGAGACTAACATTGTTCATATCCAATAAGATAATATTTCTGAAACTGTTTAAAGGTTCTTACAGGCTGAAATAAGGTCCATTTATCTCTTACCTGTGACTATTATTACTATGATTGCAAATCAATTAGAGAAACTCTATAAGGTTGTTCGACCTATAAGACATAATAGCAAAAAAACTCCCTCAAACCACACTTTACAGCAAAGAAAGAAAGAAAGAAAGAAAGGGATAACACAAATCTTAGATGCACTGCCTGAAATAAATGAGAATTGCTAAGTTACGGGGATGTAAACACACCAGCATTGGTTGTCAAGCGATGTTGGGGGGACAAACACAAACACACATATATATACTTATACTTATATACGACAGGCTTCTTTCAGTTTCCATCTACCAAATCCACCCACATGGCTTTGGTCAGCCCGAGGCTATAGTAGAAGACACTTGCCCAAGGTGCCACGCAGTGGGACTGAACCTGGAACCATGCGGTTGGTAAGCAAGCTACTTACCACACAGCCACTCCTGCGCTTTTGGTTAACTTGTTTTATTAATCATATTTATTTTATTCTTTTACTTGTTTCAGTCATTTGACTGTGGTCATACTGGAGCACCACCTTTAGTCGAGCAAATTGACTCCGAACTGCTAAGTTACAGGGACGTAAACACACCAGCATCGGCTGTCAAGTGATGTTGGAGGGACAAACAGACAAACACACACACACACATATATATATATATATATAAATTTATATAAATAAGGATAAGATTGTTAATATGATTGGACCATATTGCTTTATTACACTTCCTCTGTCTTTACTCATACAATATTGAATTTTACTAATGTAGACCACCACCATTTTCCATAAATTTTAGTAATTTTATTCCAAATCAGCCACAGAAATATATTTTATGGAAGTCATCTCATTCATATACTACTTTAAACCACATCACTAATAGCTTTAACAGAATGTTAAAAGGCAAAGAAAAAAAGGGTCATCTTGTATAGGTTATAACTTTTCTTATATCATAAACTCACCAACTGGAACATATAGTCATATAGATTCCTTCTGCTATGTTTTCATCTCATCTTTTAAATGGTTTCTGTAAATGAAAAATAGATCTCATTTTTTATGTTTAGACTATACAAAAGAAGAAATAATAAGCATTTGCCTCTAGCTTGCTTGTTTGTTGTGTTCATTTTTTTCTGTCTTTTCTTTATTTGTTCCTTATACATTTTACCCCCAACTGAATCATTAAAAATACAAGAGAAAAACATCACAACTTGGGAGGCCTTAAGTTTAAATTATTGGTTTCAAGAGATTTTGTTGTTTTATTTTTATATTTCTTATTTTCTTTTTGTAATGATAATTTAGCTACATTTTATTCACCGAAAACCATGTGGATTACTTCAAATCCTTTTAAAATAAAAAGAATAGAGGATCATTTGCTTTTCTTATCTCTGCTATCGCTATCTCTACCTCAGCTATATTTTCATTATGATTCATACAACAGCACATTTCAACAAAGGGGTCACAGCAAAACAGCCATTGTATTTTCACATCTTTGCTTTACATGAAATACATCAGCTTCAAAAGAGGAAACAAAAATTATATTCATTCACATACATTTCACTGAGCCTGCACATGTTTTAGAAGTAAAATGTGTGATACAGCTGAATGTCTTTCGTCACACAAGGTAGCTTAAACTAATACAACTATATTCTATCTTTGTGGATGTTCTGTTAATCTTTTTTTTAATCCATTGACCTGCAAGAGATTAAACTGGACATTCAACATACTAGCCTCACCAGATTGTCCCACAATTTGCAATCTAAGAAGAACTGGGGAAGATATAGACACACTCTCCCATTTTCTCTTCAGCCTAAACAATTTTTTAAAAAAGTGAAGTTGATTCATATCTTTCACATATTAAATGAGTTTTAAAACAGTACATATTTTAGACACATTAGATAATTAGAATGGTACATATTTAAACATATTAAGTAATGGAACTGTACACATATATTTCAAATGTATTAAGTAAATAAAACACATTTTCCTCATACTAAACATCTCAGACTGCTATTGTCATTATAAGAATAATGACAATATTCACAGAGTAATGTGCAAAACTTAATTCTCATGTGGTATTTAGTTCCATACCCCTATGTTTTAAATTCACTGAAGCTGATTTTGTCTTTATCATACTTCAATTTATAAAACAGTCCCAGTAATGTTTTGTGGTCAATACAACAGACACTATTTCTTCCCTATAAATGTGTGATCCTGAGTTGATGGTATAAATCATTCATATTATTAAGGCAGTGAACTGGCAGAAGCATTAGCAAGCCACACATTTTGTTCATTATTACATTTTGAGTTCAAATGCTGCTAGGGTCATCTTTGCCTATCATACTTTTGGGTTTGATTAAATAAGTTGTAGTTGAAAACTGGGGTCAAAGAAATTGACATAACCCTCCCCCAAAATTGCTGGCCTTGTGCCAAACTTTGAAACCATTATTATTATAAGTAGAAGTAAGACAGCAAACTAGCAAAACCATTAGCACACCAGGGCAGATGCTTAGTGGTATTTCATCTGTCTTTACATTCTGCGATCAAATTCCACCAAGGTCAACTTTGCCTTTCATCCTTTTGTAGTTGATAAAGTAAGTACCAGTTGAGCACTGGGATCAATGTAATCAACTTACCCCTCCCCCAAAATTGCTGGCCTTGTATTTATTATTGTTGTTGTTGTTATTAGCTCTCACAAGACACTTAAGAGGCAGGTTTTGAGACTCACTTCCCCATCACATTATTGGTGTAATATCTACTGTTCTCCACTGAGGTTGACTTTGCCTTTCATCCTTTCAGAGTCAATAAATTAAGTACCAGTTGTGTACTGCAGTCAATCTAATCAACTGACCCCCTCCCCAAAAATTTCAGGCTTTGTGCCTAGAGTAGAAAAGAATATATACTGTTCTTTAATTTCCCTTGAAACCTTCAAGAATATTGAGAGCCTTTAAATTTTTGCTTGTTTGTTTTCCTGCAAGTAAATATTGTCATCCATCACAACCAGTGAGAGAGCCTCTATGCCAATGGTTCTTGACCACAAAGATGGCCTTTGGAGGGAGATAAATCACTGAAAAGGTTGCGAATGGCAACAAAAGAACTATGACAAACAAAAGAATAATTAAAATAAAAACAATTGACTTTTTAACCAACAAGTTAAACAAACAATTTATTAGTTAGTTGGATAGATATTTAACCAATTGACTAACGATAAAGAAGTGGAATTGAACTGGTGTGTGTGTATTATTGGTATAATGACCTCCTAAGGCACAACAAAACCATTTAGAACCAATACATAAATATTTTGAGATAAAAAAAATTGAAACAGTTTCTTATCAGTTTAGAATCCATGATGCACAACATAAAAGGCACATGTTTCACTGACTCTAAACCTAAAGGAAAATGAAAAAAAAATTGACCCATGTTATAAACAGTACTAAGTAACCATCATGAATACCCCCCCCCCCCACCGTAAAAACAATATCCCAGCTGACTGCACTGATATATGTGAGCTGTGACTGTGTTTCTCTCAGTAAGTCTGTTATATCCTTCACATCTCTGCTCTACCATGGATGATCAACACCTTCCTATCAAATTACTGAAACAAGTTGAGTTGTTCCAGGCTGTTGCTGCTGGTTGTTCTTATTAAATCCATACAAGCTACTAGTGATCTTGTGTCTGTCTTAAAAATCGTTATCATCATCATCATCATTATTGATGTTGAATTTTTTAATGATGCTAATAATGATGATGGTTCATATAGTGGTGGTGGTAATGGTGAAGTAGGATGGAGGATAATGGTTTATGGTGGTGGTGGCAACAATGTAAATGTAGACAACATAGGAATGGATTGATAACATGCATTTACAAGAAATATACTTGTTAAAAGGAAGGACGAAATATTGACAAATATTGACAACAGACAACTTCCAAGCAGAGAAACAGTAATAAATAACTAAACAACAAATTCTCAGAAAGGCACAAATATTTGAAAGAAAGGGGTTAGTTTATTATACTAACTAACCTCAGTACATTACTGATATTTAACTTATCCATTTTGGAAGAATGAAAGGTAAAAATCAACCATAGGGGAATTTGAACTTGAAACATAAAGGGTTATAACTAAATAACACAAAGGCTTTTCACTGATTCTTTGTGTGTGTGTGTGTGTGTGAAAGAGACAGATACAGAGATAGATAGATAGAGAGAGAGAGAGAGAGAGAGAGAGAAAGAGAGAAGGAGAGAAAAGGAAGTACTTTTGTGCATAGGCATGTACTGTATATATAGACTTAATGTTTATTTGTGCATACATTCCATGGTCTTGGAATTCAAATCCCATCACAGTTGGAGTTTTGTTGCTCTGGTTGACCATATATGTCTGCACCTGAAAAGTTCCTCTTCAGAGTGCAGAATCTAGAGCAAAATGTCTTTGATGAGGACCAACAGTTACCCATGCAGCAATTCTCCTTTCTCAATTCGATCAATGGCAAGGTATAATACAGTTTGATACCAGCTTCATCACAAAAGAACCAACTCATAACATAAATTGTTAGAACAAATACCACAAAATACCATCTCTAATACTCTAAAAATTCAGGCATTGAACCACCCTGGATTGGTACTTTATTTTATCAACTCTGGAATAATGAAAGACAAAACTAATATTAACAGGATTTGAACTCAGAATATAAAGAGCCAGAACAAATATGGAAAGTAATTTAGTCTGACTCTCTAACAATTCTGGCAATCCATTGCCAATTAGATTGACTCCAGTATATTAGTGGTCCTTGTTTTATCAATCCTTTAAATAACGAAAAAGAAACATAATGTTGACATTGATGGAATTAGAATTCTGACTGTAAAGAGAAGCGGCTAAATATTGTAAGATGTTTTGTCTTCTGCCACTTCAGCAAATCTGACATTCACCCAGGGCCATCTTGAGACATGAGCACACTGAGCAGTTAACTAGAGGTCTAACTGAATACTATTGGATCATTGATGCTACTAAGATGACCCTGCATTTACTGTCTTTTGTTTTCTTCTTTAATATGATTTCTGACTTAAGCACAGGATCACACTTTTTCAAGGAGGAAATATTCAATTTGATCCCTAGATCTCTATTTGACTGGTATTTATTTTATCAAGCATGGGAGGATGAAAGGAAAAGTTGGCACTGGTGGGATATGAACTCAAAACATAAAAAGACTTAATTAAGTACCATAAAGCATTTTGTCTGTGCTTTACCAATTCTGCTGATCCACTGCCCTAAATAAATGACAATGATGGAGAAAACATTTTAAAAGGAAGTCAAGAGAAAAGCAAGAAACATTTGTGACTAAGAAATGTGGAAATAGCAAACATTTTAGTGGTTTTTACAAAAAAACAGAAAATAATTTTTTAATAGATATTGTTATGTATGATATGTTGAAAGAAAGTAAATTAAAAAATGTTTCTCTTATCTAGAAAAGGAAATGCATCTTGTATTACTTATTCAAATGAATTTTTTTTCTACCTCTGCAAGATACATAGGTTCTACTCCCACACACACTGTGTGTGTGTGAACACATACACAAGCACACTCACAAACACATACATTCATTCACACATGTGCATACACAGAATTGGAAAAAACCTCTGAAACTAACAGAGGTAGAAAAAAGTTCATTTGAATAACATAGCCTCGTCCTCTTTTAATGCCTGTCTTCTGAGCTGACATGGGTTGGGCAGTTAGATAGGATCTGTTGGACCCAAGGACGGCATTGTGCTCCAATGTTTGCTTTGATATAATACAGTGTGTGAAAAGGCAGCAAGCTGGCAGAAACGTTAGCACGCCGGGCAAAATGCATAGCCATATTTCATCTGCCGTTATGTTCTGAGTTCAGATTCCGCCATGATCGACCTTGCTTTTCATCCTTTCGGGGTTGATTAAATAAGTACCAGTCAATCACTGGTGTCGATATAATTGACTTAATACCCTTGTCTGTCCTTGTTTGTCCCCTCTATGTTTAGCCCCCTGTGGGCAATAAAGAAATATATAATACAGTGTGTGTGTGAAAGTCAACAATGAGTTCAGCAACAAATTTAGAGTGAAGGTAGGTGTCTTCACTCCTCTCCTATACTTCATAGTTCTACAAGGCATCAAGAGGAGTTTAAGAATGGCTTTTCATGGGAACTCCTGCATGCTGGTGATCTAGTTCTTATAGCTTCCTGTAAAGGAGGGAGACCCTAAGTTTCTCTCTTCCACTGGTTTCATCCACATTCAGTAACCAGTACTCTATACAGCCTCCACCCTTGAACAGTGTCAAAAATGTTCAAGCATCTTAATATTCTGATATAAACGTAGTTGTATTGGAATTGTCAAATGAGTCGAAAGCTAGTGGCAGGATAATTATAGCTGAGAGTTCTTCAATTTTATAGAATTTTTTTTTTTTCCAATGAACTAGAAAATTCTGTACCATATATTATTGCATTAAGATTTCTTCTCACTCCAACATACTTATTGCAAGTCACTAGAAAAGGAGATTTTCTAAACTTAAATTCACCAAAAACTACTTACAATTATCAGCAAGTACAAACTAGCTCTGAGATGGCTACAATTTCTGTTGAAGAACAAATACAACATGAATTTAAAGGAACTTATCAAAACATTTGAAAGGTAAAAGCAAGGAAAAAAATTTTTTTTAGCAATTGTCACCAATTGTCCTATTAAATTTCTTTGGTGTTGCAGTGATTGCTAGCTTTTAGCTAATTCTTTTAGTGTAAATTGTAGCACATAGATCATTGTAACTTTTTCAGTGCAATCGAATTTGATAACCAGGCCAAGATAAGTTAGAAAAGGAAGAATGAAGGATGATAAAAGTTTGTTATTGTGTAATAGTGATTCAAATTGTGTTCTTGAACTTTACAATAAATTATATTTACACACAAGGCCTCCTGGTGTGACACCTTTTTACTATAACTCCAGACCAACCAAAGCCCTGTGAGTAGATTTGGTAGACAGAAACTGAAAGAAGCTCATCATGTGTGTGTGTGTGTGTGTGTGTGTGTGTGTGTGAGAGAGAGAGAGAGAGAGAGAGAGAGAGAGCAAGAGTGAGGGTGAGATTGAATGTTTATGCTCCTTGTCTTGACAACACGTGATAGTTATAAATGAGTGTCACTGTCATACAAGTAGAGCCATTTATTTCCAATATTCTGCAACAACGTGTCTGGCTATAGGGAAATATTTTCTTGCTTGGAAACAAGTGTTGTCAATAGGAGGGGTATCTGGATGTAGAAAATCTGCCACAAATAAACTCTGTCTGACCCATGCAAGCATGAAAAAGTGGATGTTGATGATGATGACCATACATCTTACAGATGAATTAATAGATAGATTAATGGGTGTAGACAGGAAAACTTGTTGATAGGCAAGATGATGGAGAGGAGATTGGATGGTACAGAATATAACCAAATGTGGCAAGGAATTTAAGTCTCAGTCTGCATGGAAACTTTGCACCGGCCCTGGTCATAGGGGATGCTCATAGCTGGCGTGCCTTTGATCATAAGTCTGTTCAGTCAAAGCCACTCTGAAGCTAAACAGCAACAACAACAACTAATCATTTAAATGGAGGATAATAGTAATGAAGACAGGCAGAATATGATGATGATTGCAAAAGAGCAGAAAATGATTAAGAAATAGCTGTCCATCATCATCATTATTTAGCATCCATTATCCATGCTGCTAAGGGTTGGACATTGTGACCAGGGCTGACAAGCTGGAAGGCTACAGCAGACTCCAGTCTGATTTGGCATGGTTTCTATAACTCAATGTCCTTCCTAACGCCAACCACTCCGAGAGTGTAATGGGTGCTTTTACATGTTACTGGCACAAGTGCCATTTGCGTGACACCAATATCTGCCACAACTGGGATTTTACTAGGCTTGATGGGTTTTCTTCTCAAGCACAGCATAATGCCAAAGGTCTTGGTCATTGCCTCTATGGGGCCCAACACTCAAAAGGAGCGTTTCACATGCTTTTCAAGGAGCTTTTGTCTAGTTCATAGAAGAAGAATTTAATATTTTAGTGGTGCTCCAACATGGCCACAGCTAACCAGCTGAAACTAAGGATCTATAGCAAAAACATGAATAGTAAGAAGAACAAATAAACACTAAGACAATGAATACAATATGCATACATAAAATATAATATATACATAGGCATATAATATATACATAAGCGTAGGAGTGGCTATGTGGTAAGGGGCTTGCTTACCAACCACATGGTTCTGGGTTCAGTCCCACTGTGTGGCAACTTGAGCAAGTATCTTCTACTATAGCCTTGGGCCAACCAAAGCCTTGTGAGTGGATTTGGTAGATGGAAACTGAAAGAAGCCTGTTGTATATATGTATGTGTGTGTGTATATCTTTGTGTACCTGTGTTTGTCCCCCCAACATCACTTGACAACCGATGCTGGTGTGTTTACATCCCTGTAACTTAGCAGTTCAGCAAAAGAGACCGATAGAAGTACTCAGCTTACTAAGAATAAGTCCTGGGGTCTATTTGCTCGACTAAAGGCGGTGCTCCAGCATGGCCACAGTCAAATGACTGAAACAAGTATAAGAGCATACATACATTATACATGCACAAGTATATATAGGTATACATATTGTACACACCTGAAATTCATGAAAATAAGTTTGAAATCCTCTCACATTGAAGAGGATGACAACAATAGTAAGGGTGGTAATGATGATGATGATGATGGTGGTCGTCGCTGGTGGTTGGTGGTAGTGGTTGGTGGTTGTTGTTTTAGGTGGTGGTGGTGGTGGTGATGCTGGCAGAGGCGGTGGCAAAAAGGACAATAATGGTGGTAGGAGTGTGAATATATGAAAAAAAAAAACTGCACAAAAAGGAATACATAATGAAGTAATTTATATACAACACAGCTTCTTGAATCCTTTAACATTTTCAGATAGTAATATAGAGAGTACAGAAGGAAGGAGGAAGAAACTTGGGTGTGTATGAATGTTATAGTTTAAAAATAAGATTCTTTTGACAGCATGCACCTTAACAATAGACATTCTGGTCATTATGTATGGCTAGGAGTGGATGTTTACAGAAAAAAAATGAAGATAAATAGAGAAGCGAGGAAACTGTTCTGTTATTGAGAAAGAAATAAAGGTTGTTGGACACAAAGACAGTCATAAATCTTCAGAATATATTATTGTTATTGCTGTTGTTATTGTTATTGTTATTGTTATTATTATTATTATTATTATTATTATTATTATGTTGTTCACTTCCCAACCACATGATTTCAGGTTCAGTCCCACTGCATGGCACCTTGTGAAAGTACCTTCTACTTTAGCTTTGAGTTGACCAAAGCCTTGTGGTCAGACTTGGTAGATTGAAACTGTCGTATACAGATATGTATGTGTATGTGTGTGTGTGTGTGTGTGTGTGTGTGTGTGTGAAAGAGATAGATAGATATAGATAGATAGATGGATAGATAGATAGATAGATAGATAGATAGATAGATAGATAGATAGATAGATAGATAGATAGATAGATAGATAGATAGATAGATAGATAGATAAAGAGAGAGAGAGAGAGAGAGAGGAGGAGAAAAAAGAAGTACTTTTGTGCATAGGCCAGTACTATATATATGGAATTAATGCTTATTTGTGCATACACTCCATGGTCTTGGAACTCAAATCCCATCACAGTTGGAGCTTTATTGCTTAGGCTGACCATATATGTCTGCTCCTGAAAAGTTCCTCTTCAGAGTGCAAAGTCTAAATTACATCTTTTTTAATTAGATGTGTAATGTAATCATCCAATTATTTTGTGTAAGTAAAATATTTGACAACCTAAGACAGTGTACAATGTCTGTGCTTCGTCATCTTTATATAATTTTGATGCACATTCCCACAGGTCTTTCTGTTGCCTGAGTAATAAGACTATTGTATTTCTAAATATACATTCATCACAAAATATACAAAACCATTTAGCTGAATTCTTAGAGTCTCAGAGAAAATATCTTTGCAGTATCATGGCTCTTTACATCTGGGGTTCAAATCTTGTCAAGTTTTACTTTCATCCCTCCTGGGGTCAGTAAGATAGAGTATCTCTCAAGTAGCTATTCCGCTTCCTTTACATTGCTAATATATTTGGGAAAGGCATGATAACCACAGCCCTGATTTTCTCTCTACATGTGACATTAATCCTTTCGTTATCGTATTTCTGTTGAGATGCTCTGAGTTTCTTTCAATTACTTTAAATATAACAAAGAACTTAGTAAAATAACTTGGTTATTATTCAACTGGTGTTAGGAACATAAATTGTGACTAAGGTTGGGTGGAAGATTTTAATTCAAAACTTATGAAAACAAGACATTTGTACTCAGAGCCAGAGGCGGTTTCAGCCGAGTTGGTAATGAAAGGGTTAATAGTACTTATTAAACAACCCATTAATTATAGACTGTTAAATATTAGTTTCAGATTTTGGCACAAGGTCAGCAATTTTGTGGGTGGGGATAAGTTGATTACATCAACCTCAATGCTCAACAGTTACTTATTTTATTGGTTCTTAATTAAAGGGATGAAAGACAAAGTCAACCTCAGCAAAATTTGGACTCAGAACTCGGATGAAATGTCACTAAGCATTTTGCTTGGTGTGCTAATGATTCTGCCAGCTTGCCACCTTTACAGACAGTTAAATATTCTTTTCTACTCTTGGCACAAGGCCCAAAATTTTGGGGGAGGGAGCCAGTCAATTAGATTGACTCCAGTATGCAACTGGTACTTAATTTATCCACCCTGAAAGGATGAAAGGCAAAGTCAACCTTGGCAGAATTTGAACTCTGAACATAAAGACAGATGAAATACCAAGACAGTTAAATATTACAATAGTAATATACAACTATCTATTCTAACAATAGTAGATTGCATTGACAGCAACAATAGAAAAGATAAAAAGTGTGTTACTATAGTAACAACAGGGAACATGAGATATGTATCACTATGGTTACAGTCAAGATTATAAGAGGAGTGAAAGGATATCCAAAGTAATATGGGCAGTAATCCAATAGATTCAGAGTTGGAAGGTTGATCCTGAAGAAGTCCATGTAACCATCAAATATATTACCTAAACACAATACTCATTAAAAAGTTAAACACAAAAAAGGGTCTTAACTTTTCAGATGTTAATCCTTCATCAGAAACATATAGGGAGTGAGAAAGAAAAAAATAAATGACAAGCAAAGAGTTAGAAATCAGTTGGGAAGTTAATACCATATTGTCAAACTCTGTTCCTCCATTGATATCCTTTTTAATGTGTTTAAGAGTTTACAACTATATAAGAGAGGTGTTACTATAGCAACTGTAAGTAAAGGACACATGAAGAGTGACATTATAGTTACAGTATTGGATAATAAGGAGTATTACTGTGGTAACTATAAGTAGAGAACTAAGGGGAGTGTTGTTATAGCGACAGTAGAGGGCATAAGTGGTGTGTTACCATGGTATTTATCAGCATAGTTGCAGTTGACGAAATGAGAGAAATGTAGCTATGGTAACTTAATGGAAATGTGGCTGTAGTTACAGTTGAAAACAAAGTGGATATATATTACATTTTATAGAACTAATTTAAGAAATGTGAGCATGGTTAGCAAGAAATCTTTGGTCATTCAAAAATAGGTATTCATGGATTTATCTCAAGAAAATAACAATCCATTTAATCAGCCAAGAAAATAACAATCCATTTAATCAGTCTCATCAGCCAGTTTTTTTAAAATTTCAACAAAGTTGCAAATATAGAAATAGAAACAAAAAATTCTGACTAAATTGAAAGGAAAATGAAACAAGTTTTAGTTATCTATAATAACTTGAGGAAGTGAAACTTTTTATCTGCTTAAAATGGAATCTTTCAGCAGATAAACATGAAGTTTTGATGCTTATAATATAAAATAATATTATTAACAAGACAAAATATTTTTGAAAAAAAAAACAACCTAAAAACAAAACCTGAAAATTTATTGTAAAGAATGTTCTGGAAATCTTAAATTAATTTTCTTCTATAAGACTGGCTTAATTGTACATATGAGATGTTAAGACAAGGTCACACTAACACATACACCCCTGTATGCACAAATGTACATACATACATAAAACAGGCTTCTTTCAGTTTCCATCGATCAAATATACTCACAAGGCTTTGATCAACATGGCACTATAGTAGAATACACTGGTCCAAGATTCCATGCAGTGGAACTGAACATGAAACCATGTAGTAGGGCAGCAAACTTCCAAACCACACAGCCATGATTCTGTGTGCGTGCATGTGTGTGTGTGTGTGTGTATGTATAGGCACCTATGTGTGATTGAGAGTGTATTCCCTTCTCTTAATATATACACACTGATTGTAAACAAAACGTCACCGTATATAGAAACAGTGTTGCTTATATGCACTTCTCCGTGAAAATACATCTGAGTTGTTCGCAGTTTAATATACTGGTGGAATTATTAACTCACTTGGAAATAGTTGAGGGCACCTGGCTATAAAAAATTCTGTCTCAATGAAGACTCATTTGACCTGTGAAGGCCTGGAAAAATAAACATTAATACAATGATGATGATGATGATGGTGATGATGATAAAGGTGGTGGGGGGCAGTGGCGGCAGCAGCAGCAGTGGTGATGGTGATGGTGGCTGTGGTGGAAGTGGAGGTGGTGATAATGATAATAACAATATACCCTAATGTTTGTATATTTATTATTGTCCTTGTGGCTAATAATGAAAGACTTATTCCTCTTTACTAATCGCTATGAGTTTTGCTGTTAATTGCAATGGTTTGATTTATACAGTCATAATCATCATCGCCATTTTCATAGATATGATCTTTCCATCCCCACCACCACCACCACTGCCATCACCATCATCATCACCACTATCATCATCACCACTATCATCATCATCATCATCATCAATATTAGAAGCGAAAATGTTATCATGATTGCCATCACCATTATCATTCTTAACAAAACTCCTATCATCAACTTTATCATTCACTGAAATCATAATCATCATCATCATCATCATCATAGCTGTCTTGTCCTCATATCTATGAAAACATTTTTCAACAATATATCATATTGGATATATATATATATATATATATATATACACTCCACCTACCCCATCCATAATATGTTTGAAGTTGCTGAAAGTGGAGGAAGGAGAGGCGAACAAAATAAGAAAGAAAAAAATTGAATAAAACATATCAAGATCAAAAGTGTAAACTCAACATCATTTCTAATTTAAAAATGAAGAATTAAACCTAGTTCCATTCATGATGTATACTTATTATTGTTGTTGTCATTTTTATTGTTATTATTTTCTTATTTATATATTTAATTATTTAATTTTCTTTTTTTTTTTTGTTGTTGTTCAATGTCTACAAAGTTTGATGGTGGCTGAGTACTGAAAAAAAGGAGAACATTCACACACACAATCACGCATGCATGCACATTGACATTCATACACACCTATACATGCATGCACATCCATAATTGTGTACACACATACACACACAAGCACAAGCACACAGAAAGAACCCCACAGAAACCAGAGACAGACAGACAGAAAAACCCAAAAATGCAATGAGTTCTGAATCATCATCCAATGAAAAAAAAAAGAAAGTAGACAAAAATCTTGAATCAATATTTCTCTAAATAATATTGCATCTTCAGTAATAAATGGTTTCACTTAATCTGTACTATTAGATTTCTTTCACTGATTTATGGCCATGATTATCCAAATGGCTATATACGAAGGACACTGATGCCCTCTCTAGTTCACTTATAAAATCAATAAATTCTTTCTGTTTGTTTTTAAATTTTTTGTCACACAATTTTTGTTATTTTATTATGTTATATTTATGTGATATATATATATATATATATATATATATATATATATATATATATATATATATATATATATATATATATATATATACAAATATATATTTATGCCTATTACATACATGTCTTATATTTACAAATCAAGTATGCTAATATATATATTTACAAATATGCTACAAATATATAAATTTATTGATATATATATATATATATATATATAATATTTACAAAAATTCTACAAATATTATATATATGTACATGTATGTATTTTTTTTGTATATATATGTGTGTATATATATATATATATATATATATATATATGCGTATGCACACACACACACACACATATACATATATATATGCTTGTTTTTATGTTAAGTTATAATAGAAACAATTTTACATTAAATTGAAGGATTACTCAATACTTTTTGTGGGGTATATATTTATTCTTTTACAAGAATAGCGTTGATATTGACACAGTCCAATGAAGGTTACCAGGCCTAAAACTTCAAAGTCACTATCAATACTATTCTTATTGAAGAATTATATATAAAATATTCACAAGTATGCTTTTATGCTATATATCATCATCATCATCATCATCATCATTTAGCATCCATTTTCCATACTGGCATGGATTAGATGGTTTGACCAGGTTCCAGTCTGATTTAACTTGGTTTCTACAGCTTGATGCCCTTCCTAATGCTATCCACTCTAAGAGTGTAATGGGTACCTCTTACATGTCACCAGCATGGATGCCTCTCATATGTCACTGGCACAGGTGCCTTTTACATGTCACCGGCATGGGTGCCTTTTACAAGTCCAGGCACAGGCCACAACTACAAGTCTCCTCAAGTACAGAAAATCACCAAAGGTCTTCATCACTTGTCATCGCCTCCGCAAGACCCAATATTCATAGATCATTCTTCACTACCTGATCCAACGTTTTCTTGGGCCTACCTTTTCCACAGGTTCCCTCCATAGTTAGAGATTGGCTCTTCTTTGCACAGCTGTCCTCATCGATATGCATCACATGACCATACCAATGCAGTCTTCTCTCTTGAACACCACATCTGATGCCTCCTGCCTAATTTTTCTCTCAAGACCCTTACACTCTGTTGTACATGCACACTGACATTGCACATCCAGCAAAGCATACTAGCTTCATTTCCTTCAAGCCTTCACGTGTCCTCTACTGTCACAGTGACTGCAAAGGATATGTGTAGCATGGTTGTTCATACACAAACATCATACAATCTACCCTTCACTCTGAGAGAGAGGATCTTTGTTACCAACCTAGGTAGAATATCTCTGAACTTTGCTCAACCATTATCTTATTCTAGCAGCCATTTTGTGTGCGTGTGTGCACACGCATGTGTGCGTGTGTGCACATGCATGTGTGCGTGTGTGTGTGTTTGTGTGTACCCTTGTCAAGACATCTTGTGATAGTTGTAAATGAGCCTCATCATCATACAGGTGAAATTGTTTGCTTCCAGTCCCCTGTGAAAAATGTGTCTGGCCATGGAAAATGTTACCTTACTTGGAAACAGGGAAGGGGTGTTGATAGGAAAGGCATCTAGCCACAGAACACTGCTTCAACAAATTTTGTCTGGCTCATGCAAACATGGAAAGGTGGATTTTAAATGTTGATGTTGATAATGATATACAAAAATTCAAAGGTCAAGGAGACCAGAAATTCAAAGAGGATTCTATACAAGTTAAATATATTTGTAGAGTAAAATAGTTTTCTTACAGATTTTATATTTAGCGAAGAAGCTTCTCTCTTGCTTGTCCATAGCACCTCTGAAAAATTGTTTTCTGATTCAGAATATGTTCTGTTTCAGATAAACACAGTTCCTCATTTATGTTTTTGATGGAGTAATTTGCACAAAAAAATTACATAAAATCAATTTTATGTAAGCATTTTATACTTGTCACTAAAATACATGTAAAGCTGTTTAAATAGAAAATTTTAATTTTCTTCTAGTTTCTCTGTACTCTATGATTAGTACAGCCTGCAAATCAGTAACATGGAATTATCCATGTAATGACACAAATTTTCTTCTGCGTGTGTATATGAGAGAGAAACTGAATGACTGTATTTCCTCATAACATATAGAAAAATGGATGTCTTTTAAGACACACACACATATAGAAAATGTGTCGCCATCGTTGTCATGGTATAAAACATCATTTAGGGTAGTTGAATTATAGAAAGTTTATAATGCTAAATTTTTGTAATGCAAATATGTAAATGAAAATAAAGTTTATTTGTTAGCTGAAAGATTACTGATACCACATATATCAAAATCAGCAACTCAGTATTTGAATGTATTCATTAATTTCCATAAAAATTTTTATATTTCTTTATGCTTTAAAGAGAGCAAAAATTGAAAGAGAAGAGAAAGTAAAATTGTGACATTTACTTTGAAGTGAGAGCAGAAAGTGAAGGATGTATGTACATGTATATG
The DNA here is from genome assembly GCF_006345805.1 of Octopus sinensis. NCBI lineage: Eukaryota > Metazoa > Mollusca > Cephalopoda > Octopoda > Octopodidae > Octopus > Octopus sinensis. The sequence continues at coordinate 137,556,402 of NC_042999.1, forward strand.
AAATGTGTGTGTGTAAGAGAGAGAGAGAGTGTGAGTGAGTGAGTGAGTGAGTTAGTGAAGGTGAGTGTTGTCCTGTATGTGTAAGTGGCACTCATTTGGTCTTTCTCTCTGTCTCACACACACACATCTTTCATATACACATACATTAATACATATGCACATCTTTTTTGTATATATGTGTGCATGTGCATGTGCATGTGAGAATGAGAATGACTGTATTTTGTCATAACATATAGAGAAATAGATGTCTTTTAAGGTACACACTCATATAGAAAATGTGACATCATTGTCATTGTTGCTATGGTATAAAATGTTTATGATAGTTGACTTATAGAAAAGATTATAATGGAAGTTGCTCAAGGTAGTTGAAAATTTCAAATACCTTGGTGTGTGGACACAAAGTATTAAAAAAAGACATCGTAGCAAGGAAAGCTCTTGCCTGGAGTGCATGCCATAAATTGAGAAAGGTATGGAGTTCAAAGTTAGCAAGGAAATTGAAAGTGAGATTGTTTCTGGCAATAATGGAGTCTGTTTTTCTATACAGGGCTGAAACTTGGATGCTTACTAAAGCATTGAAGAAGCAGTTGGACGGTTCTTATACGAGGATGCTTAGAATGGCACTCAATGTCTCCTCGAAGAGTCATACAACAAACGCCAACTTATACCAGGGACTACTAATAGTAACATTGAAAATACAGCATAGAAGGATGAAGCTAGTTGGACACTGCATCAGACAAACCAATGAAATTGCTAACAAGCTAGTGCTCTGGCATCCAACGAAAGGAAGAACCAGGAGAGGAAGGAGGAAGACGACCTATATCAACAATTTGCTGGTATGGAAGGGGTACAGGAGCTGAGGACCATTATGGAAGATCGAGATGAATGGGGAACACTTGTGGAAACAGTCTTGGAGCATCCTCAGGGATGACTTAGATAGATAGATAAAAGGTAGAATTTTTGTAATACAAATATGTAAATGAAAATAAAGTTTATTTGATACTCGTAAGATTACTGAATCTTTTGATACCCCATATGTCAAAACTGGTAACTCAGTTTTCAAATGCATAAGGAAGATACGCATGCACACACATACACACACACATATACACACACATACAAACACACACATACATACACACACATACAAACTCTCTTATATATATGGAAGTGTCCCTATCTGTCTGTCTCTCACATTCCCTGTGTGTCTATCTCTTCCTGTCTCCTCTCCTTCCCTGATATCAGCCACCTTCATTATACCACATTTCTCTGAACCTAACACTTTTGCACCCCTCTCATTTTATCATGTAATAGTTCAACCCCCGTAATTGGTCCATTATCGGTTTTTATTGAAATCCAATTAGCCTATAATTGAACTGGATGTTAGTTCAACATGTATAGAAAGTTTGGTGAAGATTGGTTCCTTGGTTTGGGCAGCAAGATAGTAACAGACAGATGGACGGACAGACAGAAATTCCCATTTATATATGATACACACACACATACATTGGTTCCTATGAAGACCTTATCACAACAGTGAAGAAAAGAAAGTTGAAATGGTATGGCCATTTGTAAAGACCATTCACAAGGTACTGTAGAAGGGGTTAGAGGAAGTGGACAGAGGAAAAGATACACTGGGAACATCAAGGAATGCACAGGTAAATCACAAGTGGAAACTCATAGTTCATACCATGCTCATACGCAGCATCTGTGTGTGTGCGTGCACGTGTGTGTGTGTGTGTGTGTGTGTGTGTGTGTGTGTGTGTGTGTGTGTGTGTGTGTGTGTGTGTGTGTGTATGGAGTTAATGCTAGATAATCTCATTGAAAAAATAAATAAACAAATTTTGTTTGTTGTGAAAATTAAATATTTGTTTTCTTTCAAAATCGTTGCAACACAATAAATAACAACTGAAAGAAAATATCAGACATAAATCAGATAAATATTTTTACTACACAAATGAATAAAAAGAAAAGGAATTTAAAAAATAACAGCAATAAATAAACAGAAAGTCAAAAGTGAGAAAGATAAAAAGATTGGGAGAACTAAGAAGGAAGGAGGATTGTTAGCAAGTTGAAATGTTTCCATAAGTATATTCTGGAAATTATTTTGGCTGCATTTTGAGTACTTTGAGACAGTGGAGCATGATGTCTTTTGACATAGAGTTTAACAATAGAAACTGATTATAAGTTCAATGTTTGAGGAGATCCAGGACACATCATATCCATGATCATGACAATGAAACCAATAACCAAATTGCAATCTAGCCCCAAATCACAATAAAATTTCCTGTGACATTTTCATTTTTAAAACCACACATTTTCTTTTTCTATTTTTTATAAGTGAGTAGAGAGGGAGAGCAATAATCTTTACAGGTGTCCCTCCCAACTGATGAGATTAATGTGACTGATGCCCAGCCTAAACAACTGCAGGTCAATCAATGTCTGTAGAAAAAAATAAGAAAAAAACTTTAGCACATTTAATCATAAATCTGCCTGATCAAAGCTAACCTAAGGTCATAATCATTTGTCTTTCAATAAAATATGTTTTCTTGTCAACTCACTTCTCTTTCATTCTGTCTTATTTATTCCATTTTTTATCTGTTCTTTTTTTTTATCACAACTGGTAAATAATAGCATCATTAGTTACAGGTTTTCAATGAATACATCCTTGGTTCCTTACATTTCTGATGCAAAGTACAACAAAGAAGCATCTGTAATTTGGAATTTATTTGAAGAGCACAAATTTGTCACTGATATGTATAAACACTAACAAAAGATAAAAGCGTGTTGCCATCTGTGTATCATACTAAACATATATATACCATTAGAAGGCATGAAGTTGTGAAATTGCCTGCGTTGTTAAACATTTTTGTCCAAGAACAGAGACTAGGATAGGACAGAAGCTCAAAATACTTGAGTGCAATCACCAATGATAAAGGTTTACTGCCCAAACTCTTTACTAGATCTGATGGAGACAATAACTGCACTAATCAAACTTAAGTCAATATGGAGAGATAAAAACGTCACCATGAAGAACAACTTACTCCTGTGTGCACTAGAACTTTCCATCTTTCTCTGTGCATGCAAAACTGTAGTGATACCATGGAAAATACAGGCACTGGAAATGTGATGCTATCACAATATCTTAGGTATCTCATACTCAGACTACATCACAGATGAGTAAGTCTATTAAACCATCCAGCATCACTCTGGTTCCCATGAAGACCTTATCACAACAGTGAAGAAAGCTGTTCAAGAATTTGGACCTGGAGATCTCCATTTCCAGCAACTTTGAAGGGCCACCTCCCAGTGGTGTTGGGCTTCAACGAAGAGCCCTTGACTACAACAAGATGACCAAAGTTTTTTTTTTCCAAGGTCTGAGGTCTCCCGCCCCTAAGCCCTAGACCATCACCTAATCACCCTTACCCGTCTTGTTGCTTAACAACAACAACAGTGAAGAAAAGAAAGTTGAGATGGTTTGAGCATATTACAAGATCCAATAGACTTGTAAAGATCATTCACCAAGGTACTGTAGAAAGGATAAGAAGAGATGGACAGAGGAAAAGATATTCTGGGAATATCAAGGAAGGCACAGGTGAATAACAAGTGGAAACCCAAAGCTCATATGCTCATACACATCATGCAGCATATCATAACAGCGCTCTTATAACTCCATTAGAAGTTTAGGACTCAAACAAACAATGGTGAAAAAGTATATAAGTCTTGTTTGCTGGCAAATAAATTGATCTGAGAGGTTTTGAACTTTTAACTACATGAAGAAAGATTCCATTCACTTTACTGAAAAGGCTGAGTAGGTGTTGCTGAAAACATGAGAGGTTGTGTAAGAGACTTGGCATTAATGGATTCTAATGCATTTAGGAATGGCAGTGAAAGACTTCAATGTAACAAGTTTTGTTGAATCTATTGATTGTCTTTATAATTAGTATCATTGGTTTGATAATAATGAATCTTCTAAATTCATTCATTGTTTTTGAAGATGTTGGTGCAATTAAATTTGTTAAATTTAGATTTGATGTTTTTTCAACAAATGTTAATACTATTGCTAAAGTAATACTCTTGGCTCATTTATCTTCATAAAACTGTTATAAAATAATCAGAAGACTATAGAAGTTAAAAATAAAATGTTAAGTTAGTTATTTGATGAGAAAGATTAAATTAATAAATGAAAAGTAGTCAATTAACCAATTCAATGTTCATATGTTGTAATGGCTAAATATGTTAAGATGGAGAAAAAATATTTTAGTTTCCCTAAGCAAGGATATTGAACAAATATTACCATTAAGAAAAATGAATTGTTACCTGATGCTTAAGAAAGTACAATCTTGTGGTAATTTCTGCAGACTTTTCAATGGCATTTGACAGTGTAAACAGAGCAGTAATTCAAGATATTGAAGTTGCTGTAAAGTATCAAATTCCTTCATTCATTTATTCAGTCAATCAATCATTCATCATCATCTATCACTCTCTTCTTCATACATACATTTGCACCTTACATCTTCATAATTGCAATGGATTATGCTAGGTCTAGATTTCTATAAGATGAAGATGGATACAGTCAAGAGAATTTCTATCCAGTAGATTTTTTTTTTCTTTTTTCTGTAAAACACCTTGTAATAATAATCTTTGCAAATAGAGTTCCAATTTTAAATGATAATCCCCTTGGTTGTTCAAAAACGACTAATTAGTTTTGAAGCTCTTTCTGCAAAATTGGACTCAAAAATCAATGTATTAAAAACCAAAGTAATGTTTATTGACAATCCAAATCTCTTACATAGATCATCTCAGAAGCTCAATTTTCTATTGTCACACGTTTGTTATATTTATTTCTTTATTGCCCACAGAGGGCTAAACATAGAGGGGGCAAACAAGGACAGACAAAAGGATTAAGTCAATTACATTGACCCTAGTGTGTAACTGGTACTTATTTAATTGACCCTGAAAGCATGAAAGGCAAAGTCAACCTTGGCAGAATTTGAACTCAGAACATAACAGCAGACGAAATACCACTAAGCATTTCGCCCGGCATGCAAACAATTCTGCCAGTTCACCACATTAAATTAGATGATATGGCAGACAGAAGTCCTTTTAGACAAAACACCAAAAGGCATGGCTAGTGGTATGAAAACTTTATTTGGAGATGTTCAGTTGGTGACAGAAACAATATGGTATTTTTCAAAACTTTTCAAGCCTTGTATTGAAACAGTTCTAATCTATTACAGTAAAGTATAGAAAATAACAAACATTAGCTGAAGAGATTATTTTTCAAAGCTTGTATGGAGCTTGTTTTATTCTATAGTATTGAGGCATGAACAATAACAGAAAGGCTAGTAAAGGAGATAAATACTAGACATCATTTTTCTATAGAGAATAAATAATGAATGGTTATTTGTAAGAGTGAAGCAGTTCTCTGCTGAGAGAATTTTAATTTCAAAATGATTAATTCTGATTTGACATATTTTGATAAAACCAAATATACCACTGGTTATCCTTTTGAATCACAAAAATAAAACTAAAACTTTACTATGTTGGAAAAGCTTTGTGAATGACATGTATTTCCCAATTTAATGAGGGTCTAACCAGTTGAAATATTACAGAGAATGGAGCTACTACCACTGTTATGAATAGAAACCAATAGTAAAAAAGGACTGGCAAGTGTTGAGTGCATAACATCTGTTAAATTGTGAACTGTTCCATATGGAAACGGAAGGAGGTATCAAAAAAGAAAAGGGATTGACAGAGCTTTTGACTACACTCTTCCGAATCATCAAATTTTAAAAGGGAGCTATAATTCAGGTGTGTCAGGTGAATGAAGATTATAAAGAATATGAGTATTATGAGGTGTTCGGATGATGATGTGTTATTCAGGGTAGGGAATGTACTTCAGATATTACTAATATATGTAAGCTCTTAGAATTGCTGTTTGGTCCTCATTTCACAGGCTATGATCAAAAGTGTTCGAGCTATGACTATTCTGGTTTATTTCCTTGGTATAGTGTATATAACACTTCATTATCTAATATATCCTTCCACTTTAAGAAAGTAGGATATGAGTTAAAGGATATCAGACTGTTATTTCTTCGAAGCTGAACAACCTAATAAAAGCAGCACCCACTTTATCTAATGCTGATAACCTTTGTAGCTTAGCAAAGATCAATGTTGGTTGATTATAAGTATTATGAAAGGCATTCCAGTCATGAATCTCAGTTTTTGAGGAGGGTCTCCCACCCTAATATCTAGGATTATATTTATTGTCCAGTGTATCTTTTCTTTTGGAGTCTAGTTTGGGAAATATTTGGGTGCTATTTCTGGCAGATAAAGCAATCACATAGAGACTCCTTTGTTGCCTTCAAAGCTCATAATTTTTTTAATTGCGTTACTGGAATGAGGAACAGATTTGTTAATCAACCTGAATAGATTATTAAGAGAAGAAAAGTGATTGTCAAAATTATGTTAAAATAAATGAATTTCATGCACCCTCTAAGTGCTGTTGTTTTAGTCTTTGTTAGAAATAACTTGTTTTATTTTCTCTGAGAAATTCTATAAAGAGCATTTATCTTTTATTTGTTTCAGTCGTTGAAATGTGGCCATGCTGGGGCACTACCTTGAAGGATTTAATCAAGCAAGAAAATCTCAGTACTTATTTCTTTTTTTAAAAGCTTGACACACTTATTCTATCAGTCTCTTTGCAAACCAGTAAGTTACAAGGATGTAAACAAACCAGTACCAGTTGTCAAGTAGAGGGGGACAAACACAAACATATACATACATGCACATATATATATATATATATATATATATTATCATCATCATGTATATATATCTTTTATTTTTTACTTGTTTCAGTCATTAGACTGCAGCCATGCTGGGGTACCAAGTTGAATTTTTAGTCAAATGAAATGACCCCAGTACTTACTTTTTAAACCTGGTACTTATTCTATTTGTCTTTCTTGTTGAACTGCTAAGTTATGAGGACATAAACACACCAACACCAGTTGTCAAGTTGGGGGGTGCAAACACAGACACAAAGACACATACACATAGATATACATATATACATACATATATGACATCTGCTTTCATTTTCTGTCTCCCAAATCCACTCACAAGACTTTGGTCAACCCGAGGTTAGCACATCAACAAAAACCAAAAGAATAAATTTAAAACATGAGATTTATATGAATTATATATTAACATAAACGAGTAGTAATTATTCTTTTCTACTCTAGGCACAAGGCCCGAAATTTTGGGTGGAGCCAGTCAATTAGATCAATCCCAGTACACAACTGATACTTAATTTATTGACCCCAAAAGGATGAAAGGCAAAGTGGACCTCGGCGGAATTTGAACTCAGAACATAAAGGCAGACAAAATACCTATTTCTTTACTACCCACAAGGGGCTAAACACAGAGAGGACAAACAAGGACAGACAAACAGATTAAGTCGATTACATCGATCCCAGTGCGTAACTGGTACTTAATTTATTGATCCCGAAAGGATGAAAGGCAAAGTTGACCTCGGCGGAATTTGAACTCAGAACGTAACAGCAGACAAAATACAGCTATGCATTTCGCCCGGCGTGCTGTTTCTGGCAGCTCGCCGCCTCATGAATAGTAATTATTGCTTTTATTACTGCTATAAACTGTATTATGACAAGATATTTATCTGTGTCTTTCTTTTTATTTCTCTTTCAGATATGCAAGTGATTGCAGAGATACTTCATTTCAAATAGAGTGAGTAGCAGTAATCTACAGGGGTGAACATGGGCTTTGTAAATTATCAGTAAGCAATTGGTATGTTTTTAAAGTCATCATACATATATGCATAAGGATTCTTTGTAGACTGCTCTCTCTCTACCTGTCTATTGATTGAGTTAGTTAGCTATCTATCTATCTATCTATCCATCCATATATATATATGTATGTATATATATATATCCATCCATCTATCTATCTATATATCTATATATATATCCATCTATCTATCTATCTAAATATCTATCTATCCATCCATCCATTCATCTATATATCTGTCTGTCTCTGCCTTCCTCTTTCTCTCTCTGTCTTTCTCTTTGTTTTCCTTACTCTCTCTCTCTCTCTCACACACACACACACACATGCACATACACACACACACACACACACACACACACACACACACACACACACACACACACACACACACACACACACATATCATTATCATCATCATTTCTTCTTTAATTTTTTTTCTTTTTTAAAGTAACATCTGTTTTCCCATGCCTGAATGGATTAGATGAAACTGATTAGTCATATTATGACACTAAGCTTTCTATACAGAGATGTGATAAGATTACATGTTCTGGAGTATATGTAACTAGAGTAAAATTTTCACGGCTGGATGCCCTTCCTATTCTCTACATGTATGTGTGTGCTGCATCTGTGTACCTGTGTTTGTTAGCATGCGTGCATGTGTGTAATAAGATTTATTGATATTACAGTGTAGCTGTTGTTATCGATGCTTCAGTCGTTATTGATGCTCTGGCTAGCATGAATGAAACATTATTTCTTCCTTTACAACAGTGAGTTCTCTATGTTTTCACAAAGTTGAATGGTTAACATCCTAAAATGAGAGAGAGAGAGAGAGAGAGAGTTAGAAAGAGAGAGAAAGTGGGAAGAAGAGACAGAGAAAGAGGGGGAAGAGACAGAGTGAGAGAAGAGGGACAGAGAAACTGTTCATATAGATACCAATTGTAATTTTTGTAATAGATACAAAATTAGCTTTGTTGTGGATCAGAACAAACAATAAGATATTCTCAGTATAATAAAGTCGCTTTAACAGATAAATGACTCATCTTCCGCCATACTGAACCTTTCATGTTTTGTGATCAATTCATTTTTTAAAAAAATTTCAATTTATTTTTTTTTATATACACCATCATCACTTTTTTTTTTTCTTTGAAAAGAATGGTGTAATAAAATTCTTTTTTCTGCCTTGTTGACTGTTAACTATAGACTAGTTAGGAAAAAAAAGGACTGTGATTTTATTTGTTTATTTTAAATTGTTCTGTTTAATAAAGGAGATAAAGGACAATTTACCTAAAAGATTAATATGTATGTTGTGACTAACAGACAGAGCTTCAAACTGTACAGTAAAATAACTCAATTGTGCAGTATAATGGATCACAAAATTTGACTGAATTCAGTTTGTAGAATTCTATTTTGAACTTCCTTATTTGCATTATAAATAAAGGAGTGGATAACATATTCAACAGCACATTGGAGAAAATACCTTATCATATGTGGATGCATCCTTTTACATTCTAAGTACAAAGCATACCCAGATCGATTTTGTCTTTCAGTTTTGCAATTTCAATTAAATAAATACTGAGACTGATATAATCTGCTCAACTCTAGCATGGCCACAATAAAAGAATAAAAGTGGAAAACAGTATAAACTCAAATAAATGAAACTGTATCTTCTTACATTTCTTTTGACTGTGACTCAGATATACATCAATGTATGTAGATGACCCATTATATACACCAATATAAAAAATGGCCCAGTATATACATCAACATATAGATGATCCTGTACATACATCAGCATATATAAGATCTAGAATATACATCAACATATATAGATGTCATTTAGTCAAGGTGGAAAGGGTAGTGTCCATGATTCTTTATTATTATTTTTTTTTTTACTCTTTAGATTGATGGGAGAGAGAATGTTATCCTCCAACCTAAGACCTGGCCCAAATGCTTGCAACAAAGTAAACACAACTAAAGGTACCCAACGATTTGGTAGTGATGTTAAACTGGTCTAACACCCATTTACTCAGGATGCAAAAATGCTTGAATAAACACCACAAGGTATCTTGTCTTACTCTGATGCTCTAATTATTCCACCAATCCTCCAACCTGAACTAAAACTTTATTTTACTGACACTGTGTCCCCAACCCCGCCCTGACACCCCAATAATGACAAGATGAAAGACAATGTTGATCTTAACTGGATTCGAATTCAGAATGAAGAGAGTCAAAACAAATTCCACCAAGTATTTTGTCCTATACTTTAATGGCTACCAATTCCCCATTTCATGTTTATAAATCTATAGAATACAGTCTCCCACTCCCAACCCCATTTTACAGGTACCTCAGGTTATGGGATGTCCCAGGTTATGTAGACTGTAAAGTATGACCGCTAATTTCTGGATATGGTCTGTAATTTCACCCTTATGGAACTCAGATAAATTAATGTGTACAAGAATCAACTGAAAAGTTCATAGGCTGACCAAGACACTCTCATAGAATGTGACCAAATGAGGTCACGCACTTGCGGTCCACACACTTCTTCCATTGGTGTTGCAGTATTCAGATCCCATTGATGAAGAAACTTCCATCTTGTTGAGCAAAAATGTCAACAGCCAAGTGTTTTCTCATGTTGGGAAATAGATGAAATCAGGAGAATAGGAGGGTGATCAACTAGTTCAAAACCACTGTCATGCACAGAAGCCATTGAAAGCAAGAACTGGTGTCCTGGAGCATAGACCTCACGGAACAAGATCTCTTTCACCAGTTTTCCTGAGTGTTTGGTCTTGATATCTATTTGCCTCAACATGTTAGCATAGCACTTTTCATTGATGGTATGACAAGGTGGCAAGCTGGCGCACGCTGGGCGAAATGCTTAGCCGTATTTCATCTGCCGTTACGTTCTGAGTTCAAATTCCACCGAGGTCGACTTTGCCTTTCATCCTTTCAGGGTCGCTAAATTAAGTACCAGTTACGCACTGGGGTCGATGTAATCGACTTAATCCATTTGTCTGTCCTTGTTTGTCCTCTCTGTGTTTAGCCACTTGTGGGTAGTAAAGAAATAGGTATGACCATTTTTGAAGATAGTCAATAAATACAGTGCCTTTTGCATCCTTTTCCCTGCAGATGAAACTATCTTGGCTTTATTTGGAGCAGGTGAGGAGGGGTGTTTCCTATGCATGGGTTGTCTCTTTGTCTCTGGCTCAAAATGATGAAGCCAACTCTCATCCTCGCTTAAGAAACATTCAAGGAAACCAACTGGATCTGCCTCAAACCATGTTAGATCTACATATGATGTGGTCAGCCTGGTGTGCCTTTGATCAGGTTTCAGAAGACATGGCATCCACTGAGCAGAAATCTTCATCATACCAAGTTCATTGTTCAGAATATTCTCAACTCTCTCATGGGATATGCTATTAGTATTGGCTATTTGATTTATAGCCTACAATCAAATTTGTTGACTGGCATCCGTGCAAGTGGAGCACTAAGAGCACCATCCAAGCATGATCGTTGCCAGAGCGGCTAACTGGCGTCTGTGCCAGTGGCATGTAAAAAGCACCATTCGAGCGTGATCATTACCAGCATCGCCTTACTGGCACTTGTGCTGTGTTCATGTAGCACATAAAAAAAAATCACCATTTGGGCATGGCTGTTGCCAGTACAGCCTGACTGGCCCTCATGCTGGTGGCACGAAAAAGCACCCATTACACTCTTGGAGTGGTTGGTATTAGGAAGGGCATCCAGCTGTAGAAACTCTGTGAGATCAAGATTGGAGCCTGGTGCAGCCATCTGGTTTACCAGTCAAATCGTCCAACTCATGCTAGCATGGAAAGCGGATGTTAAATGACGATGATGATGATGATGAATCCATCACCATGTGACAAACACAATCAATCCATTCAAATAATCACATATTTATATTAAGACATAGATAATAAAGATGTAGAAATATAAGAATATAAACATAAAAACTATAAGGAGTACCATGAAAGTAGAAAATATAGCTAGAATAGATTAAAAGAGGTGATTGAAAGGGTCAGTCCAAACCTACGGCCGTTTCAGAAAAATTCAACTCCCTGTATAAAAGATTTCCTTCCCCAGGGTTCCTTTCTTGTGGCAAAATCCAGTAAGGCACTATATGGTTTTTTTCGGTTGGTTGTTGAGTATCAAATGGATGAATAAGAATAAAAATATAAATATGTATATGCGCGTTAGAAACACTGCCAGATAAGACTGGAGCCTGGTGCAGCCTTCTGGCTTCCCAGATCCCTGGTCGAACCGTCCAACCCATGCTAGCATGGAGAACGGACGTTAAACGATGATGATGATGATGATGATGATATATATATATATATACACACATATATATATATATACTAGCAGCTAAGCCTGGTTTCACCCAGTCAGTTTGGATGATGTGGCTGTAAAACATGCTCTGTGTAAGCATTTGACTTGTTTGAGTACACTTACGTTAAAGAACAATTTTAGAATGACTTTTTTCTGTCAAAACGCTAAAAATAACTGACCAACAAAAAAAAAAACCAACCAGGATTCAACCAAATCAAAAAATAAACCCAAATACTAAGCGAACAAAGATGAACCATCCTACTTCCATTGCGCACACACACAAAAACACACGCACATTCACATACCCCCCTTTACATACATACACATATACTCACAGAGTTGAAACGCTGTTTGATTTATTATTTTCAGCATACAATTTTCATAATCCCCCCTACCAAGTATGACATCACCCCTTCCTTTCTTATTCATAAACACAAGAGTATTATTATAGTAGATTATCTTGGTAACCATGGGAGCTATGAAAAAAATACAAAGCCCAGCATCACCACCACATCATTCTACACATGTGTGTAATTTTTCACGCAATTGCACCCAGCCATTTGACCATGAATTCCAAGACAAGAAACAATCGCCCCTGTCAAGTTCATATGTATAGATATATACTACGTATGTGGAAAATCAGTGTGTGTTTGTTTGTGGCATTGTTAGCTAACTCCTAAGTGCTATGCAGTGGGACTGAACCTAGAACCATGTGTTTGGGAAACAAGCTTCTTACCACACAGCCACGCCTACACCTACATATATATATTCATATGTGAATGTGTGTGTGTGTGTGTGTGTGTGTGTGTGTGTGTGTGTGTATGTATGTATGTATGTATGTATGTATGTATGTATGTATGTATGTATGTATGTATGTATGTATGTATGTTTGCTTGCTTGAACTCACTGGCTTGCATTGAATTATATATATTCTTTATCTGTTAACTTTCACTTGTTTCAGTCATATATGTATATGAAAATCTTTTGTTTGGGCATTGATATTCAGTTATGGTGTATTTTACATAAATTAAGGATTTATTGTAGGGGTAATAACAATAATACCTACAATAATAACAACATTAAATATCTCAACAACCAAATGTAGTTTGGAAATAAATTTTTAAAAAAAACTATTGGCAGAACAGAGAGAGGAGGAGGAGGAGGTAAAATAGAAAGATGGAAAACAATAGGAGAGTTCTGTTCAATGGTTTTTTTATATTATTTTGTATTAACTTCCCCCCCCCCGGCTCCTCGCATTCTTTTTCTCTCTCACTCTCTGTCTCTCTCTCTGTCTCTCACTCTCTCTCTCTGTCATCCTTATTAAAAATTCTGACAAAACAGAGAAGAATTGAAAATGATGCTGCAAGGTTGTTGTTATTCAGGTCACTTGCTGATTGTAGTGATCATATAGAAATCTTAGGATGACTGTCAGGGTGGGAAGGGATAGACAGACAGAGACAGATAGATAAACTGACTGACAGGCAGGCAGGCAAACAGACAGGCAAAAGAAGAGAGACACCAGGAGATAGACAGAGAGAGAGAGAGAGAGAGAGAGAGAGAGAGAGAGAGAATGGGTTTGAACAGAGAAAAGGGGCAAATGAAAATATAGAAAAGAAAAAGAAATAGATAAAAAAACATTGATAGTTAAATAGATAAATAGAAAAAAAGAGAGGGAAAGAAGCAAGGGGATAGAGAGGAGGAAAGAATGAGAGGAAAGGTAAAATAAAACTGGACCAAAAAAAAAGTACAAATAAAAAATTAAAAGAGATATAACAAGAGACAGGCAAGTAGACAGTGAAGAATGGATGAGGAAAGGAAGACAGGGCAAAAGAGTGAATGGGGGAAAATATACTACAGAGCTGTAAATATATGTATGTACAGAATATTATAAAGATAATTTGTATTCATTGCAGATGCTATTGTTGTTATTGTCTAACCCCAGGTCAATCCTGATCAAGCAGATCAAAGGCATTCCAGGTGGCCATCTTAGGAATACCTAGGGGTACAATAAGTAATGTGTGTCCTTCCCAGGTAAGTTGTGATCCATGTGAGATTTAGCTGTTATTTTATGCATGTCAAGTGACTGATGAGTTCATGCCTGCTATGTTTGGTAGTGAGTTATTTAGCTCAGCCCACCCCTACTGATCAAGGTTAGATCAGATTGTACTGCTTTATGACTGAAGCTATTCCAGCTCTGGCCATCCCATTTTTTATAATTTCAAAGATTATATTGCCCAATTTATCTTTATTGTTGTTGTTGTTGTTGTTAGCAGCAACAACAATAATAGTAAAATAATAATGAGCTTATTGTATTCAGTGTTCTGATTCAATAGGACTTGTCAGAAAAGGTTAAAAGAAGGGACAGAAAGCAGCCATACGTCAAAGAAAGACAGTAATGAAAGCTAGAAGTACATGCACAGTACACGGAATAAAATAGAAAAAAGTGAACATTAAAAGTGTCATAAATTGAGGAAAGGATATTTAGGCATGTCAGCAGCAGTGTTGGTGAATTTTGGGAAGCATAACATTTTTAAAGAACGCAGTGCCCTGACAGCTAACAACTGACATGGATAGTTTACTCCATGCTTGACAATTCTGAGCATGAATAAATATGTTTCCAAATGTCACGGTTGCTGCACTGTTTTTTGATTTTATAAGCATGTCCACAAGTGATAGAGGTGTTGAATTCAAAGAGGTCACCAAAGTTGTTTTCAGAAAGATGGTGAATAATCTTATGGGCTTCTACCATGTCAGCTGCTAGGCATCAAAACTTCAGTGTGTCAAAACTGAGAGAAGCAATACATTCAAGATATGGTAAGTGGTTGATAGAGAGTATTTGTCTGGTTGCGCATCTCTGAGCAGCTTCTAGTAGATTGATATTCCGGACAAGATAGGAGCTTCAGACTGAGATTCAAACTGTAAGTGTTCACATGCCATAACCATATATAGTTTTAAATAGATAACAGGTGAGTGGCTGACAAAGATCAAATTGAGTGATGCTAAAACACCTTAAGCCATTTTAATGATTTTAGAAATGTGGTTTGTCTAATGCAGATCATTCATTGTTAATGATAATGCCGAGGTCACATTCACCAGCAAACTTCTTAAGGTTAGTGTTATGAAGGTAGCAGCAAATTCTAGGTTTAAGCTCCCAAAATGTATAGTGTTATACTTGTCTTCAGCCAGCTTGAATTGCCAGTCAGCAATCAATTGCTGCATTGTGCTCAGGTCAGATTGCAGCCAAGACCTGTACTCCATTCCTTTTATCTCAAGGTACAGCTTAATACTGTCTACATAGTTTAACATAGTAATATGCTTCAAACTGACATTTATTTCATTTATGTATGCAACAAATAACAGGAATTCAAGGAGAGATCCCTGTAGGACACTAGATGTTATATAAAGCATAGAATATTGTCCTTGTACTGTGACTACCTCTTTTCAACCAAGAATAAAGGACTTCAACTAGTTATAAAGATTAGTTTTCATGCCTATTGCAGAGATCTTTGCCATAAGTCGTTTGTGTGAACAGGATTAAAGGCTCTGGTAAAGTTGAGATAGATAACATCCACCTATGAGTTGCCAGCAGTGATTTAAGTGATGTCTTTAAGAAATTTGATGAGTTGGTCTCAGCAGCTGAAGTTAGACATAAATTCAAATTGTAGGGTCAAATAAGATTATGAGAGTTCCCGAATTCCCAGAGTGTCTTACTAATACAAGGACTCCATTTGGCAATACAGCTTGTGAGACTGACTGGACAGTAACTGACAAATGATATGGAGTCACCTATTTTGAATGGAGGATTGATACTGGCAATTTTCCTCTGTTATAGAATAACATAGTAAATAAGGAAGAATTAGCAAACTAGCAAAGCTGATGCAGTAGAAAGAACCTGCTGCATTTAAGAAGCAGAAAAGTTAAACTATCAAGACCACAGGATGCATAGTTGCACATATTCTTGAGGTAGCATCACAGCATTGCAAGAGTAGATTCAACATGTTATGAAATTTGGTGTCAGTAGCAGTAAAGATGGTACAACTGGATGGATTTTTAACAGTAAAAATGCTAGCAAGGCATTTGGCAATAAGTTCTGTGCACTCTTTAGGATCATCTGACACATGTGGGGATTGTAAAAATGACTGACTGGAAAGTGAGGCCTCTTTCAAACTTATATTTTGAAAACATTTGGACTATCCAGGTTGGTGGCTATGTGTTGTTCAAATTTAAGTACTGCCTTTTTAGTCACCTGCTTGTTATAACTAGATACATTGTTGTACCTTCTATTATCCTTTGTCTGGTTCTGTGTAATCTGAATTCACTTTCAGTATCCCATCATTCATTCCTGGCAAGGTGGAATGTTGCCATATCCCATATTGCACTTTTAGGGTTTCTAATGTGTTTAGTGGTACTGATGCTTCACATGTGGCCATTGAATTAAAGATGTGCTGAAGGTTGATATTGACATCTTCAGAATCATAGAAAGCAAGCCAATTTGGACATTGTAGGAGTTCCAGTCAGCTTTATTCCAGTCAAAGTGGGAAGTTTGGAGGTAGTGGTGGCTTTTGATAGAAGGTTTTAGTTTAAATCACTACAAAACTGGAAGTTTGTATCATAGAACTAGGAGGAAGTCTCAGGCAGGTTGGTATCAAAGCAGTTAATAATAATGTACTGAAGTTAATCCTATCAAAAATACCATTCTTTTAAACCAATTACTTTATCAATAGATATAACCATATCTATAAAAAAACAAAATCCAACTAAATTCAAAATTACTGAAATTGTTTTCTATTTTAATGCTTTTTTAGTTTTGTAAAGAAATATATCCCGTACTTATTTTCACATCAAATGTGTCAGATTAAAGCGATAGGATTATAAAGAATTACAATTGCAGAACATTCCTGTTGAAGACTCATTACAGAACAATAACTATATTAAACAATTATGGCAGTTTCCATGGCAGGAACTTTGTGATTTTAAAGGAGAATTTTGAATGTTGCTTTCACTCTTCTTTTGCAAACCAAACTAGAATGAGCCTGAGTCATCTGCAATGCAATCAATTAACTCGTTTAATAATGTTGTATGCATGTGTTGAAGGACGAGTAATTCTTCAGAAACCAGTCACTTGGGAGTGTTAATACAAATTTTTTTTCATACAGAGAACTAAAAATAAAAAAAAAGAAAGAAAGAAAACAGAAACACAGAAGTAGAATCTTTTTCACAAATTTTCCACCATGTTTTAATAAAAAGAGGGAGAAGAAACTGATGAATAAATAGAAATAATTTTTGCTGTGAAATAAAGTCTTGAAATATGAGAAGCTAAATAAATAGAGTAAGAAATGTAAAGGTATGAGTCATCTTCATGACTTTGCGAAATATTGCTTAATAATTATTCATGGGACAATTTGAAATTATGTACACTAATTGAATCAAGAGAGGACAACATTCTTGTCATTTCTCATGAAACAATATGAAGAGAAGACATTTCACACCAAATTTACGTTTTTAGAAATGTATCGTCATTCTTTAAAATTTCTTTCAATATTGACAGCCTGTTAGGGCAAAATGTTTATTGTAAAAGATAGACATCATTTTAATGACTGTTTCAAATAGAAAGTATTAAAAATACCTCCTTTGGCAGAAAGTCTAAGCTTACAGAAATGTTTTGTTTGAATATTTTCTTGTTTTCAGATATATATATCTAGTGACAGAACAAAGTGGAGTATCTTTCAAATTTAATGATAAATGAGAGTTTTTGGAATTATTGGAAAGGGCTGATTAAAATGTATCAATTCATGTGAGTGCTCTGACAACAGTAATAATGAGAACTGTAATGGCAGCAATGATAACCACTACCACCACCAACTACCACAACAAACAACCCAAATAATGATTTCTTACTTAGTCAAATAACAGCAGCAGAAGCAGCAATAACTTCCTTAAATTTAATAAGTTTTTTTTAAAGTTGTCATTATTAGTTTATTGCCAAAATAAATAATAAGAAACAAGCACCTTGTGAGATAATTCTGGGATCTAGTTTCAATTCTTGTTTAAAATCACTTCATTTATATTACTAATAGCCTTAACAAAAACAAGATTCTCACAAAAACAAGTTTTCTTTTGTTATAAATATGTAGCCTTTATGCCTTGTCAAAAGTTGTTACTTAAAAGAAGTTCATCTACATAATATTATATAACATAATATAAATACATTATTTATATAATATATGATATAATATAATATAATATAATATAACATAATATAAATATATAATTTATATAATTTACATAATATAATTTATATAATATAGCATAATATCAATACATAATTTTTATAATATATATCAACACCATTTTTATATTTGTTTTTCCATGTTGGCATGAGTTGTACAACTTTAACAACATCTCACTGTGTATTGTGATGCTTCATCATTTAACACACTCAGAAACCAGTCAACTTTGTTGTTGGTGTGTCATGTTTTTTTTCTTGTTCTGTGTGCATGCATGTGTGCATATGTCCCCTTATTCTACTATCATGTGATAATTGTAAACAAGCACATATTTCTAATCTTCTGGGAAAATAACAAGTCTGATTATGAGGAAATATTACTTTGCTTTGAAATAGGTGAGGGTTTGCATCAAGAAGAGCATCTGGCTGGAGAAAATCTGCCACAAAGAATTCATCATCATCATCATTTAACGTCCGCTTTCCATGCTAGCATGGGTTGGACGATTTGACTGAGGTCTGGTGAACCAGATGGCTGCACCAGACTCCAATCTGATCTGGCAGAGTTTCTACAGCTGGATGCCCTTCCTAATGCCAACCACTCTGAGAGTGTAGTGGGTGCTTTTACTTGCCACCGGCACAAAGGTCAGTCAGGCAGTACTGGCTATCAGATTAATGCAAACTCCGAAAAATAGATGTTGAAATGTGTATGCATGCATGAATGAATGCATACATACATACATTTACATGTTTTTATTCATCTATATTTCACTGAATCACCAAATTACCTTTTTAACATAAACACTGGTTTTCACAGCTAAACATATACGTATATACATATACATATATACATATGCTAATAACATATTTTCAAAAGGAACAGGGAAACAAATGTCAGATAAGTTTAATTAAATACAACTATTTATTGATAATGTGTTCACTATCAATATCAATGATTGCACACCGACAGTAAGTTAACTTTTTGAATCCTGTTTAAAAATTCTCTGAAAAATATTTTACATACTGTTTTCCATATCTTCTTTGTGTCTGAATAATCTGCCACTTATGGAATGTTCTAGCAATCAAAACATGTAATAATCAGTAAGCACCAAATCTGAAGTTATGATAGAACTTACCATTCTAACAATCTCATCTTTTCCTGGTTCATTTTGCAGAGCCCTCACATTTTCTGTTTACCAAAGCTGGTCACTTTTGATGTAATGCTTCATTTACATGATCAAATTATTGGCAATAGATTTCAGCAGTAATGTCTTTTTCCATTTCAGTATCTTAGAATAAACAGCCAGATAATGTTCCATCAGATGCATAATAAAGACTTCAGTGGATGATAAACTAGGTGTAGACATCAAAGAAAGAAATAACTATTGTCACTTTAATAGTATTACAACCATGACTGCAGCTAAGCCATTTTCAATTTCTTTCAAAGAATCTCCAGTCTCCAAATATCTGATGAGATGGACAAGTTCTACATCCCCCTGCAGACTTTAAATGAGCCAAACTGTTATTAAATACATGTAACACCAACCAAATGTGTTCAACACTACTTCCTTTCATTTGTTCCCTCACTTGTGTGTGTGTGTGTGCGCACATACCTTTTATTCTTTTACTTGTTTCAGTCATTAGACTGTGGCCACACTGGGACACCACCTTGAACTGGCCACAGTACTTATTTCTTTTAAGTCTGGTACTTATTCTGTTGGTATTTTTACTGAAATGCTAAGTTAAGGGAACATAAACACATTGACACCAATTGACAAGCAGTAGTGGGGGACAAATGCAGACAGAAAGAAACACACACACAGTTTCTATCTATCGAATCTACTCACAAGGCTTTGTTTGGCCCAAGGCTATAGTAGAAGACACTTGCCCAAGGTGGCATACATTGGGACTGAAACTGGAAACATGTGGGTGGAAAGCAAACTTCTTACCACACAGCCAGGCTTACACCTATGTCTATAGGATATCCAGGTTGAATTTGATGATTTTTTTAAAGTCTCCTTTTTTTTCAGGAATAGCTTCATGTATTGGTGAACAGTTAATGGCATTGGAGAGCATAAAGATTAAAGTTGTAGTTGAAAAAGTTAGCTGTCATAGAGGACCAGAGGCCATCTGAATATTGTAAAAGCATTACCCATATCATGGTGATTAATGCAGGGTATCAAAATGCCATCATGACTGCTGCCCAATGCTCTACGGACACCGTAAAGACTGCAAGATATGACATGGGCAACTGCAACATAGACTATGAAGCCATAGCCAACAGGAAAGGACACAGTAGGCATTATGACTATGTCTGCACACTAGAATTCATCCAACAACTGCAGGAATAGGGCCTTAACTCAATTCAGACAGTTATGTGAAGCTGCTGGAGACTATGGTGAATCCCTGACTAAAGAGGGTTGCTGTTGGAAAGCCATATGTGTGACAGCAGGATTCAACCCCTAACTATATTTCTGGAAAAAGTTAGAAATGGTTGTTAGAGAATTTTTATGACCTCACTAACCCCAATTTTTGGCCTCCTAACTCCCCCAATTGTAATCCCATGGATTTATGTGTGGGATGCAGTTGAGAAAGACACCAACTACTCTGCTTGCAACAGCAAAATAAACTACAATTTTTGGACCAGTATAATCTTAAATATGGACAAAAATGTGCTAATATATCTACACACACAGATATTGGGTCATCCCATAAATATTTTTTTATTTTTCAAAATTAAGATAAACAAAGTTCTTTTTTAATTGAAAATATACCCTCCTCCATTTTCTACAATGCTCTTCTATCTATCTGGTAGACTTGCAAGGTCCCTCTTCCAAAATTCACTTGACCATGATGGAAAATACTGTTCTGACCTCATCTACAGAATTCATATTTTTACTGTCCAAATGATTTTGAAAACTGTGGAATAAATGATAATCAGATGGGGCAATGTCCAGTGAATATGGTGGGTGGGGCATCGTTTCTCATTCAAACTACTCCAGCCTTTGGAATGTCATCCTCACCGTATGTGGCTGAGCATTATCCTGATGGAAAAACACCTTTCGTCTTGAAACCAAAGATGGTTGTTTTGCTTCTACAGCTGACTTAAGCCATTCAAGCTACTCACATTAGATCCCCTTTATTATCATTTGGTTTGGGTTTAAAAGTTCAAAGTGGACTAAACCTTTCATATCCCACCAAACAGACAACAACATTTTACATGGATGATGACCTTCTTTAACCTGGGGTGCTGGTGTTTCTCCTTTCCCTACCCACTATCTTCAGCACTTGACATTTTTAAAGAGAACCCATTTCTTGTCACCAGTCACTATTTGGTCAAAAAAAAAGGTTCATTCAGGAGACATGACAGCAAAGAAGAGCACACATTCACTCTCTGCATGTGATTAGACTCCAAAAGTTTGTGAAGAACCCATTGACTCAATTTACCAACTTTTCTGATGGCACACAGGTATTGATGAATGGTTGAATGACCAAATCCATGCTACTCTGATAGTTATGATGGGATTTTGTTCCATCAGGGTGTGTAGGACATCCTTGTCAAGCTCTACAAATCTTTCAGGGCGAGGCTTGTCTTCTAAGCTGTAGTTTCTGGCTCAGAATTTCTGGAACCATTGTTGACACTGGCTTACACTTATTGTCTGATTCCCATATACTGCATTAATATTCCCTGCACTTTCCATTGTGTTGTTGCCTTTATTGAATTCATAAAGCAAAATATACCAAATATGCTCCTTTGTCACTTCCATTACAGTTTTGAAAAAAAAAACTGTTAAAATTGAACTGCATTCTTCAAAACTTGCACTAGGAATAAAGACAAGGTAAAATTACAACCTGCTTTTATAGCAAGTTGATGCAGGTAGTTTAAACTGAAAGAAGCCTGTCGTAGATATGTATATATGTATGTGTATGTATATTGTCGGTAGACACAAATTGTCTGCTATAGATGCTGGAACTGCCAGATCACATGATTTTGAACTACCCAGTCTCTTCAGTGGCAGACATCCAGTAGTAACATGTATGTATGTCAGTGGCAGACATCCAGTATGTATGTATGTATGAGAGGGAGAGAGAGGGAGTAAATAGGTATGTAGATAGGTCATGTAGCCTTATCATTAAGAAGGTACACCTTTACAACTACAGTTTTCTGGGTTTGATCAAGCTATACAGCACTTGAACAAATATTTTCAATTTATTTCAAACCTAAATTAGCATATTCTGATGAAAGATTTTAATTTAGATCCCTTTAAAACATGAAGTTTGCATTATAGATCCAGTGGTTGTTTGGTATTAAAAGAGTTAAATTGAAAATATTTATGTAACAATACAAGGAAAATCATATAATCTTCTGCATCATATTAATACCTCTGCCTTAGCAAAGGCAGAGGTTATTGTTTCAGTCGTGTTTGTTTATTTGTTTGTTTGTCCGTGG
Organism: Octopus sinensis; assembly: GCF_006345805.1. Taxonomy (NCBI): domain Eukaryota; kingdom Metazoa; phylum Mollusca; class Cephalopoda; order Octopoda; family Octopodidae; genus Octopus; species Octopus sinensis. The sequence continues at coordinate 137,579,231 of NC_042999.1, forward strand.
ACAAGACATCTCAAGAACCACTGAATGGATTCGGATGAAACTTTCACGGATGTTTGGCCTCATAATTCGCATGAACTGATTAGATTTTTGGATCGATCTGGTACCGGACAAGGATTCTGGATTATTTTTCCTGCTTTTCTTTTTTACTTAATTTTTAAGAGTGATCGGGTTCATTTTTAGTATTTTTGTTTGTGAGAGCAGTCAAGCTTATTTCAGATATACTCATTTTAAAAATCATCTCTGGCTAATCATTGAGAGGACATTGATGTTGCCTTAGTAGAGGTTTGCACTCTCTGAGTTGCCAACACCTAGTCCAAACAGCTGCAAGTCAATGAATGTAGGAAAAACATGGGTGAGAAGAGAACCAGAGGTCTGATCTAAATACTTGCACCCAATGTATCTATTTTTAATCCCTATATATCCAGAACTCTAAATAGCATGCCAACACACATCTAAACTTAAATGTTCTTCTTGATCTTTTCTTCTTAGAGCTTTTCCATTAAATATATGACATGTTGCAGTCACACATTTTTCACTTATGAATCTTCAATATCCTATCTTTTACCCAGCTTTTTCTTACATGTAGAGATGATTGATGAAGTGGGTTTGTGAAAGGGGAAGTGGGTTGGGAAGAAGAGAGGGACACAGAGAGAGAGAGAGAGAGAGAGCGTGTGAGTGAGAGAGAGAGAGAGAGAGAAAGGAAAATATAAAAGACAAAGGTAGAAAGAGTTGGAGGTTAGGAGAGTTAAATCAATTAAGGCTGTTAAAAGAAAAGAGTTTGGTGGGGGTGGCTGTCAAAATGTTATTCAGTTCTTCCATTCTTCATCTTTGTGGGGGATGTTAAAAAAATCTGCATTGTTAGAAAAATGTCTTTGTGAAAACAAAATAGAAAGAGAGAAGGAAGAGAAAAAAACCCCAGAAAAACAATGAATGAGTGAATGAGAGGAGAGAGAAACAGACAGAGAGTAAGAGACAGTTATAACTTTAATTATTGAATACGATATTTGATAGTCTGTTCAAATGGTGGTTTGTTCTGATGTTCTTTTACACAAACTTTAATGAGTAGAATGTTACTTAATGAATCTATCTGGAGTGACAGTGTAGTTTAATATAAACAATACCCTGAGGTATTCAGTTCTCTCATACTAAAACCTTATGCTTTGCCCATCTGTTTTTTACTAATACATTTTTACACACACACACACACACACACACACACACAAACACACACACAGTAAATACACAAAGGAACATATCTTGTGTCAGCAACTGAAATATTTTCCTTTTCAAATGTGTAAGGAGAAATATAATCAAATATAATAAACATGTGGTAAGGTACAAAATTTTGAGTCAAGAAAAATAAGTTCAGTTAGACAATAATTTCATTTATGCATGTAATTTCTTTAGTTATTTTAAGTTTTTTTTTTACTAGTTGGGTCTGGAAGAAGGGACATTCCATGGTCTTCACAAATCCTCCTAGAATAGTGAGATTGATGTAATTAATGTTTCTCTTGAACCTTTGCAAGTTAATACCTGCAGGAAAGACATAAGCAGGGAATTAATTCCAGAAGGTTGATATACTAGGAAGGATGGACTGGGCATAATGATAAGTAAAAGATCTAGGGACTGGAGGAGTAGACACAATAAGGAGAATGAGGAGAGAAATGAGTGAATGGGGTAGTTATGAGCCTGGCCAGCTCCATTGGGATAAGGAAGGTAGTGAGAAGAGACAGTATATCTGAGGGTCAGAGGTTGGAACGTATATCTAAGAATGATTCTAGCCAATTAGTTATGTAACCCTTTTCTGGATGCAGTCCAGGATATGGTCCAGATCATATAGCTATAAAATAAATACCATTAAGAGGAACAGCTCATTGATTTCAGTAGTGAGTTGGGTATTGTGTAATCGAAGAGAGTTTCAGTATCTTGTAATATTGACTTCCAGTAGTTTATGAGCAAACTGTGATAGCCAAATCTTCTAATAAGATTATAATATTTCATATTTAGAGTGCATATCTACAATATTTATATTTACAATATACTTTATTTGGTTAGATTATCAATTATCATAAAGTATTTTATTCATAGATCAAATCCAGTCTGTATATATTAGGTTGTCAAGAAAGTCCTTGTGGTTTTTAACCTTTAAATTCAGATGCACATATCTTGGCTCAAACAAAACTTTATTAATCGAAATAAATACACAGAATCAACACACTTTTGCCAACGTGAAACAAGTTTATTTATGCCAGTAGCGTAAAAATCCTGCGTTCTGGTAGTGATGAAGTCATTGAAGGTGTGTTTGGCATCGTCTTGGTTTTTGAAGCATTTCTCATGCAGGAAGTTGTCAAGATGCTTGAAAAAGTGATAGTTGGTAGGTGAGAGGTCTGGTGAGTATGGTGGATGAGGCAGAGTTTCGTAACCCAATTCGTTCAACTTCTGCAGGGTCAGTTGTGCGATGTGCGGCCGAGCATTGTCATGGAGAAGAATTGGTCCTTTCCTATTGACCAATGCTGGCTGTTGTCAGAGTTTCTTATGCATTTCATCCATTTGCTGATAGTACTTCTCCGCCATAATGGTTTCGCCTGGATCTAAAAAGCTGTGATGGATGAGACTGGCCGCAGACCACCAAACTGTCACCATGACTTTCTTTCGGTACAACTTTAGCTCTGGGAAGTGCCGTGGAACTTCGTCGGCATCCAACCACTGAGCTGAGCATCGCCAGTTGCTGTAAAGCATCCACTTTTCATTGCAAGTCACAATCCGGTCGAGAAACGGGTCATTATTGTTGCGTAGAAGAAGGGAACACAACACTTCAAAATGGCATTTTTTTTTATTTGTTGTTCAATTCGTGTGGCACCCATTTCTCAAGTATTTTTGTTTTTCCAATCTCTTTCTGGTGGTTGGAAATTGCCGTATACATTACATCTAATTCAGAAGCAAGATCTCGAACAGCTGTGCGTGGATTGGCTTCCACTAAGGCTCTTAGTTGATCGTTTTCAACATCCAATGGCCGACCACTACATTTATCATTTTCAAGACTCTCATCACTGCTATGAAGTTTCTTGAACCACCATTGTGCTGTACGTTCATTAGTGGTTTCTGGGCCAAATGCATTGTTGGTATCACAAGCTGTTTCAGCAGCTTTTCAGCCTAGCTTGAACTGGAATAAGAAAATTGTGCGAATTTGCTTTTTGTCATTGTTGTATTCAACATTCCGAAAAAAATGGCTTAATTATTCAAAAAGAAAAAGAGTAACATGATTAGATAGAGTGAAAAACAGGCTTTAAAATGGTATATAAAGTAAAAGTAATTTAACGAAAATTAATTTGAAAATATATCATTTAAAACCAAAATTAAAAATTTCGCAAGAACTTTCTTGACAAACTAATGCATATTCAGGAATAATGATAATCAGACCTTGCACTTACAAGAACATAATAAAGATATAAATATTGTAAATATACACTCTAAAGATGTGGTTAATCGTCTAGAAAATGATAATCTTATGAACAACTTACCTCAGACTGACATCCTATATAATAGGGACAAGTGCTGTCTTAAACATCCCAGCAGAAAGATAAGTTTAGTAATACTATGACAGCTTCCTGATAACAGTAGTATATAAAAGTAAGAAAAAGGAAATAATTAACTAAGTGGTACTGTTTCACTTATAGACAAAACTTTGAAAAACAAATGAGCCTATAATGGAAGGAAGGTTTTTATGATACTTTTGGGGTATCTTCTTCTATTATAATTGTTCTGATGATTCTAGGGGCTGGAAATACAAAGAATGAAGTTCTCAGGCAGAGTAAATTCAATAACCATTTATTCACAGGTGCTTCGTTTGCTTTCAAGGGGTTTGCTTTCAGTAACTATCTTCACAGCAATGCGTAGTTAGCCTTCTCTCCCATATACATGAGGTTCAATAACCTCTAGAGACAATGCATATAGTATCACAATGGGATAAAAGCCCACTGTGAGCTCCTGGCTTCAAAGTGTCTTCTCGGCATCAACGTGTGAGAAGAATGAGAGGGAAAATGTTGTCTTTTCCTTAAATAATGGTTGCAGGCAAGATCTCGTTTTTGTCTCGTGTATGGCAATGGTTGCAGGTAAGATCTCACTGTTTCAAAATGGCACTGGCTTCTTTGTGTCTCGCTACAAGCCAAAGTAGGAACCTTGATTTAGTTGTTTGGCCAGCAAGAAACAACAGGCAAATTTCCTTTAAATTTCACTCTACTGACTTAAAAAAAAAAAGAAATGACATATTGCATAAATGCAGTCTTAGACATAATTTGGTTGCAAAAATGACAGGATGGTCACAGATTGAACATCTTTGGTTATAGATCTGTTTGATCAGAACCTAGGATTAAATAGTAACTGCAACAAGAAAAACTACTACAACTACTACTTACCTTTGGTATGTGTTTTTGTGCAGATTTTACAAATGCAATATCAAAATGCATAAAAGGAAGAGACCAGAGGGAATAAAAACTTTACTGATAGTTTCTACAACTGGATGCCTTTCCTAATGCCAATCACTTTACAGAATGTACTGGGTACATCTTTCATAGCACCACCACTAGTGAGGTCACCAAGTAACTTGCAAGACAAGACTTCTTGATAGAGTGGGAGTGTAGTAGTGAGGGAGGTGGCTAAAGTATGACAAAGGGATAGGCACTGGTGTCTTGTAGAAGAAATACAGAGCTACTCTAGCAGGAAAAGGACAAAGAATGCTGGAGATGAAGTGTCAGGGCCAACCCTCGAGGTACAAGAAAATATATATGGAGAAAATAGGGACCAAAAATCCAGATTAGCTTGGTGGGTAAGTTCATGAGAGTGTGAAAGGAGAGTAACAGATGGCAGAGAGGAGAGTGATAGTGAATGCAGTGAATAGTGAACATGGAGTCCTAGAAAATGGTAAATCTCAGTTTGGGGGAATATGAGAAAAAGAGGAGTGGGTCAGGGAGGAAGAAGTGAGAGATGGTAATACATAAAAATGGGTTGTGTGAAAACAACAGTATAATAAAACTCTAAATAGATGAGAAATAGGGAGATGATATGAAGTGTTGGGGAGAGAGAAAATGCATACTGATAGAGACAAAGGTCAGATGCATGTAGAGGTGGATATAGTGACTAAAAGTGGGAGTACATTGATGGCATATATAAGAGGGTGTTTAGAGAAAAGGGTCAATAAAGTGGTAAAGGATGCTGGGATTTTACACTGCAACCTAGCACCGCCTGTCTAGTCTGGACTGAATACTTAACAACCACTGTAAACAGTGCCAGTTGCTACAGTGTATTATATAATGCAAATGAGGTATGAACCAGGTATTTATAGTACTTGGTTTGTGTCTGATAAGCAATGGGTTCAAATCATGTCCCAGATACCGCTATGAATTTTGAATAAGTTTTGCTGTAGCTTTCTATCAGCTTAAATAACTAACCACTAAAATATATTGTTCAAACAATGTTTACAGAAGCTGTAGTTCATAAAGATTGAGTAACTGTGTGCCATATATATCTTCAAATTTATATTACTGAAAGTGTTCTGATAATTGTGAAATAGTGTATACCTACTTTTCTACTAATGTTTTGGAGAGAATATTCAGGAATAGCATACTGTTACTTTGTGTATAGGCAACAGGACTCAAGAACTATAATCTACTTGCTACTTTTGATGGTGGTACCAACAATGGTATCAGGTAAATAGATGCCATTGATGGGTTAAAGATGAAATAAAACAGCCAATGTTAAATGTTTTGGCCAAGGATAGTACAGCACCAGTGACAGGGTATGAACCATCAAACTTTCAGTCAACAGTCTATCAGTTTGTCAAGTCATAAAATTTGTGAACATATGAAACACCTTAAAGGATTCATTGAAATTTATTTTTATTGGAGTTTTGAATGTGGATTGATATATTTTTAATAGCTACATTTTTATTTAGGTATGCAGTAAATATACAATGCGAAACTCCCAATGTATTTCATTTTATTAAATACATAAAAAGAGGCACATCGTAATAAAGTTGGCAGCAACGAAAGGATAAATCCAGACTTTTGCAAACGCTTTTATCATTCCAGACATTTTACTTTAGCACAATGTTATCACATTGTCAATGAAATTCTGACAGAATATAAGAAGACAATTTGTTTTTCTATTTTTAGAAGACAGCTGGTAACCTAGAGTAAAAGACAATAAATTTGATACCTGAAACCACAAGCTGTATTTACCAATTATTTATCTTAAGTGCCAAAAACATATTATATTATACATATCTATCTAGGCTGGGTTAGAACAAAAGATTTTCTTGGATTTACAATCATAACAGGGCAATTTCTTATAATCAGCATTCATTGCAAGTATCATTGTTAGCATTCTTCCTCATCTCTCTCTCTCTCTCTCTTATATATATATATATATATATGTGTGTGTGTGTGTGTGTGTGTGTGTGTGTGTGTCTGTGTGTGTGTGTGTGTGTGTGTGTGTGTGTATGTGTATCACACACACACATTCATTTCAAGAAGAAAAGAAAACAGATATTTCCTTAGAACATGATAGTAAAAAGGTAGACTCTAAACACTCCCATCTACTTTACTATATTTATAATAAACTATAAGTGCAAATGTCAGCTGCATCATTATTTTCATACTCACACATTAAAATATCAATATCGACATGAGTAACATTTCCAGTTTATGTCTTGAATATTACACTGAATATGTACAGGACAAAATTTGATCCTGTAATTCCTATCAGCAAATGAAGAGTGATTTCATACATGGACACAAAACCTCTGATATACAAAGTAGACATAAGATTGTGAGTCATTAAAATGACTCTTGTAGATGCTAACAATGAATGAGAAATCAAACAACAAGCAACCATGGAATCAAAATCAAGTCATGTACTCAGCTTGCTTAGATCTTTAACATATTTTATTAATATTTAAAAGGAATAATGAATAAGGCAGATGTATTCTGGAGATATGATAATGCTAGTTTATCTGTAGTTGTTACTGTTGCTTAGTCCCTGACTGTACAAACCTATGGTAAAATATACTCTAGTCATAATCATCTCTCACAGTTGTATATCTAGAACTATTAATACATTGGTCACCATGTCCTAATTCTTTTTAAAAGTAGAGTGAGACCTAAGAGCATTTAGTAGCTACTTCTAAAAGACCAAGTGGTCACAAACAGTCAATACATGTTTGATGAAAATAAATGTATTATGACTTAACTGAAGAAGTTCTACTTAGTGAAGAAAAACTAAGTATATGTAGCTAATTCATTGGATTAGATTAGATACAGGGAATGTTTAGAAGAGCAATTGATAAAGTGTCGAAATTATTATTCAACTTGCTCAATAAAGCAAACAAATAACCATCAACAAATTGCCCACTTCTTTACAAGAAAATATGAGTCTGCTCAGACAAAGCTAACATGAAGTGCTTAATCATCGTTATCTTTACTGCATTTTGTTGCTGAGATGACACAGTATCACAACACATGAAAAAAAAAATGCGCCCTTTTAAAGCCTAGCAAAGCTCATGGACCCAGTTTCCTAGTTTCTTTGGCGTATGTGTTCCCCAGCTGGATGGGATGCCAGTCCATTGCAGCGTTACTCATTTTTGCCAGCTGAGTGGACTGGAGCAACATGAAACGAAGTGTTTTGCTCAAGAACACAACGCGTCACCCAGTCCAGGAATCAAAACCACAATCTTACAATCATGGTGCTGACACCCTAACCACTAAGCCACACACCTCCACTCACAACACATGAAGATACATTATATTGCAGACCTGCCTCATGCCTGCAAACATGAAATAACAGACATCTAAATAGCACCAAGTTTGATCAACATTAACATGGGAAGTATTTTCATTCGTATTGCTTGTATATTACATACAACAAATGTTTTTAAAACTTATGATGACATTTCATGAACAAGATGATTGGATGATATCCAAAGTCTATCAGTTAGTCATGCTTGGGAATCTAATAAGAAAATAAGATGGTTGCTTCTGTTAGGACCTTATAGAGGAGATGCCTGAATATTCTGCCCCAACAAACCTTCCCAGAAAAGTAGTTGGCAAAAATGGATGGATGGAGGGATTCCTTGCTAAAAAAAAAAAAAATAAACTAACAGATTAAATAAATAAAATTCCTTAAAAGGTTTATTATTGTTGTTACTTTTAGACCCAGATCAGCGATGATCTGCTAGAATTAGGTTCAAAGGTGTTCATTCAAAACCATCTACTCTTTTATTTAGACACAGTTTATCTATGAATATATTATCCAACATCCTACCATTCTTTCAGATAACACCATATGATTTACAGATGTGACTGTTATCTCTTGCAGGTCAACTGGCCACATATATGCTATCATACTGATTCATAAAAAAAAATGCTTTATATTGTGTTTTTCAGAAAGTTATAGTGATGCATCATTCTTGAACAAGAGACCACTAATACTGACCAGCTATCAGATTATTATAGAGCTTCACAATTTAACCTATTAAATCAATTACTTCTCCAAATCAATCCTATTCTCTATATTAATAACCACTCATAAACATTACTCAGCTTGACTAAGGAAATGAGAAGAATATACTTTTTTTAACTGATCACTATAGCAGGAATTCGCTTTCAATCTTCTTATATCATCCAGGCTACTATAATACATGATCATCATCATTATAAGTTGTAAAGTTGATTAGCTAGTATTAGATTCCTTGTTGAAATCACTTGATTTCATTGCTAATCACTAATATCATGAGTAAAAGCATCAATACCATGAACAGGTCCATTAACAGGGAAAATAGCTTTTGTGTGTGGTAGATGCACAGGTACAATAAAACCAAAATGTACAGAAAATAGACTCCATCAACTGCCATGAGGATAAGCTAGAGGTAGTAGATATCTCCCGTTACCTAGGTGATCAAGTTAGTAGCAAAGGTGGATGCTCTGAGAGCATAACTGTAGAATAGGATTAAGCTGGGCAAAGTTTAGAGAGCTCCTGCCTCTGCAGGCAACAAAAGGCCTCTCTCTCAGAGTGAAAGGCAGATTGTATGATGCCTGTGTGCAACAGCTATGTTACATGACTGTGAAACATGAACTGTGACAGCCAAGGACATGCATAGGCTTGAAAGAAATTAAGCCAGTATGTTTCGCTAGATGTTCAATGTCAGTGTGCATGTTCACCAGAGTGTAAGCATCTTGAGAGAAAAGTTAGGCATAAGAGGCATCAGATGTGGTGTGCAAGAGAGACAACTGTGCTATTATGGTCATATGATGCGTATGAACAAGGATAGCTGTGTAAAGAAGTGTCGCTCTCTGACTGTGGAGGGAAACTATGGTAGAAGTAGACCCAGGAAGATGTGGGATGAAGTGATGAAGCATGATCTCTGAACTTTGGGCCTCACAGAAGTAATGACAAGTGACCAAGACCTTTGGCAATATGTTGTGCTTGAGAAGACTCACCATGCCAAGTGAAATTGCAGTCATGGCTGATGCTGGTGTCATATAACCAGCACTCATGCAGGTGATAAATTAAAAGCACCTTTTGAGCATTGAGCCCCATGAATGCAAAATGGTCGAGCTCCTTTTGAATGTTGGGTCTCACAGAGGCAATGACCAAAACCTTTGGCATTATGTTATGCTTGAGAAGAAGACCCATCGAGCCAAGTAAAATTGCAGATACCATTGTCACACAAATGGCACCTGTGTCGGTGGCATGTAAAAGCACCTTTCGAGCATTGGGCCTGACAGAGGCAAGGATCAAGACCATTTGGCATTATGCTGGGCTTTGAGCGTTGGGCCTCACGGAGGCAATGACCGAGTCCATTCAGCATTATACCTTGCTTGAAAAGCAGACCCATCAAGCCAAGTAAAACCGCAGTCATGGCAGATACTAGTGTCATGCATATGGCACATAAGAGCACCCATTATACTCTTGGAGAGGTTGGTGTTAGGAAGGGCATCCAGCCATAGAAACCATGCCAAAACAGACTGGAGTCTGGTGCAGCCATCCAATTCAAGCCAGCTTGGACAACAGACGTTAAATGATGATGATGATATATATGATTAATAAGTTTCAAAATGGAGAGATTCAACAGATATAAATTAATTTATAAATTATTTGATTAATGATATATATATATATACACACACACATATATATTTTTTTAAAGTTATGTTACTATATTTTGGGTATTATATCTTTTATAGACTAAATATTTATATATATATATATATATATATATATATATATTCATAAAATATATTCATAAAATAAGGATAAAAATCATGTTAATGATAATTATCAGGTAGTCAGTATTGAAAAAAGCAATTTATAGCAATTTATATATTAAATTGATAATTATATATATATAAACTCACTATGTTATGGGTATGTATAAGCACACGTTCATATATTTTTTACACATATTGCACTGAAGATAGAAGAAAATATATTTAAGATTTTAATCTTGAAATTAGTTAATTAGCAATTAATGTGGAGTCTTTTTAAATATCTTCTCACTAACCCGCTTTCAATCGCATATATTTATGGAGTTTTTCCGGTAGCTTCGTAATGCTTGCACATTAATTCAGTATGGAGGAGATAAGTCTTGTTTTGACTTTCTCCCTTAAAATAATTATACATATATATAACTATTAATTTGATATATATATATATATATATATATATATATATATATATATATATATATAAATACACACACACACACACAAAGAGAGATATATATTTTTCTTATATACATATATATATATATTTCATGATAATATTTTCCCTTGGTCAGACATATTTTTACAGAATATTGGAAATGGATGACATTCATTTATAACAATCAATTAATGTCAAGACTAGGACACACACACATACACAAAGGGGTTCTTACAGTTTCTCCCCACTAAATCTACTTACAAGGATTAATTCAGCTTTTGGCTGTAATAAAAGACATTTACCCAAGGAACCTGAAACTATGTGGTTGGGAAGCAAACTTCTTAACTACAAAGTTCTGCATATATTTACATTTATATTTATATACACAAGCAGATATATTGTAGTATAATACAAAAAATTTTCTGGTGTTATCTTTCAATTCTATGGGAATAAAAAGCATTTGTTCATACAAACATATGCAGTATTTCATAAAGCTGTTTTAGTTATTATTCAATGTATATGAAATAGTTTTTAATATTCAAACATATCTAGGGACAGAGAAAGATGCCAAAGACAAATTTAACTGGTAAATTAGAGGCTTTGCTCTTATTTGTTATCTCAAACTTTTAGGTCAAATTCCCACTTTTTGTTTGTCTGAGGATCAATAAAAGTGACCACAAAATTCTATATTTTATTCAAACAACTTTACCTCTCATCTTTAAAAAAATTGATCTTCTGCTAAGTCAAAAGCAATAATCAATATTCAAACATACCTTTACCTTTCTTTTTACGCTTTACTTCACTATTCAACATCCAGGTTAGAAAGCAATTCTCATCTTTTTCATAACTATCGCTTTTTTTTATGTCAGTATCAGTATCAAAGTCTTCATTTGAGCAACAATAATAGTTTGTGTTGTTGTTAGAGTGTTGGACAGGATACTTTATTTTCCAAATTTGGTTCAGAGGATTTCTCATTATAGAGTTCAAGTCAAAACATATTTATCTTAGCCCTTCATCATCAGTTCAATGCTGATTAATTAAGACCCTTTAATATAAAGGAAAAGTGTCATGAAAACTAAGTGGATAAAAGGATGTCCTGTTGACAGAAGAATCAAGAGTATATATTCTGTTACTAACACTGTGATGGGCCCTGTGTAAGACAGACAACACTTCTACCTTCATTTACCTGACAATTAATTTATTGGTAAATTAAGAGTGAAAAAGAGACAGACAAAGAGTTCATTCATTTATATGTCCACTCAGGAGTGGATAGAATTGAAGCTGGTTACAGATACAACATCTTTTTCCAGAGTTTGTATTGCTAACTTTCTTTGAAAGAGAGTTATTAGCTGTCTAATTCTAAATGATTTGTTTATGCTTCCAGCATTCTCACTGTTTGAATTATTTTGAAATAATCATCAAAAACACTTTAGCTACATAAATGCTAATTTACCATTCAACATGAACATCTTATTGAAAGAAAAATCAATCAGTCATTCAATATTCCATTTATCTCATGCAAATAGAATAATAACTAGAGCCAATTGCTTCACTATTCATAATTAGGAGGCTGTTATTATGAATGATTAGTCCTTTTGTCTTCCAGAGAAGAAATGGAAATTGTTTTCGTTCCTGTCTTTCCTAAGGCAGGGAGCAACCTATTCATAGTGAAATTGCTCCATTAAACTAGGTATTATACTTAGCTTGTCATTTTCTACTCAGTAATGCTCAACATTTATTGAAATACAAAGAGAAAAATAAGCTAATTTCTAGGTTATAAAAAACATAAATAGTTATTAAGACTTGATTTTTTTAATACACTTTCTCTTAAGAGATCATCCACACATTTACTTTAAATCATTATTTATTTGCAATCCCAACATAAAAGAAGAAATGGAAGATATTACTGCTACAGAAGTTCCTTTGGGATTGACAACTTGTTTTTTAACTTGTATGTTTATACAAGCAAACAGTATTATTTCATATGCTGCATTGTGTAATATATAATTAACTTCAGTAACTTTTTGTCAAAGCAACACCATCTTCTGCATGTAACAGAGTTTTATAAAGTGTGACTGTCTTGACTAAGAGAACATGTAACTTTGCTCTGCTGAGGCTAAAATAATTCTAATGAGAATTAAAACATAATTTTTTTAAAAACTGATATACCCTCTTTAACTAGACATACTTTCCTACATTGTCAGACTCAGTATGTTTACATACACAAAATATGTTATTGAGTTATATAGATTGAAAACTTCTGCCAATGGCATCATTATTCCCACAGACATCAATATAGACATGTTCAAGATTAAAATCAGTTCAGATTTTAGACAAAATTATTTCTGAATGTTTTTATTGTCTGTGAAGTCAGAAGTGTAATGCTTATTGATAGACACATCTTTCAAAAGGTAGACCGCTTAACTATTTAGTGCTACTGAGAACACAATAAGTATTTACTGTTATATTTAGCAGCATGTATGTATACATATGGGGTTTTTACAACTTAGTCACAGGAAAAGAGTAACCTTCTCAAACTGGCTATATAGATGTGATTAATATCAACTTGCTCATCTGTATGTCATTGTCTGTAGAAAATATGAGAGAGGGAATTCCATAAGGTTGTATTTCTAGGGAAATGAATCCTTCTGTTTTACTAACAAAGTGTTTAGTGCAAGTGGTGGAAGTTGTGATAAAATATGCTTGACAGAGGGTAGATATGTAAGACCAAGTAAACCTGAGTGGCAAAGACATACAGTTAGTGAATTCAGAGGAGCAGAGGCCATTACAGAGAGGCAGAGAAAGGAAACAGCATATCAGCTAGAGGTTGTAAAGTATTGGTAAATCAATCTTTACTGTGTTAGTCAAATTACTAACACTTTTAGATTTAGTTTGGATGTGTGCATGTTTCAGTAGAACAATTCTATAGATCTGAATAGTTCTCCTAGGTAGGGTTCTAAAGGGTCAGCCAACTGCTGAGGAATTAAATATTTACTGGCTCTGAAGAAGAGTCCTAATCTTTGTGACTTAATTACTAGTTTTGGCACTTATTTATTTTCTCCCTCACTGTGTATACATACTGCTTCCTTATAGTACTTATTTACTTTCTCCCTTACTGTGAATATATACTGATTGCTTATCTCTTGGTATCTCTCTCCTTATATCTCATTCCCTCTATCACCACCTAATTATCTGCTATCTCCCCTTCTTTTCTTTATCTTGGTACATCTCAGGTTCAATGTACATCTCATTTTTCTCATTCAACTTCTTTCTTATTCTCTATCAATCTCTCTCTCTCCCTACTCTTCTTTGCTTTCAACTTGTCACAGCTTCCTCTCTACCTATATCATCCACCACATATTTGTCACTTTTATTCAATGCCTGCCTTACATTCACCCCCTTGTGTGTGTGTGTGTGTGTGCACGTGTGTGTGTGTGTGTGTGCACGTGTGTGTGTGTGTGTATGTGTGTGTGTGTGTATGCACGTGTGCGTGTGTGTGTATGTGGTTGGAGACAGAGATGGGGTGGAGTGGGTCGAACAGAACTGAAAGGCAACAGAAACAAGTCTTTGAGTGGACTGGTTAAGATTGAGAGATGCAGCATGTACTAGAATGATATTCCTAATTCTTCATAAAACAGTTAAAAGAATAAAGTAAGAAAAGAAAATAAAGAAATTTTCTATTCCATGACAAATTCTCCATAAAAGGTTGTGTGTATGTGTGTGTACATATGGATGTGCATGTGTAAAGTTTTTTCACTGTGCCCGACTAACTTGAATCATATGGTTTTTAGTTGGAATATGTAGCAAATCAGATAAGTATATAACGAAGTTGGAGGTGGGGATGAAAGAAATAGAGAAATGGAAGGGAAAGAAAGGAAAAAAAATATAAATCTTTGTTAGAATGATTGAAGTCTATTTACTGGGACTTTTTTCATTGGTGAAACTGTTTTAAAAAACATATGTACTTAAACTGGCATTACAAGAAGTGAGATAATTTCATAAATTATTTCTCTAAGAATTACATAAAAGTCTGTTTATAAAAAATACTATTTCTAGTTGGGATTATTAAGACAGAAGTTTTTTTTCCCTTTTTTTTTCTTTTGTTATAATGGTGTTGTTCATTCATGATAAGAGCAATATGAAAAATACATTACATAAAGTAAGGAATATACAAACAAGTTAAGAAAAAAGTTAAAAAAATTAAGGAAGGAAGCAAAGAACAGAAAGCATGACACAGTTTTTGCATACACCTTTTCTGCATGTATAGTAGTATGTGTATGTTTGTGTGCACACATGAGATTTAGTGCTGTGGATAGAAGTGCAAGCATTTTTACAGATGTAGAAAGAAGCTAAGGCCCGTTTTAAAAAAAGTTAATTACAAGTGTAGCAATTATTTAGCTAATATAATTCTTGGTACAACCAGGTTGGGGAAGGTTGTGTGAACTAATATTGCACAAATATATATATATATATATATATATATATATATATATATATATATGTATGTATATATATTTGTGTGTGTGTGTAGATATATACAGATATACACACACACACACACACGAACACATATGTGTGCATGCATGCATACATAAACATACAAATATAAGGGCCTTAAACTGGAAGATAAGGTACAGAGTCAATGATTCCAGAAGTGTGTTGGAGAAGCAAATAGGTTTTTGGTTAACCATTTTCTCAGACTTCTCAACAGTTAAAATACTAATAATCACTCTCATCACTGACTTAACAGTTTTTCCATGTTTGCAAAGGTCACAGAAAACTGATTAAATAAATCTCAGCACCACCCCCAAACACACATTTATACATACACACACACATATGCACTCTCCCTCTCTCTCTCTCTCTCTCTCTCTCTCTCACACACACACTGATGTATACATATTAACATATATTCATTTAATTCTATAAACATATATAAACTCCTCTACGAATGTATAGTACACACAGTGCACATCATCTTTGTACAAAAGAAAAAAAAAAGCATGGATACATAGTACACACATGTACACCTTTATTTAAGCCAATTCAGTGGTCTCTTATTTGATTTGAGTTTCCTCTTATCAGTGCTTCTTTAGACAACTCAGACCTCTCTGGATCATTATCCAACATATGTGGGGGGGGGGGGCATGAAAGGATTCCAATCAATGCATTTCATATATATATATATATATATGGAACAATCTGTGGATACCATCACACTAAAGAAAATATCATAGCCAATAATCATAGTCAAGTAAGCTGTAAAAGCAAGATATTGAGAGAGATGTGGGAGACTGAATGAAGCTAGTAGTAGTTTCTTTCAGTTCACAAATATTAAAAACATAAAGAAATATTAAAAGAAAAGAAAAAAAAAGGTGTCTGAAGTTGTGTTATGTATGGAAGTGGAATGGTAGAGCTGGTTAGAAAGCTACAATAAATATTGACAGATGTTAGGGGAGAAACACAGATTTTGGGTTATGATGCTGAGACTGATAAAAAATGACAATAAAAAATAATATTATATAAAAGTGAAAAAGAAAAAAAACAAAGAGAAATATAAAGAAAACTAAAAAAATAATCCTGAAGCTGGTAAAGAAGATTACTTTACACTGAAGCAGCTCCCCTGGAGTTATTTAAATATGGGTTTGTGTATATGCATATTTATGTATTCACACATACACATCCACATACATATGTGTGTATGTGTGTGTTTACAGATAAGAAGTTTGACAGTTCTTGTATCAAGGTTTTATGATTTCAGTTTATAACTTTGGTTGTTTGTTTTAATATTTTCGATTTTTTCTTTTTATCAATGACAAGAACATTTTTGAAGACAAATAAAGCCAAAGTTAAGAAGACTAGATAAATATAAGAGATATCCCTGGCAAAGGAGATAGATAATTACATGAAATGAGTAAAGCTTTGCTTGTACCTAAAAATAATATAAAATCTTGACTTAAAGAAGGATATTTGCTATTGTAAAAGATTTTCAAATGATCCACATTGCTTTTCTTTTACAACATCCCTACATAGAAAAAACATGAAAAAGATTGTCATTGCAAATAATAGAGGCAAGTTACAAAACAAAAACAAATAAAAAGAAAAACTATTATCCAGAAATACAGGGAACTTAATTTTCTATGAAATTGGATAATATTCAGAGAAGAAATTAATACCTGTTACCTTCATGATTTCTTAATTAGAAGGAAGACCTTAGAATAATAGTAAGATTGGGTGGGCATATATTGGGTTCACTATGAATTCTAATAAATGAAAGCATCAGGGAATTGAAACTATAGACACAAAAAATTCTGAAAATCAAACTGAATCAATATTAGTTTAGTAATTTAGTAGAATACAACTTTGTTTAGAGTAACCCATGCTAGCATGGAAAGCGGACGTTAAACGATGATGATGATGATGATGAGTACTTTTATCTGTTGGCTACGTTATTATCTTTTTAATTGTTTACTAGAAAATTTCATAGTTTTATCCAGGACCTATGTCAGCCTTGATTAGGCAAAAATATGTTCTAGTTGTGACTATCCTGTTTTCCCCAGAAGAAATGTATCTGGGCCACATTGACCTTACTTATGGACACTATCAATAGTAACAAGAGAGTTGTGAAGCTATCTAAATCATGAAGGTGAGATATAGGGAGGTATGAAGAAAAAATATATTTTAAATAATTACCTATAGAGAATGACATGAAGGACCAGATGGGAAGGACCCTGGTAGGGTGTATGCCTGCAGCATGAGACTGCAGTGTATGGAAATGAGTGGTAATTGCATTTGAGGCACCCAACCCTCAGCCATGAAGATGGGCATATTCATTCATTCAGTGTTGTTTAATCCGAGGTCAACTTTAGTGGAAAATGTGTAATTACTAAAGGCATTACAACCATGACCCTTTTGTTTTCTTGTTAGACAATATATCTGGAACTACATTATCCAATGTCTCTTGTTAGTTTTCTTTTTTTTGTCTTTTTAAAGATTGTGACTTCAGTAAAATTTGCTTGCTAATTTCTAGCAAGTTGAGTAACTTCTTAAAAGCTTTCTCATTGGTTGGTATATTCATTTATTATTCTTTTGGTGTGGCCAAAAGCATATATAACTGGATGAATTAGTAATTCTCATTCTCCTGCATCCACAGTTCAAATCCCTCCAGTGTTAACTTTACATTCATCACTGTAGTCTACTAGTACTATGCTAGATTGATTGATTTAGCTATTTATACTCACCCCTTACACATTTTGTGGCTTTTAGCAATTTAAGAAAAAACACTACTATATACTAATACATATCTATTAAGATATGTAGACAGTTGAAATGACTATGAGAATAAAACATCAACCTTAATGTTTCTAGTTGGTAACTGCCATGAAGTATATCATACTTTAATCAGCTTACGAATCTGTGAGGAAAATCCTTTGTTCCAGGAGTGAAATTTACTACCAGAAATTCTTCCTTTCCATTCTTGCTCTGATTACTATGTTTCCAGAACAACCACCTCCACTGCTAATGAGGTCACCTAGGTAATAACTGTTACCAACTGCTTCTAGTGAGCCTTCCAAGTATTGCAGAAATTTATTTCACATATATTCTTACTGCTAACTTGTGAGCATTTGACAGAATCTATCTTATATGTCCTCTTAGTGCACCTGCTATATATGAAGATTATCTTCTCTATCTATAAATCCCATTATTCTGCTTGTATATCCAGAGTTGCTGGGTCACTGCATGGAATTTCCACCCACTCTATTTCTGCATATCAAAGCATGGGTCTTGGTGGCAGCAGAGTCCTGTCTCCTTTCCTACTTACTCTATGTCATTTACTTTGAGGTTTCTCAATTTTAGGTCCTACTTCCATATCTGGAATCTCTTCTGTAAATTTGCAATTGATTCTATTATAAGAACTAGGCCATTAGCAGTCTTAACTCTTTAGCATTTATACTGACCATATCCAGCCTAAATATTCTACCTGTTTTCTGGCAAAACAGTCCAGATCCAACCTTTCACATTTATCTTACAATGTCATTCTAAAAATAAACAATTACATCATTGAAATTTCAAAGCTACAAGATAATACATGATCAATTCAAGACAATATTAACAAATAAGTATCACATTTGACAGAGCAATCTGAATGTTAATGAGTTAAACATCTCTGCAATGGCTTAGAGGACTACAGTAAATAGGAGGAGCTTGAGAATTGAGCCTTGATGGACTCCTACCAGCATGCTGAATTTTACACTGAAATTATTGCTAATTCTCATTTTGCTAACTATATTTCCATACTGGGCTTAGCAATTTGATACTCTTGTTGTTGTTTGTTTCTAGAGCATCAGCTCTGCCTTTCTAGAGCGTCAGCTAAGTTGATGAGGATACTGCTCCACCAGTCACTGAACAAGACATCTTTCTATACCACCTGAGTGACTGTGAATATCTAGCATGTAACCTAGTTCACTAGATATCTTAAACATTTCATTGGTTAACCATCTTGGTCCAGCTGCTTTCTCTGCCTTCAAATTATTAATCACATTTAAACCATACAGCTGTCAACTTCAATGGCTAATCCCTCTGTTAGGTTTATGTGGGTTAGACCCTCTCCTTCCTATGCATTCTCCTTATTCAATAACCTCTCATAACAGCATTTCTATACATTTCAGTTTTTGATGTCAGTGAGGGCAAGTGAGCCACTATCATTCTGTACACACTTTTCCTCAACATCTCATTTTCTTCCTGTGTACTGTCTTGAAATCCAGAAAACCTCATGCCTCTGACTCTCATGTCACAGAACATATGCAAACCTATTACTTTTGGCTTCTCCTCTTGCTAAGTATATCAGACGTCTAGATGTAAGAGAATGACGAAGAGTATAGTCACGGTAGTGTAAATGACTAACAGTAATGGTAGTGATGAGAGTGGTTTTGGTAATGGTGATGTAAAAGAGGATAACAGTAATGGTGTTGACAATGATATAAGTATTAGTGGAATAGGTAATGGTAATGTGATAAATATAATGATAGTGGTAACAGTTGTATTGATAACTAGATATACATGTCTTTAAGAGTAGTGTTGACAATGGTATAAATAGCGGTGATGTAAATGACCATAACATCAGTAGTAGTAGTAGTAGTTTTAACAGTAGTTAACAATAATGATAGTAATGATGATGATGTTTGCATTGTACATATCAAAATGTACCACAGTATTCTGACTTGGTAATACAATTTGAAAACAAAGAACATTTTGTTTTCTGAAAAACTTTTTCTTGTCATTGAAAGCCATCAGTCTGACTGATACTATTTATTAGACAATCTATAACATCCCATATGAATTGTCTTCAAGGTTTGTTTTTCATATTGTTGATGCTATTTAATAATAAAACACTAATATTTGATGGAAGAGAGAAAGCATTTTCTGTCAGTTGATAAGATCGGTATTTTACATTTTAAACCACTGTTCCCCCCCCCACCACCACCACCACAGAAACTTTTCCTCACTTTAATATCTCAGTCAACTGTCAAACATTATACACCTTAACAATATGTCACAAAAACTTTTAACGTAATTCAACCATATGAATTTATGCAGCTGAAGAAGAAAAGAATAGGAAAAAACTTTTGCGAGAATATTTGTATGTAAAGTGCAATATTTTGTCTAAAATTTCTGTTGTAGATATTTTAATTTTCAATACACATGAATCAGAATTGACTGCAATTCCCAATTGCAATAATTTCACCTTTTTTACACCACAAAATGCTCCTATTGTGAAGCTTATTTTTCTATACAGAGACAAGTTAAGCAAGTATTTAATATAGCACCCTACATCATAATCCATAAATTTCTGAATGGAGTTTTTATGATTACCATTGTCAGCAACTGTGACAACACTATAAACTGGGTATATGTTTATCTTGATGTCAACAGTTAAAAATGTACTGACATCACACCTATTTGTTAGTTACTTTAAAATGAGCTGAAAAATAATTTATTTAATCTTAGTCTCTATCCATAACAGAAGATGGGAACCATTTCAATATGCACTCTCCCTAAGAACAACCCCCAGAAACAGATAGTCCTCCACAAGTGTGTGTGTGTGTGTGTGTGTGTGTGTGTGCGTGTGCGCGTGTGTGTGTGTATTTATGTGCATGTGTGCATGCATATATATGCATATATATTATGCACATGCACATGTATACACTCACACACATGCATGTGTTAGTGCACAATTTCACTGCTTATTATATTATTTAATTCTTTTTCATATTCAGCTTCAGTTTGTAGGAAAGGTATTGTAGGAAAGGTCAAATAAGAATCTTGAGGGAATGAATTATTTTAAGCAATAAAATTTTAAACTTTTTGAATAGATTAGCTCACTAAAAACTAAAGATAAAGCTAACATTCTAATCTCACATTGAAACTACATTTTTTTAAATGAAAGATTATTAAACACAGTAAAAATGTTTTTTTATTAATCAAAATTTCTCTATCTTCATAATTTATTTTAATATATGCAGGACAAGCAATAGGATATATCATAAACAAAATTAATTATGGGAAAAAAATCCAGAAGAAATATATTCATACACAGAATTACAAAGCCACTCTATTTAAGATATTAGTGCATGTGATAGTAGCATGAAATATGTTCCAATACCACATATAAAAAGAAAATGTTTGCTTCTGTTTTCAATCATTAATTATATATTGGTCAAATATTTCTTCTGAATATGTAATAAAATAGGACAAGATGTATACTAAATGCTACTAGTTTTTTTGTTTTTTTTTATGGAGTGGGTAGGAATCCAGAATAATTTTCTGCTACATACATACAGTTAGGAGGTTTTGTACATGTAATAAATAATTTACAGATGGGACCTTACCAGATGAAATCTTGATCCTGTTTCAGCTTATGGTTGAAATGGCTTAAGAAAAGATATCATCACAATTTATAATTTTCTTGCCCCCAAAATTTTGATCTTCCTGTTCAGCTAAGAAACAGGAATATTTTAATATTATATATATTTCAGTTTCAGCTTTGCTCTTGCTGAAATTTCTCCATTCCTACCATAAGCACTACCATTATAAAGTCAACACATTTTCATTTCTGATATAACGTGAATAAATTCTTGATCTATTTGTCTTTATTATTACTTATTTTTATTATTGGCAGAATCACTAACATGCTAAACAAAATGTTTAGCAGCATTTCTCATGGTTTTATGTTTGGAATTCAGATTCCACTAAGATTGATTTTGCCTTTCATCCTTTCAGGCTCGATAAAATAACTGCAAACCAAGCCCTGGGATTAATGTAATTGAGTAAACCCCTCTCCCCAAATTTCGGGCCTCGTGCATGTCGTAGAAAGAATTATTACATATTTTTTGTATTTTTAATAAACTGGAACTTCGTTTCAGACTTTCTTGATCAACTGCTATATACATGGTTGCTAAATATCAATTTCTAACATTGGCACAAAGCCACAAATTTTGAGGGATGGTATAGTTTGATTAAACTGACCTCAGTAGTCAACTGATACTTTCCTTTATCAATTGGAAAAGAATGTCAGGCATAGTTAAACTCAGTAGAATTTGCTGAGTTAAATTCACCAGAAGAATCATAGCTAAATAAGGCTGCTAACATCTGCATAACACTATATTTTGTATCCTTTATATCATTGGCAAAGCAACAGTTATTAGCTGTTTATAGATTTACAATTCTCTCTTTCACTCTTTCTTTCTTAACTGTTTTGTCCTCCTCTGTTTGGCCCAGTTTTTGTTTTGGTGTAGCTACTTTTTCTTATACATACTTTGCCTGCCTTTCAGGCAAAGGAACACATTGTTGCCAATAGAAATAACATTCCTCTTAAAATTACCATAATACATTAATTGTGATGGTTGTTTAATATCAAAATTGGTTTCATGAAAACAAGCTCTTTTAACCAGGTAATGTCATAGAGCTCAGCAAGTAGAAACAAATGTGACTACACTGATCAACTAAAGCTTTAAAAAAAATCTAC
>NC_042999.1:137606950-137776950 GCF_006345805.1 Octopus sinensis
AAGTGCCTCTTACCTGTGGTGGTGGTCCCCTTATTTGTCATGTAATTGTAGCTAACTTTACCAGTTAAATAGTTTGGAATATTTGTGTCCTGTGGAAAAACGATTCCAGACTGCAGTTAGGAAGTTCTTAGCAATATCATATAGATAAATTAGTGAAAGAAAACATTCAATAAACCAAAACAAAAATAATAAATAATTTATTAACACAAAATATATTTAATTATATTACAGTTAGAGACAAGCTACCAAAACAACACTTCCTAATTCCAAAGCTCTGTTCAACTGATATGTATATATATATATATATACTTCCTCTTCAAATTTTCTCATGTGATTATATTCACTGTGGTTCAATCAAAACTAAATCCATGTGAGGTCAGTTGGTAGAGAAATAGTTGCTCGACCTGAATTTGAAATTTTAAACAATATAAGACAAAGATATGAGAAAAACTAATCTTGATATAATAATTTTAATCAATAACTCTATGATAATAACCATAATGAGGTAATGGTTGCGATGAAAATGATGATGGAAATATTAATTTTCAAACTTACTATTATAAAAACTGCACACATGGTTTAATTGAAAAAAACATCAACAAGTTTTCAGTGTGTCAGCAACAACAAACTAGGACATTTAGTTTTCATTTGTCTTTATATCTTACTTGTTCATTTATAAGCAACAGAAGTTCTAGTAGTTTAAAAATATGATTTTTTCCTTCATATGGTATCAAAACTTATCAGCAATCCAAAGAAACAATGGGACATAATCTTATGATCTGACACCCAAGTATTTTGTTCAAATAGTCATTATACTCAATAAGTACAAGTAATATGCCAGGATAACTAATCAAATTAATCTGAAATAAAACAAACACGCAATCAAAAACTCTACTAAGAAGTAGAGATTAATTGAGAGAGGTATAATCTTCAGTCTGTGTACTTAAATAACATATATACACAAAGTAAAATTAAATAATTATCAACTAGGGATAAAGCTGGAATGAAGGCAATTATCTAAGGTTTTTGAAGAAATGCTGTTAAAATTTATATTTACATTTAATAAATAATAGTGATTGTACATAAATTTTATAACAATTATCCTTTCTTAACAATCCTCAATGATATTCATTTATTTATTTAAATCCTCTTTTTTCAAAAAGATATAGATTAAACAACTCTATAATTTTAGATATTCATGTAAGATCTTGGTGCAATTACTTAACTAATTTACAACTAAGTGAGAATGGTACAACCTCTTTCAATATATGTATATATATGGCTTAACAACATTCTAACCCATCAAACACTATGTTTCTTTTTATAGTTAAGAAAGAAGAAGAAAAAAAGAAGTTAATTCTTTCTGAATCCCAATAATCTATAGGGCCAGTGTTCAATTCCAATTTCAATAACATTAAGCATATGTGAGATAAATCTCCCCATGATAAGAAACAAGTCTATCACAGATAGCTTTTTCTTGAAGAAGGAATGAAATTGACTATTGTATTTCAATGAAATGAATTCCACAATGTTGCCAGTACTTAAAGAAATTACAACTGTTTGCATTACTTACATGGATTTCAAAATTTGGGTTCAGCAATTCTAACTGCATTGACAGAATATAACATCAGTACCAGAATACAAACATTAATCCATCTGCTGGTCATCCATGACATTATCAAAGGAGCTATGATTAAACCATTATATGGCAATAATTTTAGCCACAGCTTTATACTTGACACATCAGTTGCTTTGCAATAGACCTTATCTTTTAAATAGTTCCAATAAGTTCATTAAAATATGCGAAAGTTTAACTCATTTAACAATACCAGAATCCAGTTTACAGGTTAATATCTCATAACATTCAATATACATACTTTACAAAATAATATTTCATAAAATCTTATATAATAAAGCTTAAAGAGAATAAACACTTACCAAAGATCTTCTTTAAAATATATTCCACATCTGTGTAAAGAAGAAAATACATGGTAAGTACATGTGTATAGGTTATTTCATATTTTGGTTTTATCATAACTATTTTGTCTTACTGACAATTGTTGCATGTTTCTTTACCCAACACATAATATGCAGCAGTTATTAGAGTAAAATCATCACAATTTAGTTTTAAAAAGTTCATCTATGTTTATCATTTACTATATACATTTCTATTCTCATCCCTACTGTCAGTCATTCTCCTTTCACATTCTTGCAACCTTATCTACCGACACAGCAATCCTCAATTCTTTGTCCCTACTCTCTCTTTATCTCTCTTCTTGTATTTTGAGGGTATGAGAACACTTCATATCCACTATCGTTTCTCCTTTTCCTGCTGGGTAGCCATGTATCTCCTCTACAGCAAGACATCTGTTCCAGCTACCTATCATGCTTTATATTCTCAACACCTGGCACAAAGCCACCTCTCTTAATTCACCTCCATTTCATCAAAGGACCTTCTCTTGAAAGTTACTTGATAATCTCACTTGTGACTGTGCCACAAAAAAATTTTTTTTAATAATGCATCCTGTAAAGTGGTTGGTGTTAGGAAGGACATTCATTCACAGAAATCTTGCTAAAACAGACAATGGAGTCCAATGCAGTCCTCTAGCTAGTCAGATCCTATTGAGCCATCCAGCCAATGTTAACATGAAATATGGGCATTTGATAATGATGATGATTGTCATCATTATCATCCATCTTCCATGCTAGCATGAGTGGGACAGTTTGATGTGAGCTAGTAAGCCAAAGGATTGCACCAAGTTCCACTGTCTATTTTGGCATGCTTTTTACAGCTGGATGCCCTTCCTAACACCAACCACTTTACTTGGTGAACTCTTTACTAATTTGACAAAACTGAAAATGACCCAATAAGGTAATTTCCATTCCACTTAAAACACCTTTTATATATGTTTATAAAACAGATAACCAGATAGCAACCTCAGATTTAATATCAAATATCAATTATTTAAATTGTAATCCACCATACACGATAGCTAGATTGATTCACATTAATATCAAACCAGCAAACCAATAGCAAAGCTTCTACATGGTCACTCAACCTGCTAGATAGAGTAGCAAACTTTCCTCAAACCACAACGTACCATCTCAAAAAAAGAAAAAGAAAAGAGACACAAGATAATGTAGTTTTTTTTTTATTACATTATCCTGTGAATCTTTTAGGAGTATCCAAGATATCCCTAAAAAGATGGAATGGACACTCCTGAAGCAGTTTTGATTAAAGTACTACTTGGTCAGAGCTAAAGTACTGCTTGATCAGACTCAGTGTTGAACAATGACAACCAATACTAACCAGTGTAACAACAGTAACATGGAATTCAAAAGACTAAAGGAAAATTTAATCAAATATTTCTTTTAAAAAATTATAGAAATAGATTAAAATTGGAGTTACTATTAGGAAGGACATCCAGTGTAAACTTGCATTCTAGTTAAATAACTACTATTACAACATTCATTCAAGTGATGGGTTCACAGTGATATCCAAGTAACTGATCTTAGTTATTAAAAGCACAATCCTCACCCCTCAGATGTTTTATGAAATGATGATGACAATATTAATAGTTATAAAAAATATTTTTAAGAACTATTCAACTGAGATAATCATTCTAAATAGACACATCACATTTATAATTTAGCTCAGCATGGAATAAGATAAGCTAATAAAAATTCATGAAGCTGTTACAAGAAATACAACAAAAGAAAGACTCAGTGAAGTGGAAAATTTTAATGGGATACATGAATGAACAGATCAGCTTGAATCAAGGCAAAGATATATGTATAAGAAAACATTTGAACTGATATAATATTAAGGTGTGTTTGCAATTATAAAACATTCAAATTTTCTAACTTTGTCAGAATAAAAAGGCAACTTTTCTTCTTTATACTTGTGACCAATATGCTGATAATGGATAAAATCTGTTTTACAGATTTTAAAATTTACATATGAAAGAAAGCACAGATCAGCACAAACATTAATGATCAAAGAAAAATTCAAATAAATAAATTTAGCTCCTTTTAAATATATAAATGGCAAGTGAAGTAAAATATATTAAAAGAGAGGAAAAATTAAAAGACAACAAACAATATATGAAGTAAAAATTTCTAAACATGAATATGGCAGGTGCTCACTGTTTGCTCTGAAAATTTAGACAAGTTACAAAATAAATCAATTGTTAAGTATCAGATTTATAGCCAATTTGGAAGAATTATTTCTTTCTCAGATAATTTGTTAGAAACTAAAAATTGTTTGCTAATACTCTAATGTAAATTTAAGTTCAAATTTAATATTTTATCAATAATCATTAGTTGACAGATCTATACTATCTCAGAGAGAACCTTCCAGGACCAACAGATTTTGACAGTTGGATATAAATAGTGTACTTGAGATATTTTTGTCTTGTTGAGAGGAAAACACAATCAGAAATGAAGGTGAGACATAAGAAGATTGTACACACTAGAGGGCTTAATGTCATCCATTCACACAAAATGTATCCCTTAAATCCAATAAAGAAACAAAATAATACAGTATAATGTATTGTTATAAGTACCTGTCAAATTCTAACATAACCTCCCTTAAAATGTGACTTGTGCCAATGTTGCAAAATACGGTCATTGAATTCACTTTTGCTTATCTATGGCAAATAAATTATCTTAATTCCTTCATAGGCCTTTCTTTAAATACAGTTTAACTTCATGGGTTAAAACATGGTGTGATTAGAGGGAAATTTCACTGCTATTTCTCATTAAGAGACCGTGCAGAGGCCTTCCATCATTGGCTCAAAGTAAACCTAGTTGTTGTTCTGCACTCCCAGACCAGTTATGATTAAGCATAACTGTAATGAAAGGTATTACAGTTGTACAATTTTGTTGTTTTGTATAAGAGGGACTCTATTGCATGATATAACATTTATTTAAGATGACAAGATGTAATCTAAGAGAGATTTGACTGCTACTTTCAATAGGCTAAATGATATGTATAAGCTGCTTGTTGAATAAACTTGTCTCCCTGTGTCTTCCACTTTCTATTTCATATTTTGAGCAAGGTAGTTGAACTAAGAGGCAGGCAAAGATTTTAGACTTCAGTGTTCAGTGAGGTGGTAGCCATTTGAAATGGTGAGTTTTGACTTACTAAGGGAGGTTGATGGAAGAATTTTTTAAACATATAAAATAAAAGATGGACAGGCACTTGTTAATGACATCAAAAGTTGCCTATAGGCAATGAGCTGGTTGTGGTAACATATATACATATCAGTAGCTTGCATGCAAGTCATGCACTGCATGCCTGCTTATTTTTTATATAACTCAAAAATTAATTTAAGAACTTAATGTATTTATAACCACATTGAAAAGTTGTCCAAATCAATGGAAACTGAACTACAGTAGTTACTTTGTTTCAAAGAAACACGTCCAGATTCAATATTTTGCTGTACTCCCATTCTGCTTCCTGTAGGTATGCTTAAAGAAAAACACATCTGAAATCTTTTCTACTCTCCTTCCTATCTTTCAGTAACTATCATTTCTCTCCTGCCTATCTGTAAAGTCAATGCCTGTAAGATTCTTTTTTATCTCAATAAAATAACTATGGAAGGCACAGCCTTGGCTTTCCCCTCCTTTTCTATCAGTTTTTCTTTGTCAACAATTCTTTGTAATTGATGGTTGAATGGTTGAATGGGATTGACTTTTTGACCCATAAACATTCTGACCAAAACATATCAACAATCTCATAATTCTTAGGCTCAGGGTTGCCACTGCTCTCCTTCACATCCCCTGTCTTTGCTCTGTCATAAGTTTTGAAATTATCATCATTAACTATCCTCAAAAATTCTGAAATCAGAAATATAACATAGCTAATTAATGTTTCATTGATTTACTGAAATTATTTTCCAGTTTTGTTGAAACTGATTTACAATTCACACACACACTCACATGTGCACTATTACTTTCATAAGATCTTTTTAAGATTTTCAAAATATTTGTCCAAATGACTGAAACATACACACAAAAATATAAACATTCACATTGAAAGATGTGTGTGTGTGCGGGTGTGTGTTTATGTATAAATCATTTTGTATAAATAATTTTCTTTTACATTCTTTCAAATTTTCTTTCATCATTAGGTAGGTGTAATTTATATTTCTTCATCTCGCATGTTGCAATATTTCACATCTTTACTACTTCCAACAAATGAAAAGAGACGCTAGGTTTTTGCTTAGTGTTTTTAGGGTTTTTTACAATGTTGGATTTTCACTGTCTGTCATTGTATGTATAGTCTTTTAGAGTTCAATAAGTATCAGAACAGACTGCTCAAGTGAGTGTCAACTATTTTCCCAAAATTGGTGAGTAGCCTGATAAAGCAGCTGATTTGTCTTTGACAGCATAATGGTCTAAAACCATGGCCATATTATGTAACTAAATGTGATCTCAAAGTTAAATAATTTCAAAATGATTCGGTGCAACCAATAAGTATTTATTGCATGACCAATGTCAGAAGTCACTGCACACCACTGACACATATCTACACTGTAGCAGCATTATAATAAGGATTTAGAGGCAGCTGGATGGGTAATTTTAAAACATTAAACATATACTGACTATATCATCAGTATATTAATATTCATAGGTTCTCAGTCAGCAAAAACTAAAGTTGAAGGAAAGGAAACTGGTAAATACTTAACTTGCATTCTTGAACTTGTATCAGTGTCTATAATATTCAGATAATGCTGACATTCAATTATATGTAGTTAGAGTTTGATTTGTGAAATAAAACTATACACGTAGAGTATCTAATTTAGGCACAAAGTCAATTTTTATAGGAGTTAATTTTTATAGGAGAAGGATGTAAACACTTAAATTGACCCAGTATATTACTGACATTTATTTTATCAATACTGGAATGAATGGTAAAGTTGACCAAGCATGAAATTTAACTCCCTCAACAGTGTATGACCATTACTTACGATATACTTGAAATCGTCCAACACCACCACAATAGTCATTATTCTCCAAAAAGCATTTTACTGAACATTTGCTATTGTCTGATTTTATCGCATAATAATACCAATGATTTCCACAATAGCATTTTATTCTAAATAAAAAAATAGACAAGAAAAATAGAAAAAATATTTCTTGCTCCTTTAAATTATCACATAATTTATAATACAAAAAGTAAAAGTAGTTTTACCCTAAATACCTGTAACACTGAATAGATAATTAAAAGCCAAATGACAAGATAAAATTCAATAAACTTTCATTCTACAATATTTTTTTTTTTAATTTAATATGAATTAACAAAGAAATTAAAAGAAAATGAAAACATTACATTTTAAAACTGAATTTTAAAGTACGATTTTAAATTCCATTTTCATACAAAATTTTTATCTTATAATAGAATTTCATTAAAGCATAAAGATATGACTAAAAGGACAACAATCAATACAGAAAATTGCAAAAATATTTTCAAAACTAAAATGAATCAAAAATTTTTTATTGGCAGTTTTTAAAATGTGTAACAACTGGGAAATATGAAAAACATTATGGAAGAGTTAGGTCTATATTCATTTAGTTGAAATAACTATGTTGCTGTTTGATAGAATATTTCAATATCCAGGCCCTTTTACCTTTTACTTGTGTTTCAGTCATTAGACTGTGGCCATGGTAGGCTTGGCCTTGAAAATTTTTAGTCAAATGAAATAACTTTAGTTCCCTTTTTAAGCCTGGCACTTATTCTATCAGTATTTTTTGTCAAACTACTAAGTTACACACCAACACACACACACACACACATATATAAAAATGAGCTTGAAGGGATATATTATTCATGCAGCTACTGTATTAGCTCTCAGTTAAGTTCCAGTTAACAGCCAACTACAACAATCAATATCTAACAACTGTGTCTACATTTAGTTGTTAGTCGCTCTGTGAATTTTTTCAATGGGTAATTCTGTGTACTCTTTCCTAAATATAGTTGATGAAGCTCACATGTCTAATACTTATTGTATCAGCCCAAAAGGAAATGAAAGGAAAATTTAGTCCTTATGGAATTTTAAAATTTGAATATAGAAATATGGAACTAAATGCTAATATTTTAATCCACTAATTTGTTTACTTAAAAAAAAAAACAACAATATTTTTCAGCTTCATAAAACAAATATGAAAGTAAATAAAAAGTGAGAGCCCAATTTGACATATTTCCCATCTAGTTTAGCCACCACTAAAATGAAATAAATGTTTAAAACTTTTTACTTAAATTAATTCCTAAGTTAGAAATAAACCTAAAATCTTATGAAATGAACAGAAAATCAGAACTTATGTTCCTTGTTTCATCAGATGTGCTAATATCAAATAAAATAGCATTTAAGAACAACTATTTTCAAAATTAAATTATATAATAGATTAATGCAGATAAATAAATATTTTCAGTAGTTTTGTAGAAACCAGTACATACAGATATCTTTGAGTTGTTATTTTTTTATCTAGAAATTATCATAAAATAAGCTAATTACTTCAGTATATGTTACTTTGTTTTTTTAACTTAAAAAGGATGTAAAACTATGTCAACTATAAGACAAAAAAGTGAAAGAATTTAGCATAATATAGTAAGCAGTGGCAGATGACAGCATGATAAAAATTTAATGATGATTCTTTTGTACTACTTTTAAGAAAAACAATGCTATGAAACATAAATTTGATAAGAAGCTCACAATTGAATTAGTTCAGTTGGATTGGAAAATAATCTAAACAGTTTGAAAAGTAAAAACCATTGTAATAAATATATAAGGGGATCTAAGCCAATGGTGTGTGACAAAAGTTGTGAAAATTATTAATGAGCTTGTGTGTCCAAAACAAATAAATTTTTCTTTTTATTGTTTTGTTTTGTTTTGTTTTTCTTAAATACAGTTTTATAATATTTGAAGTCACAAGAGGAAATATGGAGAACATTATTGCAAAGCAGGTTTATTATGTACATTATGAAACTTTAGAGTTGCTAGTTTATAACCTCAGAATTCTCAATGTAGTTTTGGTTACATAAAAGAATAAGAAATTCCTAGTATACAAGAAGACAAACTATTGACTTATTCTTAAAAGTAATTTACTTCAGAAAAATTACATTATTACAAAATAAATTTCTATTCTTATTTTTAAAAAACTAACAAATGATATGGTTTTCCTTAAATCAGTTTAAAAACGATTCTTACCCTTTTTCTACAGCAGCATATGCAAAGCCTGATTTCCAACAGTATAAAAGGCACATGTTCAAAGTCATATTCTCATTAACTATTGCATTTTGGTTTAGTCTCATGTTAGTGGCTTTATAACATCCAAGGTAAAAACCTAGAAGGAGAATTGAAAAAGCCTAGGTGTTAATTTAAAGAAAAAATGTCACAGTTTCTTTCTAATAAAAAGGTTAAAATTCTTTTAGCTTTAAAATATATTAAAATAACTTGTTTGGTAAGTAACTTAATCAGGGAGTTTGGAAGTGAAACAATTACATATGAAAAGGTGATGGCAACCTATCTAAAATGTATATCTACTTCTGTACATCCACTTTAATTTCATTTTGTAATAGTATCATATACTATTATGTAAAAGAAAGTTTCTTATACATCTATAACATAGTCACTAACCATTACACAGAATCTGAGATGCAGTAGGTAACAAAGTTGCAGGTATACATCAATAATTTTAAACTTTATCGTACATAATATTACAAAATAAACGGTATGTATGGGTTTCAAATGGCTATAATGACTACATGATGAAACTTAAAAATAATTTGTTTTGTCTTATTTACATTGTATCTTCTTGGAAATATTTTTTTCTACCCAATAGTCAGGGAGGGTCAAGCTGCCTTTGGGACTAGGTTGATTTAAGATATGTAATTAGATGAAGTAAAAATACTTAATATTATAGTTAGTAATTAGTACAGGTTAGTTGTGATGAAGCTATGACATACTGTAGGTTTTACAGTGATATGTGATGGACTGTGGTAAAAAAATCTCCAGCAGTATCTTCTTATAAAAGCTTGTCTATAAGCATTTACTTATAAGTAAAATACATATACACTTAAGTAAACTCCTAGCTAAAAAGGTTCACCATCACTAGTGTAGGTATAGTCTATTGGAAATGTAAGTAAAAAAAGAAATTTCAGAAGGATTACAGTTCTATGGGACAAAAGATCAAAGTCTCTCAAATAAAGTTTTGCTTATGAAGTAAAGTCAATGTTGAAAAGAAATAATTGCAACAGCTATGATAGAACTATGTGTGATAGGGATATGACAGAACTATCAAGTTTTGAAGAGAAGCAGTGAAGCTAGATATTTATTGGTTAGTATCAGGTCAGCCCTGACAAAGCAGACAGGATTAATGGCATTCTGGCCATGACCTATCTTTATTTTAAGATGGTAGAGTGTAGAGTATGATGTGAGAGTATTTGGCTGCTACTTCTAGCAGACATAATTACCACAAAAGAGATTCCCTCATTGACTCCCCAAATATTTGCATTCTCAATACAAATATGTCTGGGAGATTAACCTATCAAAGAAGTTTTTCTTTTTATGTAACCAAATAGTTTACTAACTGATGTAAGTGCTCTATTCTAGATATGCTAGTAATATTCTATTACAAAATCATATACACAGCCTAAATGTATTTACATTTAATTTTATTTAGTTAAAGTGAAATTTCAACAAGAACACAATAGAAATTTTTAAAATGACATCAAAATTAAGTCACCTGGCACAGCTTGTGCATACTCTGCATACACCTAGTGAAGCTACTTGAATCTTGTAAATTATTGAAGGCTACATCTAAATTCTAAATGTTGTTATATCACTGAACTATGAACTTAATCACTATACACTGAATAATCTATAATCTATAAAAACCAATTCTTAGAAAATGTGTTTATATCTTGACTTTCCTTTCTTAATACATATCATCTTCTTAAGAATGTTTTAATTTAGCTTTCGGAACAACAGCAACCTATTATCTCTCATATTCACTGACAAGAAAATAGCAAACAGTCTTTGAAAAGTGAACATCACAATTCCAAACAAAATCTTTTTGGCAATCTTAACATAGATGTATTAGAACACTCAATACTGCATTATATACCTTGAGAAGACTTCTCATGTGCACACATGGTGCTTAGAAGCACTCATATTTATATCATTGGCAGATGAGAATAACTCGTACAGATGCTGGAAATGCCCAGCCTCTTCAGTAGCATATGTCCAGTAGTGACATAACAGCTGAATCTCACTGTCAACAATATATAGAATTTCATTGTTTTTTCAAGCATTGATATCACAAATAGCTAGCAGGTTTATTAAAAAAAAAAAATTTATTATTTTTCAAAATCTATATATTGGTAAAATGTCAATGACAAGTGAACATTGTCATCTGAAAGTTAATCATGTACTGCACACACATACACATTCATATATAACTTTACTATCAACACAATCACCACAATATTAACTATAAAACATTTTTAAAAATTTTAACTGAGAGAATTTAGCCAAGTTAAAGTTGAAATCAGACAAAAGTGCCCTAAATGTTGTGGTGGTTGTTGTAGAGCTGATGTTATGACACTGTTTAAGGTTGTAGATCCAGCTGTACCATAGACAAGGTCTGATCAAAAAGTATTGGAACTGTTGCTATGGTAACAAAGCTAAAATACACAGAATGTAGCTGCTTAGCACAGATTGACTTTGAACTCTGTTGTACATGCATACTAAGTGTAATGCTCTCACCCACTTCTGTTGTTTATAACAGTGCTTGGAAGCAAAGTGTTTAGAAAGTGATTGTCTCACTGAGAAGATTAAACAGAGAATCTGCATCAAATTTTACTAACAGCTTCGTGATACCTACACAAACTTACACAAAGTTGTATAAAGTGTATGGAGAGAAGTGTATGAGCCAGACATAAGTATACAAGTAGCTCAAATGTTTCCAAGATGGCTGACAAAATGTCAACAGTGATGAACATTCTGGGAGACCTACAATCAACAGGGCTAATGCAAACATTGCAAATGTGTATGCATCTGTTTGGAAAGGCCAATGAATTGCCATGCATGAGTTATTGGAGGATGTGAACATCAGCTATAGTTTAGTTCAATCTATTCTCACTGAAAATTTCAGAAATGTGTCTCACAAGTTTGTGTTAAAACTGCCTTTAGTTGCAGCAGTTTTTGGTCAAGCACAACATTCTCTTGACCCAACAACCACCATATTCCCCAGATTTCACCCCTTGCAACTTTTTCCTCTCTCCAAAAATCAAACACCATTTGAAAGGAACATTTCACGACATCAAAGGAATCCAAGAGAATGCAACAAGGCTTGTTTTCTTGATATATACAATGATTGTGTCTATGTTACAGTTAAAGGAGCTTAAGATTGGTATGACTACATTAAAGGATGTTCGTGAGATTTTTGTACATGGAGTCAGTATAAATTTTCCATGAGATGTTTAGGTTGCACTAGGGTTCAGAAGATTAAGAAGGAATGAAAGATGGTGTTACCTATACAAAAGTGAATATTGTCAGAGGCCATGGTATTTTCATATTGTCTTAAAACATTAACAAAATATAGAGTTGTTTTGTTCCCTACCCAAACTTCATATACAAGAAGATAAAGAGATTTTTAAAAAAGAGAAAAAAAAAGAAAGAAGTAGAAACTAAAAGAAACTGGAAACATTACATTCCAAAAAAAGGGATCATAAATAAAGATGTCTTCCTTTATATGTATATTAAATGCTTTTTCTCCCATAACTAATTCACTCTGAAGGGAATTTTACAAACAATAAACAGAACAGATTAAATTTTCATTACCCAACCTATTATCTTGTGCAGGTGATGAACTCCCAATATATTTTGAGGCTATTACAGCTTAAATGCCAGCAGTCAGCTCATGAATCCTGAACATTTTTTTCCAAATAATGTTAACTTCACTTATCTGCTAGTATCAATGAGCTGGAACCAAAAGTGTCGTAAAACCATTCTAATGATCCAGTAATTCAGACTTAATGCTCCCACTGACAGGGACATGGCACCTGATTGTCTGCAACCAAGTAGATATCCAGCTTTAAGCATGTTTTGCTGTGTGGAATAATAGAGACTCCTTGCTGGGGCCCCCACTGCTGGGTTTTCAAACTCAAATAATATTTTTCTTTTTCTGTTTTTAAACTGAAACAGCTCAGACTTCAAATATTGAAAAATCTGAACTATATTTTATGCTAATAAAAAGTTTCAAACCAAGACTATATTATTAAGCATATAAATGCATTACTATACCAAATCTTTCAGTTTCATGTTGTATTGTGTGTATTGTTAATGTTTAAGTATGAATGAACATTGCTTAATAAACTAGTTTATTACACCCAATCAGAATGCAATAATATTTTACTTACCATAAGTTGTAAATCTTCCTGGGTATATATGTGCACCTATGATAACCAAATGATAATATTATATACAAATCAAGAGAACTCTAGAGCTCAAACTCAAAATATACATTATTAAAATGAAAGAAACACATTAATCTAAAATACTTACTAACTTTTCATAATTATTTGAAATAAATAATATAAATTGCAAACATGCACAGACAATTAAAAAAGGAAAACAGTCTCAATTTGCACTTGCTTTTTCCCTTTCTTTTTCTTCTATTTCTTTATTACCAACACATTTTGTTGTTTATTTCCAAGTTGGCCCTGATCAAGCTGACATGACTATGTATTTAAACCTCCCCTCCAGCCATTAATAGCATATCTTGGACAACATCAAGTGAAACAATTTCATTTCAGAGGCTATTTTGCTGGAAGCTTACCTTTTACTTTACAATTAGTTATATTAGTCATTAGAAAGTTATTTTCCTTTCCATGATTTTAAAATGAAACTTGTCAGTTGGTGGAAACAGTTAAGGGGGAAGTTCTACATAAATAGAATTTTGTAGAAAGATTTTACATTGAAAAACAGGGTTTAAAGAAACGTAAAGAGAACAGCAGGGAATGGAAAGGCATTGCAGAATGGCTATTCTAAGAGACTGAGAAATTCAGTTAACAAGCTCAGAAAAAACAGCTTAAGTAGTCAATAAATATACCTTATGACATATGTTTAAAGTCACTACTAAATAAAGATTTTCTGACCAAATAGCTTTATTCCATTTGAAGTTCACTATACCAGCCTTTTAGTAAAATTCCATAGTTGTCTATGGTGAGAAAGAACGTGAAAAATAGACATCAACATGGTCAAAAAAAAAGTAAAATCTTGTGGAAAGTCTGTAATTTTCTTTGATAAACATTAAACATGATACAAATTAATATAGTAATTGGCTACTTATTTCTTTTATGACCATATTTTTAATCAAATAGACTGTTTCAATTAGTTTTGAAAAGAATCAAGTATTTTAAGGGTTTTAATAAAATAACTAACATTGTTATTATGAAGCTGATGTTCAAACAGATATTCTGACATAAAATTACGAGGGCAGGTTTTGATTAAAACATTAATACTTCAAAATGGATAGTATTGCATGACAGAACCAAAAGTAGTCTCAGACAAGTTGATGCCAAAGAAATTATAACTATTTTATCAACAAAATAAGTTTTACAACACTTTATACTTTTGCATACATAGTCACTGGTGACTTCACTGTCATATAATACATCAAAATTAAGTCAACTTAGACAAAGCATCTCTCCCCAGGATCTTCACTGCAGATTGGATTGCTTCAGATACAAGAGCAAAGGAGTTAAATCCCTGACCAATCTGGACTGGGTGTATTTTATCAAGAAGGAGGAGAAAGAAACAGTGAGAGGCAGAAGGTGTGTAATCAACCAAACATGCTTTAAAACAAAGACACACATACATATATGTGAGTGAATGTGAGTGCATGTGTGTGTATATATATATGGATCAAAGCAGTTTGATTCAAACTCCTTGGTACTCTGAGTGTCAAGTGTGACACTAATCTTTGGTCATAGGAGTTTGAATGAGAGGTCGGTTGGAGAGAATCAATGTTTATTACAGGATGCTAGCCTGCGATTGGTTGAGAAAGGTCATGTAGTGTCACAGTTTGATGTTGGTATTTTAGCGACAACAATTACTTGGAAAATACTACGAGTAATTTTTGTCACTGAAATACCAACATCAAACTGTGACACTGCATGACCTTTCTCACCCAATCACAGGCTAACGTCCAGTAATAAACACTAACTCTCTTCAACTGACCTCATTCAAACTCCTATGGCCAAAACTCAAATTCCAAGAAATTTGAATCAAACTGTTTTAATCCATAAATGTAATTCCCAATAAATGTGTTGAGTGCCCTTCTTTTATTTGTCTATTCACTCATATATATATATATATATATATATTATGTGAAATAGAAAGATGAATAATCTTGTAGTAGATTAATCAAAAGTTTAACCGATACCTTAGTAGCAAAAATCACAGCAGTAAACAGCACGGTTGGAGGTACAACCATATGGTGTTGCAACCGTGCGTTGGTGCGGATAATTGAAATTAAAACATTATTGGTGAATTGAAGAAATGGAGCTGAACGCAGATTGAACAGAAATCGTTTTATTTCATTCTACACGTGTTTCGAAAGGCACAAATTACCAAAATCCGATTGAATAATGGGACCATATTGTGTCTTTCTCTTCAGGAAGAAAATAGGAAATCCGTTGGAAAAACAAAAACAGAACAGAGGCGGAGCAAAAACAAATCGAACTATGCTCCTAAGAGCCCATCGAACTATGCTCCTAAGAGCCCATCGAACTATGCTCCTAAGAGCCCATGGAGTTTCGCCATGGGCTCTTAGGAGCATAGTTCGATTTGTTTTTGCTCCGCCTCTGTTCTGTTTTTGTTTTTCCAACGGATTTCCTATTTTCTTCCTGAAGAGAAAGACACAATATGGTCCCATTATTCAATCGGATTTTGGTAATTTGTGCCTTTCGAAACACGTGTAGAATGAAATAAAACGATTTCTGTTCAATCTGCGTTCAGCTCCATTTCTTCAATTCACCAATAATGTTTTATATATATATATATATATATATATATATATCAGGCTGAGTAAAAAGTAAGCAATGCTTTCAAACATGAAATTCATCACAATATATTTCAACAATGTGGAAATTTTATTCATCAAAGTAAGTACCATTACAATCAACACATTTTTACCAACAAGTTACAAGTTTGTTTATTCCAGTAACATAAAAATCCAGAGTTCTGGAGCTGATGAACTCTTTGAGTGCACTTTCAGCATCGATTTGGTTTTTGAACTCCTTCTCTCGCAGGAAACCATCATGGTGCTTGAAAAAGTGGCAGTCAGTAGGAAAAAGGTCTGGGGAATAAGCTGGGTGGGGAAGGACTTCATAGCCAAGTTCCCTCAACATATGGAGTATCATTAGTGAAATGTGCAGTCAAGCATTGTCACGAAGAATATGTTTTTAAAAATTCAAAACTCTGCAAAAATCCAGTACAAATTCTTCATGGTTCAAAACATTGCTTGCTTTTTACTCAACCATATATATATATATATATATATATATATATATATACACATACACACACACACATGCACATGCACCTGCGCATGCACACACGCACACACACAGAGACAGACTTGGGTCAGAATGATGAAGGCTGTCCTAGAGGTGCTACATCTTACAGAGATGACAAAGGACTATATTGATTGTTGATGTATGGTGCTGCAGAAGACTCGACCACCCATGGCAAAACATACTGTGACAAGGGTAGTGTTTAGAGGTTGAGATATTTTGTACCCTGCCAAGCCTACATTTGTTTTTCCCTCACCTTGCATCTCTGATACCTCCCTGTCATCTACCTATTGCTCACTACCCACTTCATCCATCTTCTTATCATTCACCCCACTTCATCTCTCATCTCTACACCAACTGTACTGACCACATTATCCTCATAACTCTAACCCTCTCATCTTACACTAAGCCTATATATATATAAGAAACTGCATCAGACATCCCACATTCCCTCATTCACCTAATACATTCTAATTTTGTCCTACTATGCAGCCAGCCATCACTTTCTCTCTTTATCTCTCTCTCTCTCCTCACTGGGTCACCTCTATTGTTACTCAGCACCAATATCTTTGCCCATCACTGCTGTTATCAATTTTTCCCCTTCTGACTCCACCTCAAATAACTGCTTTTTTTTCAATCATACTCTTGCTCCTTCCAATTTCTGATGTCATTACTCTCTTTCTTGCTTCCCTCCTTAGCTACCTGAGGAAATATACACACCCTGGGTTACTGAGTACACACTACACTTACATTTATACCCTTGTCCCAACCCTTAGCAATGCATTTCTGGCATATGCTGTCAGCACTCTCACTCCTTTTCGTGTTCTCAACTTAAATGCATTGAAATGATTTTGTTCAGTTAATAGCAAAAGTTCAAAGAAAATTTCAACAGTTTTAACACACAAAGTATTATCACATTTAGGTTTTGTATGAGTAGCAAGCAGATAATTTTCAAGTAGTTTTCATATATTTTAACTAGATAACTGAAGGTTATTTTTTCCAAAAATTTTGGCTTTATTTGGTATTTCTTAGTATATTAATAGTTACCAATAGAACAAAATGTACTTACTATGTATTTGAAGTCTTCTATTACCACCACACATCTGACGTTCATTAGCTGGACATGTAAAATTGCAATCAGTGTCAGGAACCTTTATTAAATTGTCATAAACTTGCCCACATACGCAAAAGAACCTAAAAAGATTAAATCAACTTTGGCAATAA
Source organism: Octopus sinensis (assembly GCF_006345805.1). Taxonomy (NCBI): domain Eukaryota; kingdom Metazoa; phylum Mollusca; class Cephalopoda; order Octopoda; family Octopodidae; genus Octopus; species Octopus sinensis. Next base: position 137,624,760 of record NC_042999.1, read on the forward strand.
ATATAACATAAAAATAATTTTATATCATTTATTTCTACATTATTACACAATACTAAAAAGAAAAGATATCCTCTTAAGTATCTATGAAAGAAAATAGAATAAATATCATCCTATAAGTCTCTAAATTATTGAATTGTGTGAATGGATAATTTGTTTACTCAGTGTGAAAATGAAGTAGATACTTGACTGAGCATATTTTAGGTACTGAAACAATGATGTATGTATTTTAATTTGATGTATAAAAATTAGATAAGTTGAAATTTATTTTATAAAATAGGTCTAGAGAAAAGGGCAAAGCCCCTTCACAGCAAACTAAGACTGGAAAAACTGATGCTGTTAACATTCCGCTTAAATTTTTGAAAAGTAGGTGAAAACATGTGCAGGGCAGAAATTTCAGGGAGTCAATGCTCTGGTGAGGAAGAACTGGATGTAGCGATCAGTACAAGGACTAAGGAGTTAAACAAAACATGAGTGATGAAAGGAGGAGATACAAGTGAGTAGCGAGACTTGAGTGGCAGTGACAGAAATATGCATGTGTAACAACAGTATTAGGTCAGCATAATTTAATCAATAGTTCATGTATTTGACCTTTATAAACAAATTTGTTTCTTTCTTAACTCAAATTTTTCTCCAATATCATCTTTCAAAGTATAAATCTTAAAATATATAAAAGATACTTTTTCTTGTTTTTGTTTTTCTGTAACATTTCTTATTTAATACATTACTTTTAACATAAGTCTACCATAATGCATATAAGTATTGAACTACTATAAACAGTACAAAACTCTATCTTTATAATATTTATCAATATTTAGTACCATTATAGTAAAGTGGTACTTATGCCCATAATATAATAATATCCAACTGAGTCAAGAAATACTTTATCACCTCTTGAAAGCTCTGCCATGATTATGGTTTTCATTTTCTTCCTTTCTTTTTCTTTTTTGAAAGAAAGACTTCATCAAAACAAAATTAAAATTACTATTGAGGCTAATTTTTACTTTCTTAGGTAACTTTGAAGATGTTTATCATTGCTTCTCATCTGTTGATCAATCTGTTTAGTTGTGTGTGCGTGTGTGCATAGATGTGTGTGTGCACATGTGTGTGTGTGCACACATGTCTGTGCATGCGTGTGCGTGTGTAATTTTTTTCTAACTTTGGTACATGTCACAAATTTGTAGGGAAAGTATAGTTGCTTAAATCAACTGTATTACTTGATTGGAATTCTATCAAAGTCAGAAGGATTAACCCTTTCGTTACCAACCCAGCTGAAAATGGCTCTGGCTCTTTAGTACAAATGTCTTGTTTACATAAGTTTTGAATTCAAATCTTCCACCAAATCTTAGTCACAAATTATGTTCTTAACACTAGCTCAATGATAACGATATTATTTTACTAAATTCTTTGTTATATTCAAAATAATTGGAAGAAACACAGAGCATCTCAAAATAAATACAGTAACGAAAGGGTTAAAGGCAAAATTGAACTTAGTAGGATTTGAACAAGGCAAAATTGAGAAATTGAGCTTAGTAGGATTTTAACATAAAGCTTAAGACTCAAAGGGCTGTAACTAAATATTGCAAAGCATTAATCTCATTAGTCCTTTTATTTACTTTAGAGCAGAGAATTTTCTAGGTCCATTGACAAAATGAAAAGCTGTTCCCCATGTACACACACACGTGTGTGTTTGAGCGCATGCACATTTGTGTGTATGCAAAGTAGAAAATGTTCTAAATACATGCCAAGTTTATTTATTCATTCAAAGCCACTGATGTTTCAATTTGTCAGTATTTTGAATTTCTTACTTATAACATGAAATTAACTGATTTGTGTCTTCAGTAGCATGACTTTTGGTCAAAACTCTGAGCAGTGAAAACTCAGCTTCAATTCAATTTTATACCATTCATATTGAGAACATTTTCTCAGGTTTTTATGAATATGTATTCATTCATTTTATACATACATTTGTACATATGCACGTGGATAGCCTGTGGAGATGCTAGAGCAGATACATATATATAGATATGTGCTGTGTACAAGAAGTAAGAAGGTGGCAAGCTTCAACAATTACTCATGCACAAACAGTAATCAAGTACGCAGACTAGACACATTATTGGCAGAGAAATATCCAGATAAAGTAATCAAGGTAGTCAGAGTGTATGCAATAGAATAATTGAGATTAGGCTAGTCTTGAATAACATGATAGTGAAATTTATCACTACTTATGCACCACAATCAGGGTTCCCAGATGAACAGAATTACTGACCATTTTTATGAAGCCTTCTTGCAGATTATCACAATAACAAATGACAGTGACTTCGTTATTGTAACCGGCAACTCTAATGGACATGATTGATAAACTTATGACAGCTTTTCCAGCATACATGGAGACTATGGATATTGATACAAAGAATGAGGAGGAATCAAGACTCCTGAAGTTTTGTGATACAAATTACTTATTTCAAACATTAGTTTTAGGAAAGTGACCAGCCATCTGATTACCAATCAGTTGGGGTAACACACAAGCCAGATAGACTTTATACCCACTAGGAAATGGAATAAACAGATAGTTGTAAAATCTAAGTCTTTCCTTGAGAAATGTATCACTCAACATAGACTAATGATAGCTGATTTCAGAGTAAAAGTTAGATAGGCCCATAGGTACAAAGAAAATTTGAAAAGGAAGACATGGTAGCTGAAAGAATCTGCAACCAGTTCTAGGTTCAGATAAGTTCTTGTTAACATATATGACAGAACAGAGAAAGAGATAGTGATTTATAACATAAAAAGACAATAAGAAGTGCCTGTGGGACAACTTGCTGAAGACTATAAACCAAATCTGTGGCTATTGCAAGGTTCCAGTCAAGTGGAAAGTGGCACAATAGTGGAATAGTACTGTTGATAGATTTGTAAAAGCTAAAAGACTGGCTTAGAAAGAAATGAGGCAGCAAAGAACAATTCAAGTAGCTTGAAGTGAAGCTAGACCTCAGGTATACTTAGCAAGAGGAGAAGCAGGAAGTAAGATGTGTAAACTTCTTTCTTGCACATGTTGTGATGTGAAGATCATAAACATAAGGTATTCTGGATTGCAAAACAGTGCACTAGAGAAAATCAGTATGTTGTTGAGAAGTGGTTACAGACTGAAATGAAAGAAGAATGGAAATGCTATTACAAAAGGTTGTTGAATAAGAATACATAGAAGAGAGAGGGTATATCTTAAGTAGACCCAACAAAGGACCCAGCAATTGTAGTAGACAGCAGTGTTGTCACTAACACAATTAAAAATAAAAAAGCAGGGAAAGCAGCTGGTCCATCAGAAATAATCGCTGAGATGCTTAAAATATCTGGTTAAGTAGAATATATGCATGTCACTCAAACAATCAATCAGGTAGTACAAGAAGGTGTCATACTCAATGGCTGATGCAGTAATGTTATCAACTACTGCAAGGTCAAAAGAGATGCAGCAAAGACTGGTAACAACAGTGGCGTTAAATTGATGGAGCAGATTATGAAAGCTGCAGAAAGTTAGGAACAGAATTAGTCTAGCTGAAATTCAATTGTACTTTGTTCTTGGAAGATTTACTATTGATGCCATCTTCTGAGTGAGACAACTGCAAAAGTTGGGAGAAGATAAGAGTAAACCTCTATCCCTAACATTGTTGATTTGCTGAAGGCTTTTGATAGATTTCCATGCTCAGTAGTTTGGCGGTGAATAAGAAAACTAGGAATAGATAAATGTGTTATGAAGCTAATACAAGCCATGTACAGAGGTGCATTCAACAAGGTAAGAGTTAACAATAAGTTCATGATTAATTTAGTATGCATGTAGAGGGCCATCATAGTACAGTTTTTAACACCTTTTTATTATAGTAGCCGAGGCCAAACCAGAAGTTCAAGACCAGCTGTCGGTGGGAATTTTTTTTATTGCTGATAACCTTATTGTAGCTGAATTTGAAGAAGATTTAGAGAAGACATTCTAAGCATGGAAGCAAAACCTAGAACCAAGATAGTCTCATATTAAAGTTTGCAAAGAGTAAAGTTTTAGTAAGAAGAAAAGAAGGCAGTGCCTTGCTATTATCAGGGAAATAGCTATGCTTGATATGCAGAAATTTAATATGGTGTATTCAGTTTAAACTTTGGACACTCAAGATGTTAGGGTTAGAGAATCATAGACAGGTTAGAGGAGAAAGTAGACTTCATATATGGTAGATGTGAAGGAATACCTAGTAATAAGAATATGCCTTCCTTTACTGTCTATTTTCCATGCTGGCATGGGCTGGATGATTTGACAGGAGCTGGCAAGGCCAAGAGCTGTTCTAGGCTCCAATGTCTGTTTTGGTATGCTTTCTACAGCTGCATGCCCTTTCTAAAGCCAACCTTTACAGAGTGTACTGGGTGCTTTTTATGTGGCACCAGCACCAGTGGGGCCACCAAGTAACTTCAGCTGGGAGGGGAGAGTAGTATTGAGGGAGGTGGCTTTGAGAGTAAGAGCAAACAAGTGAGGTGTTAATGATGGAGAACAGTACAGGGGAGAGAAGGCACAGAAAAGCGGTGGTTGGGAGAAGATAATGAGAAATGGAAGTAGTCTAGAGTGGGGAAAAAAGGTAACTGAGAAAGCAGTGGGATGCCGTATATGCCTATTCTGGGGATGAAATGTGAAAAAGATGGTCAATGGGGCAGACCCCCACCCCACTCCACCTATGGACAAGCATTACAAAGTGGTTTGGGGATATCAACTTTGTTGTTGTGGATAGGTCTACTTGAGTGCTGTGAGGCACCTCATATCTCAATCCTCTGACATCCCCTTCATAAGGTTCAGTGTCTTAAGATCAACTCTCAATGCTTCATCCCATATCTTCCCAGGTCTCCCTTTTCCACAAGTTCCAGTACTATGCAACTGTCCTCGTCCATATGCATCACATGACCAAACCAATGCAGTCCTCTCTTGCATACTGCATCTAATTCCCCTTATGCCTAATTTTTCTCTCAATACACAAGCACACTATCATACATGTACACTGACATTGCACAGCCAGCAGAGCATACTAGCTTCATTCCTCTCTTGTCTTTGTTTGTCCTCTGCATTCAGGACCCTTGTCTCACTACCACATAGCATTGCTGTTCATACACAAGCATCATACAATCTTGCTTTCACTTGGAGGGAGAGGGACCTTTGGTTGCCAACAGCAGTAAAAGCTTTCTGAATTTTCTCCATCCTGTTCTTATTCTAGCAATTAAACTTTTGCTACATCCTCCTCTATTGCTAATTAGACAACATAGGAAGCAGAAATTATCCACTACCTTTAGAGAGCTTCTGGAGCATTTGAGAAAATCAATTTCGCATGTATCTGTAGACTTTATGCTTCCTGTGCATCTTCCACATACAAACATTATTTTCTCTGTTAACCTTCCTATTATTCCACTGCACCTCTTGTGTGTCCATAGTTTGCGCTGGGTAGACTGAATGGAATTCATGCCAAGACCTTTCCTACATATCAACCAGGGCTATTTACCTGAAGTGGGTGGGGTCCTGCTCATTTTCTTGCTTACTAGGACCTTGGTTTTTGCTAAGCTAACTTTAAGGCCCTTCATTTCCAGGTTTTGCTTCCACACCTGGGATTTCTTTTCTAGTTGTTACAGATTCTACTATCATCAGCATATAGAAGTTCCCATGGGCAGCTGATCTTAAATTCCTGTAATAGCCTGGAGGGTGGTGATGAATAGGAGGGGTGCTGAGGACCAAGCCTTGGTGAAAACCTACTCATACACTAAATTTATTACAGCACACATGCCTAACTCTTACCTTATTAACAACACCCCTGTACTTAGTCTGTACTGATTTCACAAACTATTCATCTATCTCTCGCTTCCTCAGAGACTATCATATCACAGAGCAAGCTACTCTATTGAAGGCTTTCTCCAAATCAACAAATGCCAAGTATAGCAGCTTATTCTTGGTTAAATACTACTCTTTACATCTTATTGTTAAATGCTTGGAAGACTCACTAGAAGTAGTAAATAGTTTTCATTACTTTGGTGATCTAATTAATAGAGGAGGTAAGAGTTCTGAAAGCATAGCAACTGGACGAAGAATAGGTTGGAAAAACTTCAGGGAGCTATTACCTTTGCAGATAACAAATGGTATGATACTTGTGTACAAAGTGTGATGCTACATGGGTGTGATATATGGGCTTTGAATGTAGATTTGCAACAGCTGGAAAGAAACAAAGCAAACGTGCTCCAGTGGATGTGTAATGTTAAGTGTGCACAAATGAGCTGAAAGAAATGCCAAAAGCGGCCTCAGATACAATGTTTAGAAGAAAAGAATGCACTAGTATGTATGTGTGATATAATGAAGGATGTCTGCTCAGTTAAGAAATGCTAAATACTTTAAGTGGATGGAATCTATAATTGATGTAGGACATCTAGGAATTCTTGTAATGCAGTGGTGAAGATTGAGCCTCACAAATATGACAAAGAACTGTGATGAATGGTGGCAGGTAGTTCCAGAGAAGACCTGTCCATTGGTGCAAGCAGGGCAAAATGGTCATTAAAGTGGTGGTTGAGATGAAGACTGGATGTGTAACATATCTACATAGGATCTATCATCCATTATATTCTTGCCAAGTAACCATCTACTGTCATCTTTACTCTTTCATTCACCCTCACTTTTATTTACTGCACCATGCTGCCTGTGTTATAGGGAAAGTATTCTACAGGGTGCATTGGGTAAATTGTTGCCATTTTATATTTTTAATGTTGCACATGCACATTTATTTTTAATTTTGTCGACTACACAGTACAGTAGGGTCAGTTGGGCACCATCTATGAGAAAAACAGTACCATGACACAATTCACTCTGCCAGAAATTTGGAAATGACATGTACTGCTTGGTATTCATGCCAGAAGCTTCAATACGAACATTTCAGCGTTTTTGGATGTCAATCTGAAGACATATACCGAGAGTGATAAAAGTCAACATCCTGGTGTTTGGAGTGATCACTAGTGATGGCAACATTATGTCTCCATTCATCTTCCCACACAGCCTCAGACTAAACACAGAGGCCTACATCAAGTGCCTGGAGGAGGTAGTGTTGCCCTGGGTCAAGAGGGTGGCTGCTGGAAGACCCTGTCTAGCAACAGAATTCTGCACCCATGCCACACAAGCAGGAGAACCCAGTCATACAATTTCTGCGACCACATCGCTCCTAACATCTGGCCACCTAACTCCCCAGACTGCAACCCCCTTGATTATTATGTGTGGGGTACAGTTGAGTGAGAGACCAACAAAACTCCTTGTAACACCAAAGATGAGGTGTAGGCAAGGATTATGACAGCGTTCATCAACTTAAACAAGGAGACCATCCAGAAGAGTTTCAGGAGATTCCAAAGTCATCTGGAAGCCATAGTTAAAGCCAATGGCAATTTTATGAATAAATTTATTCTTTAGTATTTCAAGATATTTTTATGTAATTTTGGTAAATATATCTGTTAAAATGAGATGTCAGCGTCATTTTCATTTTTGCGTAATTTTGACGACAGTTTATTCACCGTACCCTGTATTTGTCCCTATTCAATCCCCACTACAACCACCGGTTATTGCTCTTTCTTTCTTCCATCACCCTTTATCATTACTTTTCTTCTATAATCACTCCTTTACTACTTTACATCTGTGTAACAGGGAGGGATGCATTGGATCTGTCCATATCCAGTATTCTTCTAGCATCACCCTTCGTTACCACTAGCTACAACTCTCACTCTCACCCACATCACTCTTCATCATCATCTACAACTCTCAGTATCACCCATCTCTATTGTTATTCATCACTCATTCTCCCTTACTATCACTTATTTTTATTGATAACTCCTATCAACCCATTCATGCTGTTTTCCATTCGATCTCTTAACCAATAACCAACAAGTAGTTATCACTGCTTCTCTTCCATTACTCTCTCTCCCCTCCTCTCCTCCCTCACTTATTCTGTTTATGCCCCTCAAACTCATACTTTCTCTTTTTTCATCCTCTTAGTCATCACTCTCTTCTATTTACCTTTTCAATCATGTTTGCTTTGAAAGGAAAAACACAACATAGAGTAGAGAGGACTTTTTAATCTTGCCAAGGACATGACAATCTTTCTAATGCTGATGCCATAATAAAATGCACCTAGTACACACCATGAAGTGAATGGTGTTAGAAAGGGCATCCAACCATGGAAACTAGGCCATAAATTAAGCATAAAAGATGTGGTTTCATGAACCATCTAGGATGCCTGTAACTCTGAATAAGAACTGACTTGTATCACAGCAACCCATCCAATATGGAAAGTGAATGTAAAATAATGTTGATAACACAATTTCGTTTTTATGTCCATGCTGACAACACTTCTTGAGGTTAGATTCCTTGGTTAGATGCCCTTTCTGATGCAAACCCTTATTTTCACAAAAGAATTTTATTCCACATCTTAGCATATCAAATCACTGAGCTTCTGGACATTTCATTTATGCAGGACATAAATAATATCACCACTGACCAAACAGTATCAATGCAAAGATTCACACACATATGCACACACAAATTAAGCAAACACAAATCCTATCCTTTTTACATTATAACCTATATATTATTTAGATACTTAGGTAACTATATATTATTTAGGTAGCGGCCTAGTGGAATTGAACCTAAGATCATTATGATGTGAGTTTGATTCCTGGATTAGGTGGTCTATTGTGTTCTTGTTGTCTCCTTGAGCCAGGCGCTTCATTTCACATTACTCCAGTTTTCTCAGCAGTAAAAGAGTACCAGCATCTTCTGCCTCCTGCTGTCACATCAAGGATGTTCTGTTCAGTTAAGTGTGAGAGAGCCAAGAGAGTATCAATATTGACATCTACACAGACAGCTGAAAACAATTAACAAAAGCCTGGTACATGCTATGATGCCATACTCACTTGCAAGTGACAGCTAAAGGCTTTTCTGGCTTTTTTTACATATGAAAATTTGAATACAGTTTTTGGTTTTTCTCCTAATAGAACTATTTTTCAAAGTAAAACTGCTTCACACTTGAAATTTCAATGAAAGAATGGTAAGAACTTATATAGAGGTAAGAAATTTTATAAAATAAAGCTGGCCTAGTTGTTGAAGTCATACTACTTTAAGGCAAAAATTAATGCAAACTATATTACATTTTCAAAAAAATGTAAATTTATGCTTGAAATATTTCTACTTTGTCTTAGATTTGAATTATGATTAAAAGGGAGGCAAAAAAAAAAAGGTTCAGGTTTTGATTTTTCATACTCAGATGTCTACAGAACATCCTCCTTTTTTCTTTTTACTACAAACTGTTATTTTGTTACAATTAGATATTATTTCCAAATTCATTACAGGCCACACACTGAGTTACATACAGTATGTTACATGTTGCCTACAGTGTGCAAGTCTGTTATAAAATTTAGAAACAGTATGACTATTTGTATGTGTGTGTATGGGGGGTCCTTTCTTGTGTAGATAAGCAGAGACAGAGTTTAAAATTAACTAAATAAGCATATCACTCAATATTATTAAGTTAAATTAAACTGGAGATTTTCCTTACTTTATTTCAAGAAAAGGTGCCAAAATTTTACATTAAATATGAATTTAACTAATTCATATAAGTTATCAGAAGAATTTCTAAATACTTTAAAGGACACAGGAGATAGAAATGTTTATGGAAGGAATCTTTATCATGTGCCCCTTGAAGCAGTTTTCTCCAATTAAGTACAAACAGGTGACAGCATATGCTGCTTGAACAAATAAAAAGAAAAAAAGAGAGATAACAAAACAATCTTATAGCCAAAAATTTTTATCAGCAGGCATAGAAAGACATAAAAATAGGAAACAATCACATGTTCAAAGATAGGATATTCAAATGTTCCTGCTGGCTTTATGAGTGGCTTTCAACAATGGACCATTTCCATGTCATCAACTACTTTACTGAAAACTTATCTGAATATTGCAAACTAGCCAGCCTAGCCTTGGCAGACTACAAAAAAAAAAAGTATTCCATTCTTTGCACAAGTTGCTGTGATGAAAGAAATAGTTTTAACAAAAGATCAAGGTTAAAATAGAACTCCATGATACTATCTACCATTATTTGTAGTGGGGGTCAGCAGATCAGACAACATTGTAGTAACTATGAATCCAAGGCTTCTTAAGGAAGGCTAAAATAATAACTTTGATGGATATTAGCTAGGGAGATACAATAAAAGGATATGTACTCTTTTCTTTAATGTATAATTTATAAGGAAAATTTGCAGATGATAGATTGAAAAATTGTCAGCACAAAAGCAAATGAGAATTTGGTAATGGTGGTTGGACAGAAGTATAAAAGATATAAAAATACTTTGTTATACTAAGAAACAGTTGCTATTTACTTGTGCTATATGACAGCCAGTAGGCTAAAGGAATAAGTCCAACAACACCTGTCATGCAATAATTCCACTGCTGTTGTGTTAAATATTGTTTAAGACTTAAATAAAATGTTCACACATGATAAAATATGGAGGGAATTATCAAGCTACCAATTCTTTTTTTTTTAACGAATATTATATATCACCATACATATATACATATATATATATATATGCATGCACACATACACACACACACTAGCATGATTATAAATCATAGGAATCTACAAGCATAGAAACAAAACTACTGAAATGAAATAAAACTGTTAATTATTTTGTAGGAATGTGTATATTGTGTACAATGTATATGTGTGTATGTGTATGCATATGTATGTGTGTAAATACATATATTTCCATTTATATGCACAACTTACCATGTTGGTATACATGTACGGAGAAATACACACAATTTTAAATTGCATACATAGATACACGCACATTCACACACGTGAATTCTCTTTCATATAGATGTTATATTTTCCTAGCTTTACTGCTATTGTATTGCTAAACAGAGGAAGTAAATGAGAGACAAAAAATAATAAATAAATAAATGAATAAATAAATATTAAAAAAAAATGATTTTGGGGTTGTCACTGCTCTTGTTAGATTATATATTAGCAGCTGCATGGCGACCAGCTGCTACCAGCAGATGCTAATCTGCTAGATTGGCTAAGCTATTGTTGAACACTGATAGCCCATGCAATTCTCATTGTGCTTTTTGAACACTAGAAACTGATGACAGCTAGCCATGTGGACTCTCCTGAAAACATTAAAAAATAATTCAAGAGTAGCAAACACTTCTCAACTAAGAATTTGTTTTTGTTTGTTTATTTTAGTAATTTTTCCCCTATTTCATCACAATTAAATTCTACTATACTATAATTGTTTAGAAATAAATAAAAAATAAAAAAAATACACAACTAAAGGAATTTACTCTCTGGAATTGGAAAATGGAAAAAAACTGAAATCTTTTTATGGTTTTACCTAAGTTAATGTGATTCCTTTATTTTCTGCAATTCATTAGCTTCATTAAATGATGAAAAGTTTTATAGTACCTATATGAATATATAATGACAACAAGCACATATACATGGACAAATAATTGCATATGTGTAGGAGTGAATGAGTAAAAGTATATCTTGCATGTGGATACATCTGTAAGTTAATATGTATCTGCTATAGATACAACAATATGTGTGTATACACGTGCACACATCTATATATATATACATACAAACATTCATATATACATTATACAAAAATATATATATACACACAGACAGACATATACATATATATGAATATAAACTTATATATATATACATACACACAGAGATGTATGTATGTATGTATATACAGCAATAAGAAAATGGAGGAGATCAAGAGGTGGTATTCATCAACTTTTAGACATTATATTATGTCTATTTATCTATTTTTTAAAAATTCTCATACATACACGCAAAATTCTCATATATACACACAGACAGACATATACATGAATATAAACTTATATATATATATATGTGTGTATATATATATATATACATACACACAGAGATATATGCATGTATGTATGTACGTACGTATGTACAGCAATAAGAAAATGGAGGGGATCAAGAGGTGGTATTCATCAACTTTTAGACATTACATTATGTCTATTTATCTATTTTTTAAAAAACAATTATAACAATATGCATACATGTATAACATATTATGCATTACATATATAATATATAAAATATAAAAATACCAGTAATTATTAAAATATATAACGTAGAGCATAGAAAGTAGAATAGTATTTCCTGTGTTGAGAAGGGAGGATTACTGTAGTAGTTCATATTTTTCTTTTTATATAATTATAATAATTATACACAAACATATATATACACATATAAACATGCGATATGTTTTCTATTGAGGACTTAAGGTAACGGTCCACAATAAGTGGGTTAAAGTTTATATTAATACATGTGATATTAGTCAGGACTAAAAGTAATAAATTTCCAGGTATTAATCAAGATACTTTATTATTTTCCATTACTTTTGGTTTATCAAGTAAAAAAAAAGTAAAACACTTATGTATTAATAATTGGGTATTCTACCAGCAGTGCATTGGATGGATATTATCCCTTAGTTGGTTGGATTCACAACCTCTAACTCTCTTGGAATTTTATATATATATATAGTTGTGTGATAAGAAGTTTGTTTCCCAACCACATGGTTCCAAGTTCATCCCCACTGCATAGCACCTTGAGCAAGTGATTTCTCCTATAGCCTTGAACCAATCAAAGCATTGTGAGTGTATTTGATAAATAGAAACTGAAAGAAGCCCATCATATGAATGTGTGTGTCTGTGTTGGTTGACAACTACTATTGGTATGTTTATGTCTCTGTAACGTAGCAGTTTAGCAAAAATGATTGATAAAATAAGTAGAAGGCTTAAAAAACAAATACCATAAAACCCATGTAATTTACACACTTTTTTTGCAAAAAAGTTGACTTTTATTTATGCTGGACAGTATAATGCTTACTTTTTCTGTATAAATTTACTAAAACAATTAAATGGTTAACTACTTTTTGAAGTTTGACATTCATGCTGGTAATCATGTCCGGGCCATATTTTGCATTGCTTGGAGTTTCTACCTATCGCAATGGAGCCCAGCAATTTCCTTAGATAGATCAGTTTTTCTCTGCTTAAGAAGCCTACCTTATGTTTGCTTCCAGGAAGCTATTGCTTGCTTTATCCGTGTTAGAGCAATGAAATTCATCACTGCCGATATCGTCAATGATAACATCATAATTCATTCTTTTGCGTGTAAACTCACTAAGTGAATATGACTTAGCTTTCCAACAGAAACCTTCATTTACCTTATACGATGTTTAATGTTGTCTCATATTCATGTTGAATTATGCAGCAATCTTATGCTTTCTTCATAGAACATTTGTAATGTATGTATTACCAGTTCTTTTGGTATAGTAGACTTATGCTATTCTTGTTAATGTCTCCTCACAGATGTGCATATTCTAACAAGTTGCTTCTTAAATTTTGCACCTCTCTTGTTCAATAAACACTGAGTAAAATTTGCAAAGCTGTTTATTTTCTTCTTTCGATTTTTAATGTTTATTTGAGTAAGTTACCAAACTATCAGTTTGGTCTCCCGGCTAAAATGTTAATGACAAATTTTAAAGTTTGCTTGACATTTTATAAGTGTGAAAGGGATTAAAATTTCAATACTCTGTATCAAAGGTTCCAACAAGAATGGGCAGAAAATCAGAGCTTGAGACAAGAAAACACTTTCGAATTCTGTTTACATAATCAGTTTGAGTGGTCACCTTCCTTTGTTGGTTGAGTAAAGTGTCATCCCAGCTGATGTTTATTGGTAATTAAACTTATTTTGCAACACTGGTGAATATTTATCAGCTTTGTTTTTGTTGATAGGAATTATCAACAACTTTTTCTGTGATCGTGATTTGAGAAGACATACAGAAGTATGCTAGAGATAGGACATAATCTCTTGTGGGCAAGAAATGTAAAATAAAGTTTATTTACAAACAACAAAATATTTCATAATTTAATAGCTTTCAATGTAATACCTGTTAACAGAAATTATTTTTATTTAATGAAAATTTAATAAAATCTAATCATAAGTAAGTGAAATTATGCTAAGTACAACTAAATTGAAAACCATTTCCCTTGGTCATATCGGCAATTCTGAAAACTTTTGGGTGTGAATTTTACACGAGTAGAAGCTTTTTTTAACAATTTTTATCCTGAAGATCATCTGCATAAATTACACAGGCGTGCAAATTTCATGTGGTCACAAAAACATAAATTTCCCAGCTTGTGAAGTAAACACATTGATGTCACTCGGCACACTGCCTCATGAAGGTCACTGCTAGCTATCCACTCCTCACACAATTTGTGTGCTGCCATCTGTTGGCTCACTACAGAACTAGTCTGGGAACTTTTTGATACCACCTCATATATCTATTACAGCCACTTTTACCAATTGGCTTCACACTACATAATCAGGCTGTTACCTAACACTCCATTGAACCCCTAGTATATATGTATATCTATGCCATCATGAAAACATATGTTAAAGGATGATGATGATAATGATGATGACATATATATATATATATATATATATATATATATATATATATATATATAAAATAGATTTTCTTGTTGTGAACGACAGATGAGGGTTCAGTGAAATAAAGTGATAATCATGTTCTATGGACATGAGTGTATCTCTTGAGGCCTGCTTATGCCTTGCAAACCTTTTAGCAAATGGAACAAGTTGAGGACTCAGTTTGCTTGAGTGCTTGTGGACCATTTATTATGTGTTTTCTTGAGTAGACAGCTAGGCCTTCTTTGCTTCATGCCACAAAACCACAATGACAGGTAAGGTTTCCATTTAGAGGAGCAGCATTTTGGCAGTGTGCCTTCATGCTTGCATGAAGTTGGCCCCAACGATGGAGTTGGCTTTGCTCAAATCTTTGAACTGAAGAGAAGCAAGGCTAGTGCCAGGTCCTGTGTTCTGGTGCTTTGTTTGCCCAGGAAGAAAAGGAAATGTTACATCTATAATATGTGTGTGTAAATATATATTTGAATGAGTCAGTTCATATTTCCCTTTATCTTCACATGTGCTTGCTATCTTCAAACAGAAAATGAATTCAGACCAGGTTCTTCACATAACTATGCCAAGCTTTTTGATAAGCATTATTATCTTGATTGGAAACAGGTCAGGGTTAGCACCAGAAAGGATATCCAGTCTTAGCAAACTATGCCCCAATATAGTTTCATCTGATCCATGCAAGCTTGAAAAGGTAGACATTAAAACAATGATGGCGAAGATGGTGATGGTGATGGTGATGATGATGAAGATAATGATAAATATATGTGTGTGCATACACACACCCACACACACATCCTCCTCCTCCTCATCATCATCATCATCATCAACATTTAACATCCACTTTCCATGGTGGCATGGGTTGGACAGTTTGACTGTAAGCTGGTAAGCCAGGGGGCTGCACCAGGTTCCGATTTCATTTGGCAAGGTTTCTACAGCTGGATACCCTTCCTAAAACCATTCACTCTGAGAGTGTAGTGGGTGTTTTTTATATGTTACTGGCACATATGCCAATGACTTGAAACCAGTATTGGCCACAACTACAATCTCAGTTGGCTTGACAGGTCTACTACAAGCACAGTATATTGCCAAAGGTCTTGGTCACCTGTCTCTGCCTCCATGACGCCCAACACTCAAATAATGCTTTTTATGTGCCACTGGCATGGGTGCAAGTCAGATGGCATTGACATCAGCCACAACTATAATTTCACTCAGTTTGACAGGTCTTCACAAGCACAGCATATCACCCAACACTGAAGGGTGTTTTCAACAAGCCAGTTACACGACACTGGCATCAGTCACAACTATGATCTCACTTGGCTTGATGAGGCCCAATGCTCGGATGGTACTTTTTACGTGTCACTAGCACAGGTGCAAGTCACAGTGCACTGGCATTGAACACAACTACAATTTCACTCGGCTCAACAAGTCTTCACAAGCAAAGCATATCGCCCAATGACTGAAGGATGTTTTTAACAGGCCAGTTACGCAACACTGGCATTGGCCATGACTACGATCTTACTTGGCTTGATGGGTCTTCTCAAGCATGGCATATATCCAAAGGTCTCAGTCGCTTGTCATTGCCTCTATGAAACCTAACATTTCAAAATCATGCTTCACCACTTCGTCCCATGTCTTCCTGGGTCTACCTCTTCCATAGGTTCCCTCCACTGTTAGAATTCAACACTTCTTCACACAGCTGTCCTCATCCATATGCATCACATGACCATACCACTGCAGTTGACTCTCTTGCAAGTCCAACTTTTCTCTCAGGACACTTACATTCTGTCGTGCAAGCACACTGACATTACACATCCAACAGAGCATACTAGCTTCATTTCTTACAAGCCTACACATATCTTCAGAAGTCATAGCCCATGTTTCACTGCCATGTAGCATGGCTGTTCACACACAGGCATCATACAGTCTGCCTTTCATTTTGAGCAAGAGGCCCTTCGTTACCAACAGAGGTAGGAGCTCTCTGAATTTTGCCCAGCCTATTCTTATTCTAAAAGCTATGCTCTCAGAGCATTCACCAAGGTAACAGAAGCTATCGACTACATCTAGTTTTTCCTACTGGTATGTGAATGAATCTATTTTCTGTACATCTTCAATGTTTACTGCCACTGCGCACCATCCACACACAAAAACTATCACCTATGCTAACCTTCCTCTGATATCGTTGCACCTCTTATGTGTCCATAGCTTACACTGGGTATATCTTATGGAGTTTCTAACTATGCCTTTTCTACAGATTGAGCAGGGCCATCACCTGAAGGGATTTGTGATTTATCTACCTCCCTACTTTATTTCATTAAGATTTGCCATAAAGGCAACCGGGCGGGGCCCCGGGACGATGGGATCCTGGGGCCGCAATGTGCATTTGAGGTGTCGATGTTCACTGAGTCCCGTAATTCGCATCAGTTCACGTGGATAGCCATGCTCTTCATCGACGGACAAGCCGAGTGATCCCCCATCCAATCTATACTTACCTCCCTACTTACTAAGACTTTGGTTTTTACTAGGTTAACTCTAAGGCCCTTTGATTTTAGACCTTGCTTCCATACCTGAAACTTCTCTAGTTCTGGTAGTGATTCAGCTATAAGAGCAAGTTCATCAGCATAGAAGAGATTATAGCCTACTCCACCAGATATTTTAAGCATCTCAGTGGTGATTCCTGATGGGCCAGGGGCTTTTCCTGTCTTCATATCCTTAATTGCTTTATCTACCAAGGTACTGTCAATTTGAACAGCTGGTCCTTCAGTTGGGCCAACATTTGGCAGATTCTCTTTCTCTCATTCATTCTCTTCAATCAGCAACCTTTCATAGTGGTGTCTCTAAGCCTCTTTCTTTGCAGCATCATTAAATGCAAGAGAGACATCATCTATGCAGACACATTTCTCTCCTATGACATTGTGATTTTCTCTCACACACTGTCTTGCAATTTGAAACATATCAAGTCTCTAGTCCTCACAATGCAGAACATTAGCAAATATCTTCTTTTCTGCTTCTTCTCTGGCTAAGTAAACCTGTCTCCTAGCTTCCCTTCTGGCTATCTAATACAGTTTCCTGCTACCACCACATTTCCAGTCCTTCCAGACTTGTTTCTTTTCCCTAATGGCCCTGTCAACTACATTGTTCCACCACCATGTCACTTTAGGTCGAGAGGGGACTTTGCACCAGTCACAGCTCTGGTCAGTAGCCCTCAGCAGGTTGTCCCATAGGAACCTCCAGTTGACCTCCATGTTATACAATGCAATATCCTCCTCTTTTTTGTCAAAAGCTTCAAGAAATATGTCTCTGAATCTCTGTCCATTCAGAGAATCCTTAGGCTTCCAGACCTTCCTTTTCTTGGCAGGCATTTAGCCCTGATCCTGAAGTCACTAACAACTAACCTATGTTGTGGGGTGCATTCTTCACCTGGGAAAGTTTTGGCATTTATAAGCAGCAGTCTTTCTCACTTCCTGATGAGAATGTAGTCAATCTGACCAGAGCATGCACTGGACTGGTAGGTGAATAGTTAACTGGCAAGTTTCCTGAAGTTAGTATTACAAATCATAAGATCTCTGGCATCACAGAACTCCAGCAGCCTGGTTCCCTCCTCATTGCAGGAACCAAATCTGTTGCCACCATGCACACCATGGAAGATCCCTGAATGTTGTCCAACATGCCCAGCGAAGTCACCAGCCACAAAGATAAGGTACCTGTCATTTGTCAACAAGGTAGTCTGCAAGAGGGTGTAATAAAATCAGTCTTTCTGTTCATCAGCCAGCCCTGGCTGAGGAGCATAGGCCAAGATAATGGTTGCTATTCCATGTTGCAGCACTAGTCTAAGCTTAAGTATTCTATCACAGACATTGACTATCTCAATACACGCATATATTTACAGGTATACACACACACACACATATATATATATATAAATAGGTGTATGAGTTACATTCTACAAGACTGTTTGCAAATAACGCTGTTTAAAACACATATTGAGGAAATATATTTTTTGGAGGTAAAGCTCCACATGTACATTTATCTAGTTATGTTTTTCATATAACAGCCTAGTAATATAGGAATTTAAGAAAAGGTTGTTTTTTTTGTTGCTGTTTTTTTAAATAGAAAGTTGTGTGTTACTTTGCGATTGCTAAGTTTGTGTCTTTATCCATTATTTCTTTGTTATATTCAGTCACTATAGGGAAAACACATACATAAAGAAGAGAAAGAAGAGAATTACATATGAAAAGATGGGTATACTTTTAGAGGAGATGGGTTTAAATACAGTTCTTGTGTAGAGACTGTTGTTGGAACAAAGAGTAAAGAATATTGTTTGATATTGATTTAGAGGTCAAAGGTTATCAATAAAGCAGCTTTTGGTAATCAACAAAATACTTGACAATAACAACTTAAAAACTCTGCGCAGGAGTCTAATCTAGAGTGTGGAAAGTTTCAGTTTTGCAGTGGTTTAGCAGCTGCTCAGTACTAAAGAGCTTCTTTGAATAGGAAGTAAAAATTTCCAAATGTTAAGAATATAATTTTTCTATTAAAAGCCAAGCTAATATTTATTTGCAGTGTGTACTTTGAAGACAATTTTTCAAATTGGCAGTATGGATAAAAATTGGAGGAATGGAGAGAGAAGAGAGTGTGTGTCATTGTTTCGCTTTCCTTTGCTGCTTATTGCTGTAATCTAGCATGCATTGCTTCAAATTATGTTCAATTACACAGACAATTCAATACTCTCGAATCCACTTTTATTAAATTAAATTGAAAGGGATGAATGAGTGATTCTAAAAATAACATTCTCTTCATACATTCTAAACTTAAGAATTATTTGTGATATAGGAAGTGACTCACCTTTTGAGATAAAGAAACTGAGGTGTTTTAATTATAGACTAATGTTTTCATAACAGAAGAAATGAGAGAAGAGTCATAAAAGCAAAATATGCAGTTGTTTTCACTCATTTCCTTGGATAAAGAAATTTCAAACAGTTTGGAGCAGCATTTCCCAAAGTTTTAATTCTTGTGGAACCTTTGAAATACACATCTCAGGGAAATTACAAAAAAATTATTACATATCTTTAGTAATCTTTTTCTCTCTTAAATAAAGTTAAATTTCAGAAGGGACTATAGAACCACTTTTGAAAGGTTTAACAGTGCTATATCCATCAGATACCACACAGAACATTTAAGAAATTTTATTTTAACAGTTGACAATAACAAGAGTTTCCAGCTCTAAAATCCCTGTCATCCAGATTATGCAGTTAGACAATTATGAAGCCAAAACATAACTTAATATATTCTATTTACAACAAGTATTTTTTTTCAATAATTTTATTACATATCATCCTATTCCTTTTATTTGTGCATCTAATTGACATACTTTATTTGTTTGTTGTTGTTGTTTTTTGCTTTATGTTTAAAGTTAATTTCTTATTTTGACAGAAAAATGATATAAAAATCTGTACAGAAGAGATAATCTTACCCATTTTCCAAAGCAGCAAACTGAAATCCTCTGAAATAGCAAGCTTTTAGACAAATATCAATACTGACAAATCGACTTTTTAATATTTTTTTCATCTGTTGCAGAGCACCAATTCTTCCCTCAAAGCAGCCAATATAAGTTCCTAGAAAATATGTACAGATTTTCAATTACAAACATGAAAGATCAACAAATTTTCTTTTGCTTTTGTTACATACTCATGTGGGTTACACAGGTTTCTTACTGTGATACAAATGCTTAGGCAATTAATTTATACAAAAGCATTTCAGCACCATACCTGGACCCATCTGAAACTAAAGATGCAAATAAATTTCTTTCTTTCACTAGAGTAACATTAAAAGAATACTTTAACTGCACTCAGAGTCCTTAATATGCTTTCTCATACTTTTTCCCATATATTTGATGGATTTTATGCATAGTGAAATGACAGGAGGCTGAAGGGAAAAATCTACTGGCTGTCAAATTACATTTCAGAATTAATGTGAGAAATAGACATTGCTTCACAAAGACATCTGTCTTAATACAAACTGTGAGATATTTGCTACCATTCTGCATGCTCATAGTTTCCTTAAAATATATAGCAAATTAAAAACCACTATATCTCAAATGGCAGATTTTGAAGCTAAAGTACTCTCTTTCTCTCATAAAAGTATATGATATATGACTTTTATATTTTAATTCTTTGTTTTAATTTTACTTCTTTGTTCTGAACAGTTACAACATAAAACAAGTTTTTAAATTACCTGGTTTAAATTCAAGTGTTAGCATTTAGAAAAGCTTTTAATAAAAGTAAATACTAAAGCGAATTTGAACCTAATTTTCGCTGATAATTTTTTTTAATGCCTCCTTTATAACAGCAATCCAAGCAGCATCTGGTAGTTAACAATAGATGATGACTCAAATCATTGAAAAGATTCTTTCTTATATTAACACAGAGCTGTTCAAACATTTTCATCAATTGACTCCAATAAAACTAGAGAAACTACACTCTTGCATAATTTCTCCCCATTTATATGCTTCACCTGAAATAACATGTACTGAATAAATGCAAACATTACTAAGTAAAACAGTACTGGCAGACAAATAAAAACATAAAGCAATCTAAACACAAGTTTTGCATCAAAATAATAAAAAAAAAACTATCAAGTTAAGGTATTTGTCAAGTTTGCCTTCAAAACAAAGGAGTTAACCCTTATCAAGCAGACTCCAAAGACATTCTAGCCATGACCATCTCATCTGTTTTTCAGATGTTAGCATACCTCAGACTACATTGTCCAATGTATTATATTTTTAATACAGTACAGTGTGTTTTGAGGGAGATTTTGCTGCTACTTTTAGAAGGTCAAATGACCACATATCCTTATTGGTTCATGTTGTTAAGTGTAGTGATTGTTGTATTCTATGTTCTTCAGTGTTGCTGGTAAGAAAGAGAAAAATAACTGAAGTTATTGTGTAGCTACACACAAGAAAATTATGAGAGGAGGTAATTCTAAGGTCATCTATTTAAGTTGTGTGTACAATTGTTAGTAGTGGGAAGATGTAAGTCCAAGTTAGAGAGATTAAGTGAGGAGGTACAGCATTGTGGTGTATAATGAAATTACTTTTAGATTTGTTATTGTCATACTCTACATAGGCTTGGCAACTTGAGTAATATTTTGCAAGGCAAAATTTGTTGTTTCTTAATGCATAGTTTATGACTTTGTTTACGAGTGGGTAGCAAACAATAGTCAAATACTTTGCTAATGTTAATGGTGGTTAGAATAGTGTATGTTGGGGGATTTTGCCAATAAATTCATCATCTGTATAGATTTGTTAATTGTGCAGTTCTCTGGATATTGTTCTCTGAAATCATATTTCAAATTGAAACAAGAAATACAAGAGTTTTATAATGACAAGAATGAATTTTTCTAAAAATTTTTATGAATATACATCAGAGAGTGATGGTTATGTATAACATTGGTTCAGTTAAGTTTTTGTTTGTAAAACTGTGATTATTATCAGCCTTTCTGAGGAATTGGCAATGAAGGCATAAGGATGAGAAGATAGTAGTGAGTGAAATAATTCTTTCTGGTACTAAGTGTTTTAGGGGTACAATACTGATACTGTAATCCGTTCTGAGTTTTTGTTTAGTGATTTGTGTTGTCTCTTTATATATAACTTATATATAAGTATTTTGTACTGGAATACTACAACCTTTTTATATTGTCTGAGTTTGTTTTGGATAGTCATCTATTATGTACAAGTCTGGGGTGTTTATTTGTGTGGATAGCTATGGCTGCAACACTAGTTACTCAACTAATATTCTGGTATGCCATTTTTCAGACAATCCACTATAGAATCAACTGGTAAAACCTATGGCATGTAAGTGATCAAATGACAGGACATAATCTATAGGTCCCTTGAAAACCATAGTATGCACTCCAGCATGCTATAGTTTATTGTGTGGAGTGGCATGTAAAAAGCACTATCCAAATGTGATCAATGCCTGACTGGCTCTTGTACTAGTGACACATTAAAAGGACCCACTACACTCATGGAGTGGTTGGCATTAGGAAGGGCATCCAGCTGTAGAAACATCACCAGATCAGATTGGAGCCTAGTGCAACCATCGGCTTTCCAGACTTCATTCAAACCATTCAACCCATGCCAACATGGAAAACAGACATTAAACGATGATGATGATGATGATGATGATGATGAGGTAAGTGTAGAAGTTGAGCCTATTAAATTTTCTCTACTGTCCAGTTTGTTATTGTATACCTATTAGATCTTGTGTGACCACAGTGGAGGCCAGCAAGGTACACTCAATTAGAGCACAACATTTGTCCTTTTGTATTTATTATAAGTGTTTAGAGATAATGGCACTATTGATGCTACAGGTATTTTAGTGTGTACATACTTTTATGGTTGCCTAGAATGGGTGTTCTTAACATAATTGTATTTTAAGGTGTCCTGGTGTTAAGTAATAGTTATACATTTTGTGCCAGAGAGTGTGAAGGGTGGAACTTGCTGCAACAACAAACTGTCTCTGACATGACCAAGTAATCTCAGTTTAAATGTTTTTGTTTCATTGTATAGGTGATTTGTAGGTATGATCAGTGTGCAGCCAGTGGTAATGCAAAATGTGCTGTTCTAAGTTCTTTGTAATTTGTTGAGAAGAGACTGGTTACCCAGGTAGACACTAATATAGACCATGATGGAATAATATAGTTTCCATACGTAAGTGATGATTCTATATTGGTCAATTATGATTGATCTTATTGTATTTAAATGCAGTATCTATTTACCATGTCTTCTATATGTGCAGGGAATGTTGTAGAGGGAGTCTCTATGCAACCACCTGACTGTTAGATTTAGCAGCCAAATGTACCTTGAACCACAGTCTTAAAAGTAAAGTCCATCATCATTTTACATCCACCTTCACAACAGTATTGGTTGGACAGGTCATCAGAGGTCATACTGGATAATTCAGCAATATCTGTTGTTCAAAGAGGTTAACTTTTATATTTCTATAACTGTTTACTTCTTTTTGTTTGCTGCAGCCTTCAACTTCTAGGTATTAAACTCTATTTTATTCACAGGCCCAGCTGATCTTTCTGTAAAAAGCATTTGTCTTCTGAGGAAGTTAACAGCATTTATGCTTTTGTCAATGACAAATATTCTGTACTTAATCATAATTAGCATCTTAACAAAGTAAATAGAATAATTAATAGATTTAGGCTACAACTCTTCCTTTTGTTAGTTTGAAAGCATATCAATAACTTAAATGGATATCTACTTTCCAGCTTTCTCATCTATTTTCTCTAGAAATTACTTTTTATCTTGAATTTTATTTACCATTTTACTTAATGTTCTCCCACACAATATTTCCTGTGATAAAAATAAATGAACATAATTTAATATTCCAGGTATCAAATGAATATTGTTTTTGTGTTTCATTGCTACCCACCACCATTATTGAAAGATGTTGTGGTGATTATCCCAACTTTTCAAAACATCAAGCATTTTAAAAACATCTGTCACTCTCTCCCTTTCTCAGTGTGTGTGTACACATACACACACACACACACACATGATGGACTCTCCCGTCGATAGATGGCATATGAGGGTTCGACAGATTTTTACCAAACAACCACACAGATGATTTGTTTATAGTGATGAAATGTTTGTATACCTATAAGCTCACTCACTCCATGAAATCAATATTACTTGTACAGGTGCAATGGGTGCAGAGCAATGTGAAATGAAGTGCTTTGCTCAAGAACACAATGCAACGCATGGTCTGGAAATTGAACCCACAATCTCGCAGTCATGAGTGCAACACCTTAACCACTGCATAGGAAGTCATTTCATGTAAGTTTGGTCTAATGTAAGATTTGAACTTGGCACAAAGTTAAAGAACTGGCCACCAATGACTCCCACATAGTATTTTATAACTAGTTGAGTTGAGGTAGTCGTAGTTAGGTGTCTTCTGTCTGAATAAGGTTAGTTAAGGATGTGAATCATGTTTTGTTTTTTTTTCTTTTGTTTTTGTTTTTGTTTTTCTTTGCAAGGCTGATAATTTGACTACCTATATAATTCCACAGAATAGATATAGTATTTGTATTAAATTTTACACATGACTGCATACTTTTATACAGCAAATTACACTCGTATTTGGTTCCTTAAATAAGTGAAATCATTAAGATTATGGCCAACTGGAGCACTGAGTATAATTATACTTTCATTAGTCTGGACTGGTTGAATCATTAGAGTATCAAAGAAAAGTTTCAAGGCATTTATTCCAGCTTTTTATTTTACCAAAGATGACTTTAGGTTTCATCATTCTGGGGTCCAAAAAATAAGTACCAGTGAAGTAGTGAGAGTGATATAACTGACTATGCTCTCTCAACAAAATTTTGGCTTTGTGCCTATGGGAGAAATTTTCAATTGGAATAACTAATCTAAGCTCATGTGTATTTAAAGAAAGAAACACCTTAGTATTACTATTACTGACCATGTAAATATATATATAAACTAATATGCATATGTACTTAGTATAAATATAAAATTGGCCCATACAGGTCTATTTGGTAGCTTGAAATGAGGATCAGACTGACCATTTCATTGTTATTTAACAATCCATCAAGAATCTTTCACCTTTCACTCATAAACTGCAAATGATAGTTGCAGAAGCCTACTTATAAAAATGTAAATACAACTTATGACTAACAAAGGTCATTTGCATAATGCTACAAGGTGTGCCAATAATCACTAAAGAACAAATACAGTATAGGATGTGACTATTTATATAAAGTTCATATTAATAGAAAGACAAAGACAGGTGTAGGAACAACAAACAAGTGTATTAGTTTGATGCTCAGGAAAAATAGAAAATACTTTTACGTTTCAAGCCTATGCTCTTCGACAGAAAGGAATAAGAGGAAATAAATAGAGAGAGAATGAAAAAAACATGTTGAGTTAGCCTTAAGAGTGGATTTGATAGATGGAAACTGAAAGAAACCCATCATGTATGTGTGTGTGTGTGTACGTGCATGTGTGTACTCTTGCCTAGACATCACACAATGGTTGTAAATGAAAATCATCATCATACAAGTGATGTTGTTCTTTTCCAGTTTTCTGTGGGAAACATTTCTGGTCATGGAAAAATATTTTCTTACTTGAAAACAGGTGAGGGTTGTTGACAAGAAGGGCATCTAGCCATAGAGTATCTGCTACAATAAAACACTGTCTGACCCATGCAAGCATGGAAAAGTGAATGTTAGAATAATGATAATTCATATGTATTTAGTCTTGTTGGGAAATTGGATCAACAAAAATGATACATTAATCAGACTATGTTAGTATTAGAAAACAAGAATATTAATAGCATATTAGGATATTTTGGTAAATCACTGATGTAAAATAACAGCAACAGTTTTTTTTCCAAGAATATGTAGTAAAACATTCTTACTACAAGGAATTAATAATAATAAACAACAAAATTAGAGAAATTCTTACCATTTGGAGAATAAAACTGATTTGGGGTTTTGATCACTATTTCCAATTAAAAATGAAGAAAACATATTATTATAAATAAATTAGAAAAAAATTTTTATAGTCTGATTTTAATGCTACTGATTTCCACACTTGAATCTATTTATTATTAACATTAACCTCTTCATCATAAAAAGAGGATCTTGGAAACCCTTCTGTCACATTCCAAACAATATCTCAGATAGCTTAGGTGTTGTTTCCAACAACTAAATTTGAGTTTTTAAAATTATTTCTGTCTTTCCATAGTATATATGAGGCAAGCCATAATTTTTACAAGAGAATTATAAGATATTTCAGTATAGAAGAATTTAAAGAAATAAAGCTGATATTTAATCATCATTTAAAATGTGTTTCCCCATCTTTTACAGCAGAAAGCAATGAGCTAACTATATTACTAAAGCATATTAAACTATAATTATCTTACAATTAAATTTTATTCATTTATTTATTATAAACTATTTACAATATCTATCTACTAGAAAAACAAAAACAAATTTAATTTGATTTGCTTACAAGATGTTTATGAAAATTTAGGAGTCTTAAATTATTCTGCTATTCATATAATAATGTCGATAACAACATGACAATTTTCAGTTTTATCCAAATTTTATTCCACCCACTTAGCATTATTTAAATTTTTTTTAATGAACATCATTATGAGATAAAAAAAGTTAGATACATAAGAAATTTTATGTGACATTTAGTGGGAAGAGAAAAGTGAGGTAGAAAAGCTATTAGACTATTAGTCCTTGTATGGGTCACTTGTTCTGTCACAACATATATTTCATAGTGTCTCTGGTTAAGATAAATTAAATATCTTTTTCTAAGGGACAAATTTCAATTCCTTAAGGAATTTTTTACAAACATCACCTACTAAATTTAATGTCTAGATTTATAAAACCTACTAAATTTAATGTCTAAATATGTGAAATGAATTGTTAGTAATTTTATAAGTTTTTGAACTATTTAACCCCATTTTTAAAGATGAATTAATTTTTTTTGCAGTATCTACATCTATACTATGTTTTGATGGTGGTTTTGTTTTTATTCCTAGGTGAGTACATAGTAACAGATTAGATTTCATTTAGAAATCCTAATTTCTAAAGAGTAATAACATTTTCTAAAGATAAGGTTAACAGTCCAATTTTCCTGATGAATAAGTACGAGAACTTTCTGGGTAATTTACTAGCAACAGACAATAAAATATTATCTAAGAGATGCATCTCATACCTTAACTCTAATATATCTTAATTTCTCACTATCTGGCTCTCTGTATTTTATGAAAAGATGAATTTTACTAATCAAATACTGTTTACTAAATAGGAATTTGTTACAATAATACTGATTGAATTCAAAATGATTTAAGCTATTTTTTAATTTAAAAATTAGTTAAATCAATAATTTTTGTTTCAGACATTTGCTTCAGATTTTTGTGTCCTGTAATATATTATTTTCTTAAAAATTGATTGTAAACAAACCAAATAAGAATAGTATAATCAGATGAATTTTACTAATCAAATACTGTTTACTAAATAGGAATTTGTTACATATAATTAATGATTGACATTCAAATTTAAAAATTAGTTAAATCAATAATTTTTGTTTCAGACATTTTGCTTTCAGATTTTTGTCCTTGTAAATATATTATTTTCTTAAAAATTGATTGTAAACAAACCAAATAAGAATAGTAAATCCAGTAACTTTATCATCTAACCAGCTACTCCATTATGCTTGATATCCATGCCATTGAGCAGTATATGAATATACATTAATATAGCCCTTCCTATCCAAGATAACTGTCTCTATTAGTATCAGCTCATTAGCCTTAACTAAATTGTTAGTTTCCTTTGTTCTATCTACACATTAATTATACTTGCTTCCTTAATTTTCCAAATTCATTCTCATAATATGTCAATAATACTATGTTCAGTTTAGTAAATAATATTTTTTAGCTTTTGTTCTTTTTTAACCCTTCTTAGTCTACAAAACTATATTTTACCTTAGATTTATATACATTTAATAAACATTATTCTCATGTTTTTCCCTCATCTTAATCAGCCAGAATTTTCTATGATACTAGATTATAACCTCTAGTGTACAATACACTGTTCAAATGGTCTATTCTATGAATAGAGAAATCTTTCATTGGTATAAAAGAATCTGTCAGCAAATACAGGCTTCAACTACCATCAACATTAACCACATTATCAACACCATTGAAATTGCTTGAACTATAAAAAAAAATTATTCTTTCTAATATTATATGTTCTCATCATTATTCTTTGCAATTCTCCCATTAATTATTTACATTTGAAATGAATCAATCAGAGTGTTACTGCCAGCAGCTATTGGAAACACTTATATTACTAAAGATAAAGCAGGATAAAAGTCTTGCAGGTGATGGGATGTTTTAATGGGTGGATGACAGTTTAGAAAAGTTATATAAATAGCCAGTTGTTTGAAAGTAAATATATCAAATAGTAAAAGTACTAGGTACCCATGAAGAGAGGTAAAATAATTGTGATGTTATGAGCTGAGACAGCAAGTAAAGTGGGGAACAGAGGTGACAAGCTGTGTGTAGCTGTTATTCCTTTTCTTGGCATAAGCAGGTGTCGCCAATGTGCCAGGAGAGAGAGTGAAGAGCAAGGGAGAAAAAGGAAAAACATCTCCACACAAGGCAGTCTTTCCTTCTACTTCCTTTCTGCAGTGTAACCTACTGTCTCTTTCTCCTGTGGTTAAAGTAAGGATAAATTGTTTTACATCCAATTGCCTAATCCCTGCTACAAGCTATTCCAGCTCATAACTGTGTGAACATGTCAAACAAAGTGAAAATCTCTAGCAATGTGATAAGACCATTTAGTGATGAGGGAATTGTAGTTATACAGGTGAAGATGGTTAGTTTGGTCACAAAACTGCAGGGAGTTAGCAATTTCACAAGTTTTATTATCTAGAGGGGATGGTGTTGAATGAATGAAGAAGCCTTGCTAGATGCAAGAAGAATAGAAGCCAGGTTAAAGGAAGCTTTTATTGAAAGAGCATCTGTGACCTGCAGCAGACAGGGAATAGTAAGATAGGCTGAGGAACTGGTGAATGTGTTTGCCAATGAAGTCAGATAAGCTGGACTGGTTGAATACACAGAAAGGCTGAAGAAGACAGTAAAGCTGGTGTTTGTGACTTATTTCTATGATTACTTTTCAATAGAGCTACAATAGTATTGACTATAGCTATGAGAGATTTAGTGACCAACACTAAAATGCTAACAACAAAGGCACAAAATATTATTTTCTATACTAGACACAAGGCCCAAAATTTTGTGGGAGGAGGCCAGTCGATTAGATCAACTCCAGTATGCAGCTGGTACTTGATTTATTAACCCCGAAAGGATGAAAGGCAAAGTTGACCTTGGTGAAATTTGAACTCAGAATGTAACAACAGATGAAATACTGCTAAGCATTGTACCCAGTGTGCTCGCCACCTTACAAGGCACAAAATATTGTGACAGTGGCTACAGTGGGGAAGAGTGAGATCAGACAGCAATCTAAGAACAGTGCAATCTTTCAAGGGGCAATGCTTCAGATGTATTGGGCTATCTGTATTGCAAAGTGAAGAAAAATAAGAGAAAAATAAGGCAGATGTCCTTACTAGGGTAAGGAAAGCCTAAGTGAGGTTGCCAGAGGATTTGGAGAAGACTGTGACTGTAGCATGCTGCTAGGGGTAACCTGGAGTTGAAGAAGAATCATGACATGAATTATATGGACATACACTTGCGTCAGAAATTAATTAGCACTTCTCAAATTTCTACATTTTCTTACATTTTCTTAATTTAATTAACTTATTATCAGAAACGAACCCGTTTTTAATCAAAAATTTATTAAAACATATCCCAGCATACCACATAATAGTCAATATCTTGTTGCTCCTCCTTTGGCAGCAATGACAGCTGCTACGCGGGTCGGCATGCTGTCTATGAGCGCCTGCAGGTACTGTGCAGGGATAGCCCTCCATGCAGCAAGAAGTGCCCCAAACAGCTCGTGTCGGTTCCTGTATTGCTGCACATTCAAATCCCTACCCAATCGACTGCTGCACGGTCCATGTCTTGTGGGCACGGGCCCAGAGCAGCCGCCTCTTCCGGTTTTGGGCTGTAAGGAGCGGCTTACGGGCGGCCCTACAGGATTTTAGACCAGCTTCCAGTAATCTGGTCTTGACGGTGGTTGTAGACAACTGCTTCCCTGTCACCTTTTGCATCTCCTCCGCCAGTTGCCGGCTCGTTGCCCTTCGGTTGTTCAGCGACTTTCGGATCAGCATCCGGTCCTCCCGCTGGGTCGTCAGCCTCTTCTCCCCTACCCTTTTTGTCAGCTGCTGATCCGGTTTTTTCGTATTTCTTAAATAAGCACTGAATTGTGCGCCTGGCTACACCAAGTTTCTGGCTATTGCAGCCTCCGACAGCTTCCCACGCCACGAGAGAGCCTCGTACCGTCTCTCCAAGGTCATGCGAGGTCTTGGGCCCATCTAGGAATGAACGATAAAAACCAGTATCATTTCATTAAAACTATTCATTTGAATAATGTTATGCTATAACAAAACTACTATGAGTTATTATTCATTAAACAAAAAAGAAAGAAAGCAGAATTTCTCACTTTATTTGATGTGTAACAGAAAGTTTTGTGAACCAGAAGTGACGTCACGAAGCAGAGTGTAGGAGAATTTGTGAGGAAAAAAAATCTTGCAAATACACAAATCAATTAACCTACAAGCTGTTCAAAACATCTTACACGATGAGAAAACTTAGTACGGTGTGATTTCGGTCCTTGCAAGGCGCTACCTATATCTATTAAACAAAGGAAGATTTGTCTGCATCCGCACTCCAAGTTGTTGTTGCACTGCTATGTCAACATCATTAGGCTGTAGACTATCAAACCGCTCTGCAAACAAAGTTACGTCATCGTTCTGCGCAACAGTGAACTCGCAACAAAGCAATAGTTCGAGATATGGCCACTAGGTGACAGCACATACCTTGAGTGAAGAGCAAATCAAGGGTGCTAATTAATTTCTGACAGTAGTGTATACAGAACACTGCTTTTGACCAGAAAGATTGATCCAATGTCACAAATGAGTGTTCAGAAAGTGGTTAGAAGCTGAATGTGAATAAGAGAGAATATATTCAAATAAGAAACAATTGCAAGTAGTTGGTGGTGAATGTGACAAATTATTGCCCAATTCACTTCTGGCCTGGTTGAGCAACTATTTGGAGAGAAACTTGCAGAGAAACTGCAGTTGAAATTACTAGAATTAAAATAAGGACAAATTGTTTATCTTCTGTTTACCAATCCTGCTACAATAATGAATAACTGAAATCAATTTAAAGAAAAGAATAATAACTAAAACTGATGCAAAATCAATGATGGATCTAGTTTTTTTCATCCACAAAATATGCATTTTTTAAAAGGAAGTATAAAATTTGAAATTCAGCTATAATAATGTAGCTTTCCAGTCTCATTTCCTTGAGGGTATGATGTTGTGGAGAAAAAAGATGGAAACAAAAGTTACAGAGGTTTAAAAATCACAAAAACTGGGTATTTTTAGCCAATAGCAAAACAGAAATTTTTTGCATTTAGTAAGCGGTGTCAACTTTAAGGATGTACCCTGTGAAATTTATAGTTTAGCATCTGACCTGTTCATTGTAGGTTCCTAAATAAACATAAATACCTAATTTCATTATAGGTTTCTAAATAAACAGAAATACCTAATAAAATCAACATGTATCATCTTACTGTTTCTTTTGTCTCTTCATTGATTGTATTTTTTTTTTGTCATTTTAAAAATTTGTTATATTAATATATTTGTCTGCATGTGTTTACTTTATGCATATTTCAGTATTATGTATACCTGTCATGTATTTGTGCATGTGTGTGTGTGTGTGTGTGTGTGTGCATGAAAAGGGGGTGTCTGTCTCCAAAACTCCAAAGTTAAGTAACGTTTTCATGCTTGGGTTTGTAAACTACAATAAGAAAAACACTGGTCGACAAAGAATTTGTCTCCAAAGAAAAGAATACCTGTATCTTATGTTTTCAAAAATAAGAATTCAAAAATAATGTCAAATTATCTGTATCACCCACAGTTTCTCTGTTCCACAATATCCCTCTCAGTTCCTGTTACATGGGCTAAATTTCAGTAAAGCTGTTGAAATGTGAAGCTAACGGTTTAAGAAATACTCCTAATTTAAATTTTTATGAATAGAATTAACCTAGTGAAATCATAAATCCAGTTATCTGAGTCAATGAGTCCCAAAATATATGAAATGAAAAATATGTAAGAATACTAACACACAGAAAAAGCACAGAAAAATACTAACACACAGAAGCACAGAAAAACATGTAATATACTAACACACAGAAAAAATTAAAACAAAACATGTGGGTGAAAAGAATCTCAAGGTGTGAAGAATCAAGTGTGAAAAATCAACATAGACAACAGTGGCACAGACAAAAGTGAACCACAATTGTGAACACAACAATTGTCATGGTAACAATTTGCTAATGCCACACTGTCTTATTGATTGGCTAAAATTACCCAAATTTTCCAACTTTAATTCATTAGATTCTTTAATTTATGAGATTTTTTGTAATTGATCGTAAACAAAATTCAGAGTTACATCGATACACCAAAATTGAAAGGGATCTGAGCAAAATTAAGGGGAGTCTCATTTTGTGAATGAGAAAGCTAGATCCTCAATCATTTTCTCTCATAATAAAACATTAAAAAATAAGATGATATACTATTTCAAAATAGCTATTAAAACAAGCCAATAAGGGATCCTTAGCATGGTCACTCAACTTGGTAGAAACTGCAGCCAACTTTCCCTCCAACTTATACTCTGTATTGAATAATGTAGCCTAGGGTACACTATCCTTGTCAAAACTAAAAAGGTGCAATACTTACAGATACCTTTGATTATAAATTTGCTCAGTAATGGCTAGCTTGGGGCTAAGCAACAACAAATACATATAGATTAGAAACATTAAAAAGATAAAAGATTTCAGGGAAATATTTAGGAGGTATCCAAGTTACTCACAATAAACTTGTAAAAAGATAAGAGCATCTGAAGACTGAGAGCCACAATACTGCATTGCATTTCCAGGACATCTCTGATCACAACGAGAACTAGGTTTTTTATGATGTTTAGGGCTTTCAGGAGTAGCAAAACATTGTTTCCTAATCAAAAAGATAAAAAAATGTTTCTTTACTTAAACAGATATTAAAAGTTCAGTTTTAAATAAATGCTTCAAGGTGCTGTACTAGAAAAGAGTTAAAAAAAAGAAGATATAATAGTTTTGAGGGATAAGAGTACTAGATGAAATTAGTATACTAGCTTCTCTTGCTTTTATTATGAATTTGATTAACTGTTAGATGGAGTAAAATTTTAAGAATTCATGGTTTGAAAATATCAGAAAAGTGAAAAAAGAAAATTGTTTATTATTCCTACAAATTGTTAGATCTTTCATCTATTGTTATTTGAGGACAATA
Source organism: Octopus sinensis (assembly GCF_006345805.1). NCBI lineage: Eukaryota > Metazoa > Mollusca > Cephalopoda > Octopoda > Octopodidae > Octopus > Octopus sinensis. The sequence goes on from NC_042999.1 coordinate 137,658,396, forward strand.
TCAACTTTAGTTAACAGTAGCTATTCTAAATGATGGCTATCACAATATTACATTACATCTTAAGGATATTATAAAGGTCAAAAATTCAATCATCAGTAACACGCAGAGTATCTAATATATAGTAGTAAGCTATTCTAGACTATAGGAAGAACATTCTTAACATATAATATATATATATATATATATAAGAATTTTTTGCGTAATAAGATAAAAAACCAAGGCTGTATAGATATTAGAGCATTTATAGATATCTGTAAATGCTCTAATATCTATACAGCCTTGGTTTTTTATCTTATTACGCAAAAAAATATTATATACACATGCTGACAACCAAATCTCAAACTATTTATGCGAAAGTATAGCTGAGGAGGTGCCCTCTTTAAAACTTAACAGTTTGCAATTTAGTTGAGAACTGAATTAGTGGTGAAACTTGGAAGCTGCTGAGATTGATGAAATGATGGACTTAAGAATATATTCAACCACTACCGTGGTTGAATGATATATATATGTATGGCATTTTCCAAGTAATTGTTGTCACTGAAATGCCAACATCAAACTGAGACACTGCGTGACCTTTCTCAACCAATTGCAGGCTAACACCCAGTAATAAACAGTGACTTTCTCCTATTGACATCTCATTCTAATTCCAATGGCTGAAGACAAACACCACGCGTGAAACTCGAAGTACCAAGGAATTTGAATCAAACTGTTTGATCCATACATATATATATATATATATATATATATATATATATAATATATATATATACACCCACACACATCACTATATCAAACAGACTGTTAGATGTTGTTATACAATGCACTTCCAATTCTTTTTTGATTGCAAACTTTTTTTCCCTCTTGGCCCAAATTGTTTAACTCAATCATCTAAATCATCTTTCCATCATCATGGAGGTCTTCTGAGTAGCCTTTTCAGATCTCATATATATAAGATTATAATTAAACTGAGAAATAGATCAGAGCCAGTAGCAAATTGGTAATATGCTACTAGCAAAAGATGTGGATTTGATTCCAGTTTAGTTTTCCCTATTCCTTCTATCTACACTTCCACTTTCAATCAATATACATACACACACACACACACACACACACACATGAAGATGCATACATTATTAACAGATATTTTCTCTTTTTTGTATTTTTCCATTTATTTGAATATTTGCTGTTCAATCAACTAGAATGTTAATTGAAACAATACTAATGAACATATAAGTGCATGAAAGACAATAAACTGCCAAAACAATAAGAAATATCAAGAATGGTTTCAATATTATTCATATATGAAAGTATTACTATACAATTTGTTTATTTAGCTGTTTTTTCTTTTAGTCTTGTTTTGATTGTTGTAGATTGTCTTATAAATTTGCTGCAGCAAAGGGGTTTAAGATTAGAACAGTAGGTAACATGCAACTCCTTAGTGGGTTAAACCAGAAAGTTATTTATCTACATAAGAAGCTAGTTTGCTATCTTTTGTATAACCATGTAATTACTTTGCAAGAAAATGATGGATCTTCCATAAAATCTTATCTCAAAGCACATGGGAAAACTCATAAATGCTTTGTGCATTTAAAAATATGTTTATTATCTAATTGCATCAGCAGTTTATGAACTAACAATATTCGTGGGTAATAAAATTAAAATAATTTTATTTCTAACTAAATTTATAAAATATGCTCTATCAAAAAAAAAATTTTGAACTATTTTGTATTAACGAAAAATTTTTTTTCCAAGCATTTCCTATACTTTTTAATGATTTGATAATCAAAAGGAACAGGCAGTTCTTAATAACCTTAGCAAGCCTTCCAAAACTGGTATAATTGATATGGTTACTTTTCAGTTTGAACATCTTTAACCATTCCAACATCAACCTGCCTGAGATCACTCCTGGTTCAATGGTACAAAACAGTTTGTTTTAAAGTGTTTATATATATATATATATATATATATATATATATATATATTTCTAGTTTCAGCTCAGAGCTGCGGCCATGCTGATGCACCACCGTTATATATATATATATTTAAGTCATGTGTCATAATTTTATAATAGAACCATTTGTTATGTAATGTTCTAAATGGCAGGTTAATAATGCAGAAAGTTTTTTCTTTTTCTTTTTTTCTTTCCCTAAAGCCCTTTGAAATCCTGGTTATTTAAAAAAATACTAAAACTGAAACATTGACAGTATATCTCATTAAGTGCATGGCCAAGTTTATGTCTGTAGATGCTAGAAAGGAATTCCAGAGAAGTAACATTCTGGAAAGAAAAGATTGGGAACAGTATTTAGTAAGAACTTGGGGGTGTCAAGATTAAAAAAAAGTGATGACAGATGTGTCTCAGGTAGTCCTCTGTAGAAGTAGTATGTAATTTACTAGTTCTCAAAAGCAGAGGCTATTGAAGTAACAGTAGAATAGGTATAGTGTGGAGACAGGTATAGCTAGAGGTTACTATATTTTGCATGTCCTTCTTTTGAGTGTGTTCTAAGTTATTTGTATGTATAGCAGCAGCATCAACCCACATATAAGTGGTATTCCATTGTAAGTGTCACTTAAGCGTTACAAAGCTGTGATACTTTTTACAACTGTTTTGTTCTGGATTCAATATTTATTCCACATTAAATCCATTGCCATAAAAATTTTTACAAAACTTTTACCCATAAAATTTATCTAAATAATGGTAATCTTTCTCTTTAAGCCAAAGAATCTTTACATAGTTATTCAATATGTTAGAAACAGCAGCCAAAGTTCCTTCAATGTTATCAAATTAAAAAAGGAAATGCACATTGGATTCTGTAATCCTAAATACACAGTACCAGGAAAAAAGATAAGCTGTACATGGTTAGAATGCCTTTGACCCAAGCTCTGCTGGATCAGTTATTATGGGGTTAAATACTAAAAACAACTGTTCTTGTGTTATTATAAGGAAGTAAACAATTTCTATTTTACTAATTCAGTAACATGTCTATTATTGTTTTGCCTGCACAGATGTATTAGAAATAAGGATCTAGGAGTCAATCCTATCCCTATCTGTGTGGATATAGCTGGAGAAAATATTGACTGCGATTTAGAAACACAAAAAAACATATTTATACTTAATATAAAAAAAAAGATACATCAAGGTTCAAGCACAGCCATGTGGTTCAGAAGTTCACTTTATAGTCAGTAGCCTCTGGTTCAATTCCACTGTGCAACACCTCAGGCAGATATCTTCTACATTAGATGAACCAATGCTTTTGACCAGCATTTAGTACATATACATATACACTCACACACAATGTATTATGTATGTATGCATCATCATCATCATCATCGTTTAACGTCCGTTTTCCACGCTAGCACGGGTTGGACGGTTTCGACGGGGGTCTGGGGAGCCAGGGGGCTGCCCCAGGCTCCAGTTGATCTGGCAGTTTGTTTCTACAGCTGGATGCCCTTCCTAACGCCAACCACTCCGCGAGTGTATAGTGGGTGCTTTTTACGTGCCACCTGCACAGGTGCCAGAGGGGTCTGTGGTATCGGCCACGGTAAGTTGGTGCTTTGTATGTGCCACCTGCACAGAAGCCAGTAGGGCGGTGGGGGGTTGCTGGGTGCTGCTGCATCGGCCACGTCGGATGGTGCTTTTATGTGGGGGAGGGTGAGAAATATAGGGGAGCACCAGTGGGGAGGGGGTGTTCGGAGAAATGGAGTGAACAGGGACAAGTTGAGTAGCCATGAGGACAGGTTCTTAGACAAGTAGAACGTAGGTTATGAATACGAGAGGAGGTGAATGGTGAAATAGCGTATTGAAGAGGGGGGTTCGAAGAGTAGAACCTATAATGGTGGTGGGAGAAGCGAAATCCGGTATAGATGGAGCAAAAATATAGAGATATCCGGTATTGGTGGTGGTGGTGGGGGTGGGCAAGGGCGGGTGCCAGGGAATATGCGAGGTGGAATATGCGAACTTGACGGGCTGGCTTAAAAATGCTCTTAGCAATGAAGGAAAGGGAAGGGAAAGGAAGAGGGGGGGAAGGCATACAACGAAAAAGAGGAGAGAGAGAGAGAGAGAGAGAGGAGAGAAGGGAATAGTGGAACCCGCGAAAATCCCGCGACCGCCATTGAAAAAGCCATTGAAAAAATCTGTATGAGAAACTCAAATATCTATTCTGTATTTAGCGAGACACGAGGCCGGAAAACCGATGGTCAAACAATAACTAATAAATTATACAGAATATGCAATACCGAGGCGAAATAATAATAATACTAAAAACAAATTGTCGACTGGGGGTCAAAGGGATAATACTAATACTAATAATAATAATAATAAACAGCTTAACCACTAGAGATCAGACAATCAGACAATTTGCATGAGAATATTACTGATGTACAGATTACGGGATGAATTAGATTAGAAAGATTTTCTTTATCTTGGGAACATTTGTTTTTCGGGCCTGACACGGCGAATATTGCGAAGGTTGAAATTTGACGGCTGGCTTACTTAAAAAAAAAATATATATATATATATATATATTATATATATATATATATATATAGTATATATATATATTATATATATATGTATATATTTAGTATCTATATATATATGTATGTATATATATATATATGTATATATATATAATTGTATATATATGTATATATATATATGTATATATATGTATATATATGTATGGTATATATATATATATAGTATATATATATATATATGTATATATATATGTATATATATATACATATGTATATACATGTTTGCGCTCGTATATGTATATCTGTTTATGTTAACAAGTGTAAACTAGTGTGTCAAGTGGACAAGCTAAGAAATAAATATCGATACGCATAAGACAAAAATAAATACTGGGTCTGATATGGTTAACTAAAAACACTTGATGGAAATGTCCCAGCATACCCACACAAGCCAATGACTGAAACCAGAAAAAGAATATTCCAGAGCAAATATGAAAGAGGTGGTAGTTCTAGGGATTGTTAATTCGTGATATGATCTCACAAATGTAAAGAAATGGTTGAGCACATGGTTTAGCAGTTAGGGTCTTGAGCACATGACCATAAGGTCATGAGTTTGGTTTTTAGACCAAGTACCATTTTGTTTTTTTAATGTGTCCAGTCAACTCAGCTGAAAATAAGTATCAGCTGAGTGTTAGTACCATCTTTTCACCCTCCAGCTGTTCACATCCTGATTGTTTAGATGGATTGAGATGAGTGGGCCAAAAGGGTGTCTGTAATGCTTGAACTACATAGGCACCTAGAATAATTAGAGAAAACATGATTAGACTATCAGATTAAATTTGTTTTTGAGTGATGGTTAAGCTTTAGGCTTCTCACATACATATAAAATAAATATTAAAAGAAAAAAAACACTGCAAGTGTAAAACTCTAGAATATATCTCTAAGAATCAAATTCTTACAGCTGCATAAAAAAAAAAACGAAATAATGAAGACTTTGATTGGTTCAGTGTTAGAATGAATAAGTTACAGCCCAGACAAAACCCATCCTATATAATGATGGAACACTGAAATAAAGTAAACATGAAATTTGAAGAAAAAGATTAAAAAAAACATTAATAGAATAGAAAGAGAAAACAAAATAATAGTAATAAAAGGAGTAATCACCCATGTCAGCACCCACTAATCTTGGCAATAATCTAATGGTTACTTCCTCCCCTTTCTTGATTTGTGAAGGATTAATCTAAAGAAGAGCAGTATAAGTACCTAAATCTCTTTTAGGGACATCCAGACTGGAGTGTACAGTTAAGTGTCATATTAGTACAGTTTACAATTCTATGTAAATTGTTTAATGAAAATATTAAAATAACTGCAGAGAAAATTAAATCAGGGGTTGAGGAATATAGTTCTGATTAAAAAATGAAGATAATCCCATCAAGAGTCTCAGGAAACTATTAGAATACATTGGCATGTCTTCATAAAGAAACAGCAAAAAATGAAGTGTTTTTGAGTGCCCTGAAGAGTAGAAATATCTGGGTATATTTATTTTGATGAGAAGAGCCTTACCCAGATCATTATATTTTCTTATTTTCACATTACACCAATACATTTCACCTCATTGCTTTTCATTGGGCAAGGAAGATTTAAGTAGCTTCAAGATTATAGTTGAAATGACAGGATGAGAAAATGTGGGCATATTTGAGTGAGTGTAAAAGGTAACATAAAATCAATAAGTTCAGATGAGCTGAAACAATTGTAGTAGCAGTCAGGGATCACTGCAATAACAGAAAGAAACCATTGACTGTAGAGAATTTCAGAGTATAGAATGTAATGTACTCTGCATTTTCAATAAAGTAAACTGTTTGAAATATATATTTACTCCCTTCAAGGTAATACCATATCTCTACAACACTGACTCTTACCAATGCAACACTAATCTTAAAATTTTAGTGATTATTAGAGGTGTCTTTAGTGTCGCTCATATTGTGATAAGAGAAAAAAGTGGAAATTGTCTTTATGAATGGTAAGGCTTCATGAGTATATATGTCAATACTAAATCAATTTTATCAACAGTCAATCAAAGCAAAATAATAATGAAGATGAAAGAAAGCAACTTTTCCTCTTCTTGTTATTAAATGGGTGCAAAAACTGTCATGTTGACGTTAGGTTTGGTTCGTTACTGGATTTAAGTAATCTATTTCTATATTTAGTTTGATAATTGCTATCATTTATATATTATATTTATTTTGAACATTGGAATAAATCTATAAATTATTAAAACCAGGGATAAAGTCAATCAAATACACTCTTTACTTTATCAGTCTTACAAAGATGAAAGACAAAGTTACTGAACTCAGAATATAGAGTAACAAAATTACTGTTTATTTCTTGTTACATGACAAAGTTTATAATTTATATACTCTATTAAACACTGAATATCTTCTCACATAAGAGAATTTAAAATTGAACGTATAAACTACCAAGCTATTTATCAATTTCCTGTTAATTTAGTGTTCCTCTTAATGAGTCCTTTCTTTCTCCTTGATAGGATGCTAGACTATTACAAGTATAACTTTTTCTGTGAGAGAAACTGAATTCAGTACTACAAGACAACACTGCAAGTTCTGGTGTTATTCTGCTCATGCAGTCTATTCTCACAACCAGATAGATTCAGTTACTGGGAGCTAAGTTACTGTTCAATTCCAGGTCAATACTGATTGTACAGATTATGGACAAAGGCATTCTAGTCATGACCATCCCATCATTTAATTGAACAAAATGTAATTAGAACTGCAGTGGATCTTCTTTTTAAGTGTGTGATATGAAAGAGATTTGGCTGCTAATTTTCATTATCAAGCAATTATGTAGAGGTTTCCTTAAATTTGACACAATCTAGGTAACAAAATATAGACCACTTACCTATTAGTTAATAGTATTGCATGAATTTGACTATCTGTAGCTTTCCATACACTGTTAGTTCAGTATTTTATCTACTTGGTGTTTTGTTATTAAAATGATCGATATAAACAGTTAAAGAGATTTTTTTAATGAATTAACAGCTAATATTTTACTAAAACTGATATTAGACATTATGAATCCCAACTTGAAACAAAAAAAAAAAAAAACAATGGGAATCATGTATCATCTTATTGGACAATCACATTATCACACTACAGAATATCTACCTTTTTCTCAAATTAGTTACTGTATTATGATTTCTTTTGCCATTTTAATAATCATTTTACCTGGAAAAGTATCTTATTTATTTAACAAATAGTTCCTTGTTTATAATACTTATTTGAAAGGAAGAGAATAACAGCCACCCTTTTATATAAACTGATAATGTCATTTATCACTTGACAAGCAAAAGAAATGTAGTTCAAGTCCCAGTTGTTGTTTTTATATCTCAACCTGGTAATTATAATGTTAATATCATTTAAATCTACCAACTCCAACTTAACATATAATAATACTTGTCTTTGTTACTGTAGTTATTAAAAAAAAATTACACAAAATATCATAAATGTAATAATTTAATATTCAACAATTTATTATTTTTTTTTTGCTATTAAGTGAAATTTATAAAATCATGTTCATATTGATTTTAATATAAAAGCTTAAAATTTCAATATATTTGACAGTATTATTTCTCTATAGCCTTTAATTTATTAAGTATTTTGATAAAATGTTCGACAATTTATACATATATTGATGTGAGCAACTACTACTTTGCTAGTAATCATATATTCCACTAAAACCTAAAATACCATCAATGCTTTTTTTATGAAAAAGGATTTCTTTTGTAAAGTTGCTGGCTTTATACCTAATAATTATCTTAAGTGATCGCTTCACAAAAGGTAACCAAACAAAATGAAGATAGTGTTCTTTCATATTTGTTACTTTATAGAGAATCAATTTAGTGTTGCCAATTTGTATTTCAATATAACTTAACAGATTTCAAAACACCTTTTTAAAATCAATAAACAATTTTTAAAGCCTTTTAATATTGTTTATATGTGTAAAAAAAATTTCTTTTAAATAAAAACTTGTGATAAAAAAAGTGATAAGGTACCTGTCCCAGATTTATGAATTCAGGTTTGAAATTTTGTACTTTTGTTTTATTTATATGTTTTATCTTAATTAGATTATGTGATTTTAATAAATCATAAATGGGCATGTAATCAATACTGGTCTTTTACAAGTAGAGTTAATCTTGATATGAATCTTAACAATCCATAGATTGTGTTCTTAAGTTTTTAGTAAATCAGAAATACATTTCTCCTTTGATAGGACAGTAATATCCATCAACTGTGCAACTCTTTTGTTGGTTGGTTATAGATGTTAGCTGTATCTCCAGTGCTGAATATTAAGTGTTTAATAATAGAGTCATTGTGATTTAAATATATTTTGCATGGTTAGTCTAAAGCCAGTGATGGAATATGAACCATTGACCCTTTGAGTGATAGGCTGATTTGAGTGCTAAAAAAAAGCACCCTGTATAGTTTGTAAAGTGGATGACATCAGGAAGGGTGTCCAGCTGTAGAAACCATGCCAAAACAGACACTGGTCCTCCATCACTTTGGATCCTGTCAAACCAATCAATCCATGCCAGTATGGAAAATAGATGTTAATTGTTTTGATTATATGAGGTGGCTATTATGACTGTATTTGTGATAACCACCTTTAAGCAAACAAACAATGGTTTCTCTACACTTGCTACTAAGACAAACTTTACAAAACATGTTTGATATTGCATTATAGCGAGACACAAGCATTGAATGAAGAAGCTATGTAGAGGCTGAACAAAGTGAGTTGAATAGATATTACATATGTAATACTGGTTTCAAATTTTGGCACAAGGCCAACAATTCTGGGAGAGGGGCAAGTTGATTACATTGACACCAGCACTCAACTAGTACTTATTTTATTGACCACCAAAATGATGAAAGGCAAAGGAGCCTGACAGCATTTGAACTCAGAACATAAAAATGGATAAAATGTTGCTAAGCATTTTGCCAGGTGCAGTAACAATTCCACCAGCTTGCTACCTTTACCTGGCAGAAACATTAGCATGCTGGGCGAAATGCTTAGCGGTATTTCGTCTGCCGTTACGTTCTGAGTTCAAATTCCACTGAGGTCGACTTCGCCTTTCATCCTTTCAGGGTCGATAAATTAAGTACCAGTTACGCACTGGGGTCGATGTAATCGACTTAATCCGTTTGTCTGTCCTTGTTTGTCCCCTCTATGTTTAGCCCCTTGTGGGTAGTAAAGAAACAAATATTAACATGTATGAGAGTGAAGTGAGAAAATGCCTGTACATAAGAAGCATTAAGTCAATTTATATAGAAGAAATGACTGTACTGATATGGATATGTGATAAGAAGAATGGCTGATAAAGTAGAGTGTACTGAGTGGAAAATAACAATCATAACAAGCAAGTAATGTGAGTTCTGGTCTAATCTCAACTCTAATATCTTCTAAATCAAATCATAGTGGGAGTGAGCCATAGGACAGGATGCTCATACAAGATTTGCTTTGATGTTCTTATAATCTACTAACCAAACATCTGTACTTTGGCTGAGTGACTTCTGATCCTGTCTAACTGCTCCTAACAGACTCTATGTGGTATATGCATAATGCATATAAAAGCTATTCAGGACCCATATTTATTTCCTATATGATGACCAAAACTCAATCTCTGCTGAAATCAATATTGGTCATCAGTAACATTGCATTTCTGTTGCACATAATTCATTTCAGGAGTGGCATTGTTGTTTATAGCAAATATAAAATATATGAAGGTGCATCCTGTTCTTAGAAACTGACCAAGATTACTATATCACTATTGTTCTACTATTCTAAGACCTCTTTAGTCATGAATGACCATGGTATTGCACCTAGTAAATTCCAAGCACAAGTCTGGGCAAGGTTGTTTATGGAAGACCAGCATACCAGCCTGCCTCCCTTCTCCATGCCACTAATGTTATCGAAGGTAAAGGGCAATATAGCTTGGTACCAGTGATGTCACAACTCATTTCTACAGCTGAGTGAAAACTGGAGCATCATGAAATAAAGTGTCTTGCTCAAGAACACAAAAAGTAGCCCAGTCCAGGAATCAAACTCACTACCTCATGATTGTGAACCCAACACTCTAACCACTGAGTGATATGCCTTCATATTGCCCTGTCGTAATCAACAGTAATATTGTTGTCATTTCCTTCCACAGATAAAAACATTTCTTCAGACGTATTTCCCATAATGCATATTCCTATCTACACAGAAATGGTTATACATGCACACAGAGTGTTGTTGCATCCAAAGTAACACATGCATATTTGGTATATAGTTTATTTTAAATTATTAAGTTCAAATTAGTTTCAGGCTGGTTGTATTAATTTCTATCATTGTTGCTAACAAGTTCTTGTTTGGAAACAATTTCAATCAGTATTTCATGAAGAGGAAAAAAATTAGTCTGAGGAAACTATTGATATAGCTTGCATTGACAGAAATGTCAAAGTTTATTTGAAGTATCTTTAATGAAATGGCAAGTACTAATTGCTTTAATATCATTAAATGAAACCCTTTGAGCATAATTAGAGATGATCACCTGGTTACTTGTCAATTATTCAATTATTTTTAACAATATTGACCTTTTTATTATAATGGCTACCAGGACTTCAAGACAAAAGAACAGCTGGAAAGATATTGCCACTCTGAGAAGTAAATATATTATATTTTTGTCTCATCTAATTCAAGCTCATAAAAGATGTATAGCTTGCATTTCAATTGAGAAAATCCCAGCAATTTAACCAGGCCACAAAATAAGTTTGAATGCTGATACAGCAGCAGCTCATTGTTTTCTCTTGTCATAGTGAATAAACTATTCACCCTAAACATGCTTCAGATCCTGGTGACAAAATACAGCAATAATAGTGGTCAGGAGGGAAAGGAGAATGAAGGAGATATTGCTGATAGTTGATTAAAAAAATGTTCCATTTCAAACAAAAGAGTCAATAATATTAAGACTGGAAATGGCAGGTGAGAATTTTCTCACATTCAGAAAAACTTTTTTACTAAGTTCCACTAGCTGCCACAATTAAAGAAAATCAAATATAATATGGTCAAGTAGAATTTAAGATTGCAGCTGAGTAGTAAAAGTTGGAGACGAAGCTAGGAGGTGGGTAGAAGAATGGACTAGGTGGTTTGATGATAAATTAAACTCTAAAAATAATTATTTATTTTTAGAGTTTAGAGTACAATTATCAAATTAAATTAATCATTATTGACAGTGTTGCTGTTTTTGTCATAGTAGTTTTCAGTTTGGATATCTGTTACTTTTGATTTTTATTTCTTCCTATATCAAAATCATTTTCATCATTTTGAAAAATAATTTCTCAATATGAAAGAAACTCTTTTACTGAATCAACTCACTTGACACAAATATATAAAACTTCTTTTATTGATTCCATAAGGCTGACATCTAAAGTTCACCTCAAAAGGAGTATTTTTAAAGCTAGTTAGAGTACCCATTTCTTTTCTAGGCTCTCCTAGGTGGTTGATGTCAATGCAGTTGAAGTTAAATCTGAAGATCAAACATCAAAAGTTTCCATCAACCAAACTCACTCACAAGGCATTGGTCAGTCAGGGCCATAGCACAAGACACTTGCTCACACAAAAGGACTGGAGCTGAATGGTGGAGTAAACAGTTAGCTTAGATGAGCAAAAACCATTGAAATTAGTACACATGGTTGTGAAGTGAGGTTCTTCACCACACAGACATATCTTCTAAAAAATTCTTTCATGTGTCTTAGAATTTTACACATTGGTTTCACAGAGACCTATATCAGAAAGGTATCAACATTTAACGTGTCTCTTTATTAAAATAACATAATTTTCTTCAAATAACAATTTTGTTTGAAATTGTTTTCAACTGAAATAATCAACTAATGAAACATATTTAAAATGTTTAAATTTAAGAAAAAATTCATTTTAATTTAAATTTATGCAATCATTATAAGAGACATATATTTATGCAATGCCCAGATACAAGGGGGTACTCAAAAGAAACCAGAATTTTGCAATGTTACTTTATTCACTTAATTTTACATGTTTATACTTTTATTGCCTTCAAAGTATTCTCCTTTTAAAGCAATGCATTGGGCTTCAAGCAACAAGTAACCATTCTTAGTGTGAAAACCACTCATAAACATGTGTTTTGCTCATGGCAGTGTCTTCGTAAGCTGTTTGAAGCATGACAACTGTTTCGGCCACCATTTTCCACAGCAGAAAACAGAATTTCATAGAGGTATGCTGTTCCTTCGTTTCAGCCATCGCAAAATTAATGAACAAGGGGGCAGTATAACTACAGAAGATGCCACCGGTTAGCAGGATAATGCCTAAGGGCCGTGTCAAGTGGCTTCTAGTGGCAGAAGCCTGAACTACAATGGACTTGTCCCACAGAGAACATTTCCAGTTACTTTTGGATACTTACTTGTATATGATAGATTTATTAATTTTCTACAATAATTTCGTTTCTGATTAATAAACAGTTTCTTTTCATTAGATACAAAGCGATATTTTTGTAGTAAAAAGGTATAACAGACTGAATTAACTTCAATATATTACTGAAATTTATTTTATTCATCATTATTATCCTCATCAAATGACATGTTTTCCATGCTGGCATGGGTTGAACATTTTTACAGAAGCTAGCAAGCCAGAGGGCTGCACCAGACTCTAATTATGTTTTAGTATGGTTTCTATGGCTGGATGCTCTTCCTAATGCCAACCACTTTATAGTATACTGGGTTCTTTTTATATGGCATCAGCACAGGTGATTTTTATGTAGCCCCAGCACAAGTGCTTTTTACATGGAACCAGAACAGGTGCTTTTTACATAGACCAAGCACAGGCGCTTTTTATATAGCCTCAGTACAGGTGCTTTTTATGTGAGACCAACACAGGTGTTTTTTAAGTGGCACCAGCACCAGCAGGTCGCCAAGTAGCTTGCAAGACAAAGAACCCCTCAACTGAAAGAGAGAGTGGAACCAAGGGAAGTGGCTGTGTGCCAGGCAGGAGGATTACAGAATAGTAGAGGGAAAGAGATAGCTAGCTTAGTATTGGCTACCCCAGTGGATCAAGGAAGGAGAGGAAGGTGAGAAAGAGTTAGAGAGAAAGACAGAGAGACTGTCAGAGTGAGAGAGAGAGAAATAGATGGTGTTGGAGATGTATGGGGGGCTACTCACAAGGAACAGTGGAGAGGGTACAAGAAGTACAGAGGAGATAGAGAGGGATGTTCCATAAGAGTGTGAAGTGAAATGTTTAGAGATGGGGAAAACATGACTATAGCAAATGATGGTGAGGGAAATGGAGTGGCTGGGTGGTAGATGTGTGAGTGGTGCATGCAGGCTTCATTTCTTTCAAGCCTTCACATGTCCTCTGCAGTTACAGCCTATGTTTCACTGCCATGTGGCATAGCTGTTCATACACAGTAATCATACAATCTGCTTTTCACTTTGAGGGAGAGGCCCTTTTTACCTTTGTTCCTACAAAAAATTAAAAACAAATTTGACACTCCTGCAATTTGAACTGGAAACATAGAAAGATATCAAATACTGTAAGACATTAATGTCCAGCACTCAATGTTTCTGCCAACATATTGTCTTATATAGACAAATAACAATACTGATACTTATAATAGTTGCAATGTTAAGTAAAGCCTTTCCCCAAATTCATTAACAATCATGGCACTCCGTCGATTACAACAACAAGGCTTCCAGTTGATCTGATCAATGGAACAGCCTGCTTGTCAAATTAATGTGCAAGTGGCTGAGTACTCCACAGACGTGTACTGTTAACGTAATTCTCGGGGAGATTCAGCGTGACACAGAGTGTGACAAGGTTGGCCCTTTGAAATACAGGTACAACAGAAACAGGAAGAAAGAGTGAGAGAAAGTTGTGGTGAAAGAGTACAGCAAGGTTCACCACCACCCGCTGCTGGAGCCTTGTGGAACTTTATATGTTTTTGCTCAATAAACACTTACAACGCCAGGTCTGGGAATCAAAACCGTGATCCTACAACCGTGTGTCCGCTGCCCTAACCACTGAGCCATTGTGCCTCCACTCATTAACAATATAATAAAATTGAACTAAGAAGAAACTGAAATAAATTCACTGATTGACCTGCTACAAGCTTCATTTCTGTACATAACTTGCCTTGAATAAACAAAAATTGGTTAAAATGCAGCTGAACATAATATAATCTGCTTGATACTTGTCATATGAGAAGAATCATGAGGCTAGAATTTCTATGAGAAGGCTTGTCTGCTCCGTCTTAGTGATTACTAAACTTTATATCCAGTATTTAGCAAAACTGGAGAAATGTTTAATAGTTTTAGGAGAACTGGAAAAATGTTTAATAGGTTTAATGTATATAACAAGAATTTCATGCTCAATAAATATAATTGGAAAAAAATATATCACAAATATCCTTTTCAGTGTAAGTCTCCCTTTTATAGTAAATTTAATAGGATGAAATGCTTGAGTAGATAGTGTTGTATTACCAATCCAGTATTCATACGTTTAGATCATCTGTAGACATTTTATTGTCTCTAAGCAGTGCAAATTAATATAGAATTATTAAGGCACAAAGTCCTTAAATTTAGGACAACCAATTTGTGACCACAACCTTCATCACATTTACATTGTTTTGAAATTATTATTATATATTTATCGACTTGGTTTAAGTAAATCACCCTTCACTCCCACTTCCCATTCTGCATCATATATATGCAACCAAGAAATTTTATATAAGACCTGAACAAACTTCATGAATAAATATTATGAAAACAACTTTTAAAAGAAACATGACCACCTGGTATCTTCCAATAGCATAAAAGTACAATTACTACACACATCAAAGATCTGTGATGAAATCACTGAGTCATTAATTGTGACACCACAGAAGTCTTTTGTTTTTATACAGTGTAACCAGACCAAATGAACTTAGGAGAACCCATCAAGTCTTGTAGCATACACACCCTATGTATGAACAATTAAAATCCCTCAAATACTAGCCCTTATAATCTCTGATGATCTATCATGTATATCACAATGATGAAACAGCACAGAAATGATTTGGCTTCTTCTGTAGGGTCAGAAAACACTTCTATCTTGATCATAACCTGACTTTCTACAAAGTATAGGTTCCCCATTAGAGTGTTACAATAATATATAGAAAAGTAATACTACAGCATCTAAGCAAACATTCTAGACCTCATTCGAAAGAAGGTTCTTCAGATAACTGGCAACAATTTGCAGACTAACAGATTACAACCACTGGCTAACAAATGCACTGCTTCTTCAACTACTACAATGGCCTCTGTAACTCTCCTCTAAACTAGTAAGATACATACTAATTCCACCTTGTTCTCATTTCCCTCCTCTTCTCATAGTCACTACTGAACACTCCTACTTACATTGCACTAAACATTTTGCCTGATCATTCCTCCTCAGAACTATAGCCCTCTGGAATCCCTCTAACACATATTTTTTCCTATAGATATCAGACTACAAATGTAAGTTTACATAGGTTCTGCCATGTTGACAGCCATATAGGCAATGACCTCAAATGTTCAAACTGGACATTACCTACACTAATCTCACTAGTTTAGAGAGTCCTTAATTACTTCATTAGGTATATTCTCTATGCTAGTAAATCTCATAAAATTAAAGCTGTTATACACATATATCCACTTAGCAAGCCTCTGCTTTGGTTTTTCTCAAAGCCTTGAAATATATATGAACAAAATGTACAATCAAAGAGACACATCCTCTGGACAGCCACACTTCACTTCACACAACCAGCTATAGTCATGGAGTATATACTGTAGTCTCGTAACAAACTGAAGCATGTCAGCCTACTGTGCCGAACCTATGCATTGTTCCCAGGCATTTTACAGCCTCTGTGCTAAAGGTATTCCCAATAAGAGCAAACAAAACATCATCATTTGTCTCCACCATTGTGATCTATATGCACTATCTATGGATATTGCCTATAAATAAAAAAAGAAACATTTAAAAAAAATATCAAGTCTTATTTAAAAATTTAGATGACAGTTCAAAAGATTCAATCACTGACAAAATGGAAACAAAAACCAAAACACCAAAAGTTAGTGTTTTAAAGATTTCCGTTTCATGTTACACAATTCTGTTATATCTGATTTATTCTATTAATAACTACATCTGGTTAGATTTAGTTTGTGCAATTCTCTCATCACATTTAGATAAGAATTGTAAACTCTCACCCTATATCTGAGTAATTTCTTAGATGAAATGATAATTATTTATTGCTTACACCCACACAATTGCTTTAAGTGTCATTTATGTTACTTGCCCAGATGAAAAGGAAGTCGATAAAATTTTAAAAAACAAGAAGCTGAAGATGTAGGAAAATAAGATAAAGGTTTTGGTGATATAACCTAGATATAATTGAACTGAACTGAGACTGAAATGAAAGTATATAAATGCAAATGTTTTTGAAAAGATTTTATCTTCAATCTGCTTCAAGAATCTCTTACAATTCAAATTTCCTAGAAAATATTACACAAGGGAAGTAGTTTATGTTAACAAATTAACAAATAATTGTCTTGTAGTAGAGATAATAAATCACAATTCACTTCCATGTATATGCACTCAACGAGAAATATTAACAAAAACTTTTGTGGTAAACAAGTTTATAATATTACAGAAGGTTTTCTAGTAAGTTCTTATTTATCATTGTTGTGATGATAATGATGATAATAACATTTATGGTTGAAAGCTTCAGCTGCTTACTAATCTAAAGGTGGTGTCATAGTACTGTTTCATCACACAAGATATTAAAAACAAGTTAACAAATTAATATCCAGACACAATAAAGCGAAATGTTTTAAATTTAATTTCTAAGTCTGACAGTGCAAGCTTTTGTGCTTAATCAAACAATAATCTACTTTTTGCTTTTAAGTTATACACTAAATAATGTGCTTGTGTTTCTCTGTGTGCATGTGGAGGGTCAGAGAAAGGGGTGCAGTGCAAAAGCATAACAATGACTGGATGAAATTAGTACAACAGTAATCATGATCTTTGCAAGTTCTTCCAGACTGGTGAAATTGGTGCAGTTGATGTTCAACTTGAACATTCATTGGTCAATGTCTATAGAACACTTTCCAAGGATCTAGAGATGAAGTATTGAGAAGAGTGTTTAGTACAGGGTCTGGGGAGATGAAACAAATAAGGATGACAGGAAGAGTAAAGATGTGTGTGACAAGTGGAGCTGAATGGTGGGGTAAACAGTTAGTTTAGATGAGCAAAAACCATTGAAAAGATAACAGAAGCAGAGAAAAGAAAGAGTATGTAAATAAACTGATAACAAAAACTAGTTGGTGATTGAAACTTTGCAAATTATTTGAATAAATTTTATGTTTGTAGCTGCAGTACCATCTCACAGATGTAAGGAGTACTCCAATGTTGATTTTACTTGAGCTTTGAAGAGAATCAGCAACTGATCAGACTAAAGTAGATCTGTCCCTAAAAGACATCATAGCCTTTGCAAATGCAGTTTTTGCAATATTTATATATATGTGAGAACAATATGAGATCATTTAAAATTGTGAGGCCTAGAAGAAGTAATGACTCCAAGCATTTTTAATGTGTTAGGCATGAATAAAGATTATGATGTATAGAGTAGTTTTCTTGATATATGTACAATTTAGTCTGTGGTCATAAGGTTATGATGCTCTCATCGGAAAACATCATAACTTTACTGTCATTTTTTATATTTAGTGATTCCATGTGTGCCTGACATGAGGTGTTATGGTTGCTTGTGTTTGATATCTAAGTACAACAAAGTGAAAGATTAGAGAAGCAAAGTATCATCTCTAAAGGAATGTGTGTTATTAGAATAGCCAGTAGGTTCTTGATATACAGAAGGAAGAATATAAGAAACATTACTAAACATTGAGAGAGATTAAACTTAATAGACAGATTGTGTATTAAAGAGATGTCTGTTAGCATATACTACAATAGCACAGTCTGAGTAGAAAATATCCAAATCCAGAAAGAAAAATCCTCTTTAAACAATGCTAATTCTCAAGTGAATTATACTAAAAGTTTATGTATACCTATACCAACTATACAAAAAAAAAAGTTTCTTTTGTCAGTTAAAAAAGAGAATATGAATAAACTATGAACTGAGATGTCAAGAATCAACAAAAACTATAAAAAGATTTGGATAAAATACAGGGTGTTCAGGCTAAATTTGTCAATTCTTTATGTCTCCTATATTCAGAAAAGGTGTTAAAGAGCATAAAGACTAAAGTTGTAGTTGAGAAAAAGTTAGCTGATATGGTAGGCTGGAAGTAATCTGAATATTAGAAAAAAAATTACATGTATCATGAAGATTTGTGCTGGATATCAAAATGTCAACATCATAATTGCTACTCAATGCTTTGTGAACACCGTAAAGGCTGTGAGACATGACATGAGCAGCTGCAATGGAGACTACAAAGCCTGGCCAACAGGAAGGGACACAGCAGATGTTCTGATTGCATACGCATGCCTGAATTCATTCAACAACTGCAGGACAAGGTCATGAAAGATCCAAGTAAGGGAATCTACACTTTGGTGAGAGAGATGGGTATTGGAGTTTCCACCATGAAGCTGGCCCTGGATGAGGACCCTCACTACCACTCATACAAGAGATGCAAGGGATAAATTCTGACAGCCAAGGCCAGGGAGAACTGATTGATGAAAGCAAAGAAGCTCCTAACTGAGGCATCCTGTTGAGCCTAGGATGATCTGGTTCTTCTCAGATGAAAATAACTTCTGCCAAGGTCAGTTGCACAACACCCAGAATAACAGGTGACTTACCTACAATTCATGTGATGTCTCACATATCATGAAAAGCAAGTTCCCCCAAATTGTGATGGTCTTTGCATGTGTCTCCAGTCAGAATGATGTCATGCTGCCTCACATCTTTCAGTAGGGCCTTAGGCTCAATTCAGACAGTTCTGTGAATCTGCTAGAGACTGTGGTCAAATTCTGGCTGGAGAGGGTTGCTGCTGGAAGGCCATATGTATGGCAGCAGGTTTTGGCTCTTTGCAAATACCTCCAGAAAGTGTCAGAAGTGTTTGTCAGAGAATTTCCACAACTTTGCCAGCCCCAATTTCTGACCTCCAAATTCCCTTAATTATAATCCCATGGATTATTATGTACTGGGGCTACAGTTGAGAAATACACCAACTGCTCTGCCCACAATACTGCAATACTAAGGCCACGGAGGTGTTGAAGATCTTCCCAGGGATACAGTAAGGAACACATGCACCAGGTTCTGGAGCTGTCTTGAGGCTGTGGTGGAACCTGAGGATTACTACTTTGAGGAACTAGGCATAATCTAGTTGATATTTTTTGACTTTTTTTAATGCTTTTATTTTTGGATGCGATATTGTTTTCTTTTCCTTATTTGCAAACTGTCAAATTTAGCTCGAAGACTCTGTATGTTGGCAGAACAAATTGCAGTGAATGCTAGAACTAAAATATCTGTAATAAAATGAATGCTATGTAACTATTTTAATAATTGAGACACTTTAGGCTTTGGTCATTGTGCAATATGATTAGAGCAAGTCAGTTTGATGAAGCCATTGTATCTCTAACACATACCTATGCGATGAACTGAGTTCATCTGAGGCACTTGTCAATTAATTGTTTCTATTATTACTTGCACTTGTAACTGTCCTTTTCATAACACTTATTGCGATTAAATGAATTATCCCACTGAATGTTGGATGTTTTGATTGGAAAGGTATAGTGCAGTATTATTGATGATATATAAACTGCTAGCTCATAAGCTACTAGTCCAACATGCAACTCAACTGTGATAGTTTAATAATAAAAAAAAATATCTCATTTAATTTTCCCCTACTTAAATTGAAGGTTATGAATATTTTTAGAAAGGCTTTTAGTCATTTAGAACAATATAATCAATAGAAATAAAAAAAAAGCATTACTCTCAACTTGATAAAGTACCCTTCCTGACTAATAAATTCAAAAAATTTTATTGATAAATTTCAAAACAACTCACCCCAATTTCAATCTTTTCAACTTCACAGAATAGCATTGCATTGCCTTTACAAAAATACTGAAGAACAGGCTAAAAATCTATCAACACCATCATCATCATAATTATATTTAAAGCCAGGCACAGATGAAAACAAAAACCTAACTTTGAAGGAAAATGTCTGATATTTATATAACCTAAGTAGAAAAAAAGAGAATCATTAAATAATAATAATTCTCCCGAAAAGATTTCTTTTATTGCCACAATATTTTCTTAAGGTGGAAGGTTTGCCATTTTCTAAATAACCTAATTACCTATTTTCAGCCTTAAATAGAAATTGATACAATTTCTTCATATTTTATTCTCATCCTTAGAAGATGGTCTCCGAATTTTCTGTTTTATAGTCAGTGGTGGTGGTGATGGTGGGATACTTTCTTCCTTTTACATTTTTATTTTCTTGTTTTTTTTTTTGTTTGTAGAATTTCTCCACTCAGTAAGAATTCAGTTATAAATCTCACAACTATGTTTAAGACATCATACATAATAACATATGTTGGTATTTCTGATTTGATACTGTCAGCCTGAGCTTATATTGTGATGTTAAAGGGGTAAGAAAGAAAGAAAGTAAAAGCAACTTGGCTCCCTTGTAATTTAATCTTCTATTGTATCTGGTTGGCATTCAGCTTGATATTTGGCAGAGCCAAGTCAAACCAATGATATTCATTTAACTAGAAAAGTTTTTTGTATTTTTTATCAGTGCTCTTCTCAAAATAGAATCTAAAGAATATTCTATTTATCAAGAAACTCAAAAGAATTCAAGCTGGTTTTATAGCTATAACACTATATAGTTACAAACTAATAAAACTGTACATAACACTCTGAATATAACATTTAATCTATACAAAACTCTCAATCAGTAAACAGCAGTCTTGTGTTAGAAAAACAAAGAAAATAGTTGGGTTTTTTTGCACTAATCTACTCTAGAATTCTTATCAAATTCCATTCTCTTGATGGAAATCAACAAAATATAAGATGTCTATGTAATTGAAATAAAGAAAACTGAGTCAGACATAACAATTATTTAATTGTAAATCAATTCATATGGGTAGCAGTGTAATATGGTTGTACAAAGAGTTCAAACAGTGGAATTAAAGTTATACCATAAGGAAGAAGTTCAGACAGGAACCTTCATCAGAGAGAGATGAAATGTGCATTGGTATTGCAGGATAAACATTATGATTAAGGAGAGTAAGGAATACTTTTAGCAATGAAGAATGAAGAGGAGAGAAAGGTAACAAGTGTTTTTATTGGAGGTGCAATGGGCAAAACCAAGAGAATGCTAGCAGATTTGAAAAACACTGAGAGAAAAAGATAATGAAGGGGACACACCATACAAACATACATATATACATATAATAAAAATAAATTTTATATATATATATATATATATACACACACACACACACACACACACACACACACACATGCATATATGGGTACAGGATGTCACCAGCAGTGCAAATAACATGAAATACATAAACAAACGAGGGAAAAACAAGTGAATTACATGAACAAGGAGAAAGGAAAGGACAACACAGAGAAAAGACCCTTCATCAGTTGTCGGCTGTCTATCTACTCATTTCAAGCATTCATCAACAATATGAGTCTTCTCAGACAGTTGCTCCCATAAATTCTAAAATAAAATTCAGGATTTATGGAGGGTCAAAGTTGGGAACAAAAAAAATGACAGTGGAGACATACAAGGAAACCGCAAGAAAACAAACATGGAGGGTCATTAGACCAGAACGAGAGGAAAATAGTGAACGCTGGGAGAAACATTTTTTTTTTGAAAAGAGAAAAGAGAAAAGATAGAAGAGAGAGAGGAAAAACACATCTGTTCCTTTAAACATCTGTGCAGGAAAAGAAAGATCGTCACAAGAGGAAAAAAAAGATAGACGATGGTCACGTGTGAGCAATGAGAGAAAAAGAGAAAGAGATGGAGAGAGAAAGACAGATAGAAAATGGTGATGGAAGGAGGGGAGAAAAAGGGAATTAGAGAAGGATGGGAGAAGAAAACAGTAGAAAGTAGAGAGTCGCATCAAAAAGGTGAAGATAAACTTACATGGAAATGGATGTGTTGTGTTCAATTAAATAATAATAAATAATATATGATATATATATATATACGAACATGCATATATGGGTACAGGATGTCACCAGCAGTGCAAATAACATGAAATATGTATGCAAAATAACTTCAAACCTAAAGAAATTTTTGTACGTAGTAGCGGCATTAGATAAGGACACAGCAATGAGAGTACTGGACATTTTAACCCAACCCCCAGCAACACACAAATACACCATGTTAAAAGACAGGCTGGTGGATACAATCTGGCAGATTGACCAGGAGGTGGCACCCAAGATATGGCAGGAAGAATTGGAGATTCCAAGCCTTTGGAGTTGATGGACAAGATGTTGGCATTAGTTGCCCCTGATGAGTCACCTCCTTTTCTGTTTAGGGAAATATTCCTCCGCATGTTACTGCCCAGGTCCAGGCCCTCATAACTTAGACCGAGATCAAGGACCTGTGGCAGTTAGCAAAAGCAGCTGACAAACATCTTTTATCAAGTGGTGTTATGGTTAATGCCATAGGATCAGCCTCAAGACATGGTAGAGTTAAGCAAGACAACCTGTGCCTTTACCACATAAAGTCCGGAAAAAAGGCTATGAAGTGTAGACAACCATGTAGCTTCAGGAAATCTTGGCAATCAGCCCCAGGAAACTCCAGGACCAATTGCCATTGAATACCCTGGTGGCCAGAAAACACAACCAACTGCTCCTTTATGTCTGCAATCGGAGCTCTGAATGTAGGTTCCTAATCGAGACCAGAACAGAAGTCAACATGGTCACCAAACAGGGGCCGCCCCATGCAAATCACACCAACCCTTGCCAAGGAATAGTCACCAAAAAGTCAAGTAATCACTCGCATGGACAGGACAGTTAAAACGTCTTCCTGGTTCCAATGACAGTCAACAGTTCGGTGGGGAGGGAGTTATATGTAGGACACTGCTCAAGGATTTATAACAGACGAACTGTAGACAGGAACTTCACTGCAGGCTAGCTGGTCTGCAGCGAAGTTGACTTCCAGTTAAGTGAGTTTCTATGAAGCAGGAGTTGATAGGCAGCTATCGCCCTCATGTGCTCAACAAAATAAATTTTTCACTAACACATTCTGGGTCTCTGTTAATTTTTTGTGTATAGCTTAACTAAAGCTACATCATCATCATTAAATGTCCGTTGTCCATGCTAGCATGGTTTAGATGGTTTAAGAGGGCTGGCAAGTTGAGAGGCTGCACCAGACTCCAATCTGATTTGGCATAGTTTCTACAATTGGATGCTCTTCCTAATGCCAACCACTCTGAGAGAGTAGTTGGTATTATATATATATATATATATATATATACACACACACACACACACATGTAAAGGTAGTGTACTGTCAGGATCATTAACACACCAAGGCAAAATGCTTGTGGGTGATATTGTGGCCCAGGTCTTAAATATCAAAGTTACTACATCAATGACCATACTGGTACTACTGCATTATCTAGGGAGCAACTCATTGCCCTCATTTGTTATATCACACTTTACACTCATCTTTGGAATTTATTCCTACCATCAAGTCATTGGCATAAAAGAAATCACAAATAAAGAATTGAAAGACTTCCACCCTGGTACCAAAATGCTACAAATTGAAGAGACAACCAGAATTTAATTATTCCATTATTTACTCATGTGAGACATAGGGCTTGTACAAACATCGTTAAGCATCCTTGAATGCTATCAGTGATGTTTAAAACATTCTGACTACAAATACAGAGATTTTGAGGGGATCCAAAGTCTTGGGTATTAAGACAATGGTGCACAAGCACTGTTTACTTCAGACTGGACAACTTATTAGAGGATCTCAAAAGTAGACATTGTATGGTGAACAGTAGACATTGTATGTAAAAATTACAACATAAAGCAAAGTTGCAATTTAAGAACTGTAATAGTTTCTTTGAAAACATTTGAAATAAGTGAGGCCAGCTGTGAAAGAAATGCTTTCAATCATCACTTAAGGAAAAGGGTGATAAAGGATATTTTTGAAAAAGCACGCATATCTCATGCAGAATCCAAGTAAGTTACATAAAAGCATGTAATGTGTGAAATTGATGGTGTAAGTGTGGTTAGCAATATTTGTGGTTCCAAGCATTTTCCCAAGGCCAGACTTACTAGACACAACAAAGTCATCAGATGAGGCAAAAAGTTGGCTGTATGATAACCTGCATGATATCTACTTTATATATATATCTACTACACGATCACAACAAAACATTGCACAACATGCAATACATATGGAAAAGTTTGCATATTTATTGAGACACAGTGTTATACACTGGAATATACTTAGGCATGTATATGTTGCAGCTTTGTTTGCAAGGTCTGTGAAAAGATATGTAAGAGTTAAGCAAGTTTAAAGAGTCTCTTGAAAGAATGACTATTTTGATAGTTGTTGTTGGTTCTTCCTCAGGCACAAGTAGACAGTCATCATATATATATATATATATATATACACATACATGAAAATGACCAGGGAAAAATATGTGATTGTGTAATTGTGTTTATGTTATTTAAGTATGTATGAATGTGCACATTTATATATGTGCAAGTGTTTGTATGTATGTGTCAATATGTACATGCATGCATGCATGCGTGTGTATGTGTGTGTGTAAGTATTAGTATGATATTAGTGTGACCCTGTCACAATTTCAAACCTGCTGGTGTTTCTTTTATTTTTCTTGACTGTTAACACAAACCCTACCATATTCAACCACCTCATGTTATCTCTCTTATCCCCCTCCCTTATTCTTCACTACTATTATAATAATTTTTCTTCACTCTCATGATTCACAATCTTTTTTCCTGCAACACCAGTAAACATTTCATATCTTCCCAAGGAAAAAGTTAAACTTTTCTTTACTCTTTGACCTTTTTGTATTATTCTTTACTCATGCAGACCATCACTAGTCCTTCACTCCACTCTCATTCTACTGTTTTACAATTTAAGGTTTGTAAGTTCTTGGTGAGCTAAATTTGTTGATAAAGCAAACATGAACATCTACAATTTCCATATCTCCTTTTCCTTCCCCTGATGAAACTCAGCAAATCTAAATCCACTGATGCATGTCCCTTATTACAAAACACAGAAAATAATATATTTTAGATTTAACTCAATATATCTCATTTTTAAGCTATCCATTCATATATCAACATTCAAATGACATACTATTGTGATGGATGGATGAAAGGATATCTGTATGTATGTGTGTGGGAGTTTCCTTCTAGTTTTAATTATTTGAAATCTTCCTGTAAAGAAGGAGTTGGTTTCTAACAAAGATACAAATCTCTTTGAATGGAATGTAGATAACAAAAACAAATTCACATTTTAAACTTGAGAAAAGTTTTGCATATTTTTACTGTTCCACTTACACATAGTATTTGTAATATACAAACTGACTGGTTGATTTCTTTTTCTGAAAACCCTAGCTTATCCAGATTGTCACTTAGGCATTTTATTCACAAAACCAAGTGCACCAATTATTATTGGCATTAATGTGAATTTATAATCTGGGTATAGAAGGTTTTGAAGCAATTGTTCATAGTTATCCACTTTCTCTCAATTTTCAAAGAGATATTCACAGCAGCAAGACACCTGACCCAATGACAGTACATATTTTTCTTGTCTGCAAGGCAAAACTTTGTTGTGTCTTTTGTCATAATTTTTTCACATTATGATCACCAGTAACATGTTCAGCTAAGTATTACCTATCATGTTTTATGTCAGAATTCTTATTATTTCTGCTGTTCCATAGACACAAAAAGAACATATGTATTTTATAACTCAATTGTAAACAATTTTAAGGTTGCCACAATTATTCCTTGTATTTGATGAGACTTTGCATTAGTTCTGTGAATTTAAAACTCTTATTACAGCCCTGTGCTATGTGGTACAGGTATTGAAGATGTCTCATGAACATTGTGCAGGAAGACAACTTTAAGACTCACTTAAATGGAGTGAATGAAACGACTCCACTCTTCAGGATCATAGTTGCAGCCAATCTCTTGCAGACCAGTGGCTGATATCACTATAGAAAGAAACGTTTCTTATCTGGAGGTAAAATAATGACTACTTCATATGACAATAGTCAAAAAACAAAAGTATAGAGTTTGGTTGAATAAGATTCCATTCTTGAAGTGTGGAACCAAACAACTTTGGCATTTTTTTTCTTTTTTGTTTATTCCAAACTGTAAGCCAAGTCATCTAGATCTGCTTCACATAATTTCTGTGGGAAACTAAACTACATCTGGAACAATATGAACTATCCTTCTGTTTTCATGTCACCATCTGAATTACAAAGGAACTATTGGCTGTGATCATTCTTGGTGGAACTGGCAGTGGATTTCTTCATTGTGTGGTACTGGTTTTAAGACTGATTTACAATTTAAGTTGATCTGTAATATATTTTACTTTGTAAAATCAGTTATCATCATCATCGTCCTCATCGTTTAATGTCTGCCTTCCATGCTGGTCTGGGTTGGACAGTTTGACTGAAAACTGGTAAGCCAGGGGCTGCAGCATGTTCCACTCTGATTTGGCAAGGTTTCTACAGCCGAATGACCTTCCTAATGCCAACCACTCCAAGAGTGTAGTGGGTGATTTTTACATGCCACCGGCATGGGTGCCATTGACCTGACACCAGCATCAGCCATAACTATGGTCTCCCTTGGCTTGATAGGTCAACACAAGCACAGTATATCGCCAAGGGTCTTGGTCACCTGTTACTGCCTCCATCAAGCCCAATGCTTGAATGGTGCTTGTTATGTGCCACTGGCATGGGTGCCATCAGACAGCACTGGCATTGACCATGACTATGATTTCACTCAGTTCGACAGGTTTTCGCAAGCACAGCATATCACCCAATGATTGAAGGGTGCTTTTAACAGGCCAGTTAAATGACACTGGTATTGACCACAATTACGATCTCACTTGACTTGACAAGTCTTCTCAAGCATGACATATCTCCAAAGGTCTTGGTCACTTGTCATTGCTTCTGTGAAGCCCAGCATTCTAAGACTGAGCTTCACCACCTCATCCCATGTCTTCCTGTGTCTATTTCTGACACATGTTCCCTCCACCATTAGAGTGCAACACTTCACACACCTGTCCTCATCCATATACATCACATGAGCATGCCAACACAGTTGTCTCTCTTGCATACCACATCTGATGCTTCTTATGTCCAACGTTTCCTTCAGGATGCTTACACTCTGTTGTGCATGCATACTGACATTATATATCCAGCAGAGCATACTAGCTTTATTTCTTACAAGCCTACACATGTCCTCAGCAATCACAGCCCATGTTTCATTGCCATGTAGCCTGGCTGTTCACACACAGTCATCATACAGTCTGCCATTTCACTCTGAACGAGAGGCCCTTTGTTACCAACAGAGGTAGGAGTTCTCTGAACTTTCCCCAGCTTATTCATATTCTAGCAGCTATGCTATTAACTTGGTTACCTAGGGAACGGAAGCAATCAACTACTTCTAGTTTCCCCACTGGCATGTGAGGGAATCTATTTTCTGTATGTTTTTGGTATTTATTGTACCTGTGTAGCCTCCATACACAAGTCATCTTCCCTGTTAACTTTCCTCTGATATTGCTGCACCTCTTATGTATCTATGTTATATAAAAATAACAGTCGTCATAGTGATTTGTGTGTTCACACCAAATCATGGGGACTGCAAATGACATGCCTTTTCTTCTACTACTCATTCAGTAATTATCAGTGCACTGTATAATACACAGCAAATGTGTTAATGGTGCACTGCATTATACACAGCAAATATCTCATATGCAGCTCCTCTCTTGCAATGAAAATAGTACTTGTCAGTAAGTTTAATTCCCAATGATCTCATTAGGATTCTTTGGTATTGCATGAGTGTATATTGTCCACAAATATTGCAGAAGTTGTCTGGGTGATTTACATGAGAGAATGTATTTGATGACATCCTGAATTACCACACAAGATCTGAGAAAGTAATTAAGATATGTCATGTGATATGCACATGATACATAAAAAGAAGCAAGACTATGAATAGATTTTAATGCTGAATAAATAACTAAAAGTTGATTTCACAAAATGTGGATATGGTAGAAGAATTCTAAATACAGATTTGAAATCAGCATACCAAAATTACTTGGAAACACTTATTTGTTTCCTTTTAACAAAATCTTAGTTGTCTAATGAAATAAAATAGAATAATTCTTTCTAATCTTGGCACAGGGCCAGCAATTTCAGAGGAAAGGGGCATGTCAATTACATCCGCCCCAGTATTTGACTGGCACTTTATTTTATCACACCTGGAGGGATGAAAGGAAAAGTTAACTTTAGTGGGACCCGAACTCAGAACATAATGAGTCAAAAGAAATATCACTAAGCATTTCATCTGAAGCACTAATGATTCTACCAGCACACTACTTTATGTAATAAAACAATAATATGAGAACTTTTAAGCATTAAATTTTTTGCTTATCAGTAGCAGTTATGTAATAAAATTATATAATGGAACCTTTAATCTATAGAAAACCCAATGAAAAACCTGCTTAGAAAACACTTTCAATAAAGAGAGTACTTTTATTACTTGTACTATCTTTCATGCTGTTTTTTATTCACCATTTTTATAATGTTAGAAGCTACAGTTTTCAAGAACATTTGTTTGAAATTTAACTTTCACTACAAGGAAGGAGTATATGGTAAAGTAAGCCTTCAATATTGTATAAATTGGTAAAATATAAATCCAGTTACTGTCAATACACACACACACACACACACACACACACACACACACACACACACACACACACTATAAACTGAAGCAGAAGTAAATCTCAAATCAAATAATTTCTTACATTGACACAAGACGACACATTTGGGGTAGAAGGAATATAATCCAATCCAGCATATAACTAGAGGAATGAAAGTAAAGATAACACCAATGCTATTTAAATTTGGAATTCTTAATATTAAAATTAAATATTGTAATAGAGTTGTTGGTGTATCAGATAGAATACTTTGTAACATTCACTCTGGCTCTCCACACTCTGAGTTTATATCCTGCTAAATTCAACTTTGCCTTTCGTCTTTTTGAGATCAATAACGAAGTACCAGTCAAGTACTGGGGTTTATTCTCCTTCTCTCTCTCTCTGGAAGAAATTGACTGTTTACAAACTTGGAGATGAAAGTTCTCCTACACTGAACAAAGTCAAGGAAGAAGGCCTGTTTAGTTTGCTGCTCTATTTCTACCACTCCACCTACTTTCCTCAAATTAAATATTAACATTAGTCAAAAAGAAAAAAAGTAAACATAAAAGAGTTGGCTCTTCAAAAGCAAAGATTTGAGAAAATAAGGCTGGAATTAAACATGTACACCTTATTGTTACACCTCATGTCATTTTTCTGTCTTTTTCTTACATTGGTTTCAGTTGTTGGGTTGTGACTTTGCTGAGGTACTGCTTTCTAGGGTAAAGTTTATTATATCAACCCCAATACTTATCATATAAGACCTAGGAAGGATTCAAGTGGATATGGGTGGAATTTGAACTAAAAATAAAAAGGATGTAAACTTGAGCCAGTGCAAGAGTCCCTATATGCTTGCTCAACTTGTTAGAAATAACAGCCTAACTTCCTTCAAACCTCACTATCTTAAAAAAAATGAAGGACATATTACATGATGTAGCCCAATATATACAATACCTAAAAAAACTTAAAGGTCACAATTGCTACTTGGAGATGAAAGTTCTCCTACACTGAACAAAGTCAAGGAAGAAGGCCTGTTTAGTTTGCTGCTCTATTTCTACCACTCCACCTACTTTCCTCAAATTAAATATTAACATTAGTCAAAAAGAAAAAAAGTAAACATAAAAGAGTTGGCTCTTCAAAAGCAAAGATTTGAGATCAAAGGTCTACTCAATTAGAAGACAAACTAATGATTTGTTAACAGATTTGTGAATAGAATTAACTGGATCAAATACTGTAACTTCAATCCTCAACAAAAATTAACAGCAAATACAGTCAATATGGAGAAGAACATGGATCAATCAAGTAAAGTTATTTTCTCCCAATTTATTTTTGTGGGGTGGGGGTTAGATTTGTAAGGAACATGAAGTATGTTTCATATTTATTTGGAAATATCATGAGCTATCACTGAAGTATGCTGATCAAGTAAGATTTTTGCTAGGATTCTATCAGGTTTGTATATCTTAATAAGAAAGAATGAAATAGATCAGAATATATGTTATAAATAGAAAACTTATGAGGGGGAAGTTTTTCTTTTCTTTTTCTTTTTTCATTAGCCCTCAATTACTTTTAGTTTATTGTACCATCCAAAGATAGGATAAAAGACAAAATGAAGTGAGAATATGTTCCTTAGAGAAGATAGTTTCCAGATTGTTTGGAAGAAGCAGAAAGTTTGTTGGTTGGATATTGTTGAGGAGTGAAGGAAAGAGATAGAAGGGGTCAATAAATTGTATCAAAATTCATTTTGCCAAGAACTAGAATACAGTTGTGGTGGAATAAGAAAAACTTTGTTGACTGGTTTTGGGGGTATAAAATCAGTCATTGTAAAGTTAATAATTTGTTACAGCTGGAAATTTTATATGGAGAGAAAGAAGGGTAGGTATATGCTATATGGATGTAAATATATACAACCTTTTATTTTTTAATGGTAACTTCAAAGAAAGATGCTGTAGATAAGCTGTTGCAAATATGATATGGTATTTATGAATATATGCCTTCATATTCATACATGAATAATTCTTATTCTACCCTGAAAATGTCTATCAGAATATCATATGAGCATACAATTCAATATAGATATAAACATTTGAAATTATGGATTAATATGGAATCTTTTCATTCATAGAAACATTATTGTGAACAGAAGTAAATACCAAAATGTATAAATTGGAATCAAGTTGGTATAAATAAGAAAACATTGGCTGAACCTGTTACAAATTAGTAAAACATCAAATCATAGAAATTAATTAATTCAGATAATAATTAAATCACTATTAATTAACTTGAAATCATCATTACACATTGTATTTAAATGTTCTTTCACCCAATCTTTAAATAATATCAAAAAGCTTGTTTAAGATTGCTTGTAAATCTTGATAAAAAAAAAATGAAAATACAAACAAAAACATACAAAGTTGTACTTACCCCTGGATGCCACAGTATTGGATTCCAGATTCTCTGCATCTGTTGAGACACCATTCTAGTGTCATTGCACTGAAATACTTTATGACCAAATAAGTATTATCTTTATTCTTGCGAAAACAACCTAAATAAGTTGCTGAAAGAAATGTCAGAGTCATTTTAATGGTAATTTATTTATCTTTTATGTGTATGTATTTATGTATGTGTGTGTGTGTGTATATATATATATATATATATATATATATATATATATATATATATATATATATGTGTGTGTGTGTAAGCTAAAAAAATACATATCTTACTGATAAACCAAAGGATGAAAAAGAGGTTAGGGGAAGGTAAAAAAAAGTCAGAGAAAGTTACAACTCATATTACTTAGCTACATTCATAACTACAAGTTAGATATCTCCAGTTCAGTAAATTTCACTGATATCAGTACACAAATTTTATTTTTACATTTGTTCATTAATAATAACGTTATCTGTTGACATGCATCTTTTAACTATAACCAAATTAGTTTTGAATTATGTTCATATCTTATAGTTTATATTAACGAAGTAGAGATAGTATCAAAGAGATTCTATCTATACTTGAAATTGAACAAAATAATTTATGATTAAATTTACAAGCAAAGGTACATGAAACAGTTTTATAAAGAAACAGAACTTTATTATTGTTTAATGTTTATACTACAAGGAAATGCTGTTTTTTCTTTTGTTAAGTTTACTTTGCATCTACTTAAAATTTGACATAACAAATATGTTTAAAATTTACAAAATATATTGTATCTGTTTTCAAACATCTTATAAATATTTTAAGAAAATATAATTTTTGAAATCATTATGGGCATGCAAAACATGGAAAAATCAAAACAAGGAAATCTAAGAGAATGCAACAAAGCAGCTGCTCGCTATCCCAAAAAAGGAGTTCCAGGAATGCTTCCATCAATGGAAACAATACTGGATAAAGTGTGTGACTTAAGGGGGCTACTTCAAAAGAGAGTAAATGCCAAATTGATGTGCTGTGGTTTTCTTTTTAGAGCAGCAGTCTCAATACTTTTTGATCAGACCTTGTACACTGTTATAGATAGAGTGGACTAGTGTGATAGCCATTAAGTGTATAAGAGGTGATGGTCTCCCAATCAGTTGGGCATAATGTGTGTACGTGTGTAAGTGTGTGTTTTTTTTTGGTGCAACTGAAGGAGACTAGGTTACTCTGTGTGTCCTCTTTGAAAGATATCTCATGAAATTGATTCATGACTGACATGTATCTAAGTTGCATATAGATGATACCTCTTCAGAAAAAGTTACTGATGAGTGACAGTATACTCTGAGTATACTCTGTCATGCTGTATATTATAGCTGTTGTTGTCATCATTAGCTTAATGATTAACTTTTGTTAAGAAATAAGGGAGAGACAAAAAAATTTTTAATTAATTGAAAATAGAATATGGACATGCAAGAGGGAAAGAATCTGACAAACACAGTGCTGTCAATACTGCCAGATCTAAGATGACTAAAAGATAGAGTTTTAGTGAATAAACACTAAATAGCATGACAACTTACAAGAATGGCCATAATTGAGTAGTTTGGCTATTTCTAATCCAATAGATGAAATACTGATAGAGATAGACCATAGGAAGACAAATTTTACCAAAAGCTTCTTGTATCTTAACCCCATGACAATGGTTTTCTTTTTATCAAGCAACTAGGTTGCATTGATGGTAACCATCTCAGCTGAGATCAGCAATTAGGACATGACAATGGTTTGGCATATATTTACATCAACCGCTTTAGTGCAAGTACTATTTATTTACCTAAACTATATCTTTGTGCAGGATGCTCATGTGGTATTATTCCTGAATAACATCATTCAACCGCACAAGTTAGATCAACTTCATGTATTTACAATCATGTGAATTCAAAACTTGACTTTAGTGTGGTAGACTTCAAAACAGGGTACCACACATAGTGGCATATCACATTGTGAACAATGGTATCTAGTTTTCTTACATTTCCCTTTTGCTTTACATACTGTGCATCTCTTTAAAAGTATTTGTCTTCTTGGCGATTGGGGGAAACAGTCGTGGAAAATGTTCACATCCCTTCACCATGTGGTGAGGAGAGAGTCTGGTGTGGGGACATCCACACGTTCTGCACTTTGGCAGGTCTGATGCTTCTATCATTTCACAGAACAATAGATTCCTGAATGTCAATCTATCCACCACACCATCAAGCATCTGCCAAATCAAATGCGAGTTCACAACACACATGTCAACTATATACAAGAAAATTTTTTTGTACCATTTCACAAATTTCCACATCAATTTGTGTATTGTCACCAGCTGATCTGAGCAATCAACCCTGCCAATCCCTTCATTGTATGAAACAACTACAATTGGTTTCATTATGGCATAAACATCCGCATCTTGTTTCCTAGTGTCCTTCATGCTTGTAGAATGCATTGTCACATCATCACTCTAGAGCGAGAATGCCACTATTGGTTCAACAGTATGCTCTTTCTCCCTTTTGAAGTTTTATCCTGTGAAGATTGAGCAGCATGTTTTTCCTGTGCATCCTCATAGACCCACAGGCATTAGTCTTCCTTACCTGAAGCTGCAGGATGAGGTCTGGGCTGGAAAACCAATTGTCCATATAAATATTGTAGCTTTTTGTCAGACAAGTTTTTATTCAGCAACAACATGACATCAGTTGATGCTAGAGTAGACGCTGAAAGTTCCAATATGTCCTGACTAATGTAGATTTTGTAATTCTACATGTACCCACAGGCTCTGCCAGTTAACTGGCATATTTTATAAACCTTGACTCCAAAGTAGGCACGTTTGGTTAGGTTGTATTGTTTGAATCAGAGCCTTCCCTTGAATTTCCACAAACTCTCGTCTGTACAAATGTCTTGCATGGTGACATACACCGTTCTGAAATTTTCAGCCACTTTGTCAATGATAGAATGTATTTTGTGCAGCCTGTCATCCTGGTTCTCACCTGAGTTGAAATGTAGATTTAAAAGTACCAAAAATCAATCATGTGGCATTGTTTCCTGAAAGAAAGGTATCAACATGGCTGGATCCCAATTCCAATATGATGCCAGTGTTGGTTTTTTCATGATGCCCATCAGTATCAGCAGAACAAGCAGAACTTTAATTTCATCCCCTGTGGGTCTGACATGCTGGGGATGGCTTTCAGCATAATCATTCATTTCATCCGCTCTATATTGGAACATTCTCTCAAAAACTCATGGAAGATTTCCAAAGGCAAACTTCCATGTTCAAGGTTTGCCTTTATGCCAGGCGTACCAGTAAACTCATGCTGTTGGATGAAATTGTCTCTCACTCACCACTGCAGCCTGCCTGTACCTTTGATTCACCGGAATATCATCATCACTATCGGAATCATCTGACACTGAACTAAGAAAATACTCACTCCCCAAGTCATCATCTGAACCCTAAGAAACAACTGGTAAGATGGTGGAGCTTGGTGTAGCTTGGCGCAATGACCGTAAATTCGACAAAAGAGGACGTGACGATGAAGTTGACAGAGCCAGTGTGGTAGGATGCAACGACCATAAATTCGATGAAGGAGGATGCAACAACGAAGTTGACAGAACCAGAGTGGTAGGACCAGCCTAAATATTTACATGAAACATCTAATCACCTTATCAGTTGATAG
Organism: Octopus sinensis; assembly: GCF_006345805.1. Classification (NCBI taxonomy): domain Eukaryota; kingdom Metazoa; phylum Mollusca; class Cephalopoda; order Octopoda; family Octopodidae; genus Octopus; species Octopus sinensis. The sequence continues at coordinate 137,693,971 of NC_042999.1, forward strand.
ATACTAACTCAAGCAACCAGTTCTTAGTCAGGCAGCACATAATTACATCAACTGATTTAAAGCATATACATTGCATGCATAAATTTACATCAACCATTTTAAGAGGGTTAAGCAATCAAAGCTTCTATTTCATGTAGTTCAAAGTAGAGAGACAACTGATGTGGTGTAAGATAATAGTTTTTCACTAAAATCTGGTTATATCAAAATTGGTATACACACTGAGTTATATCAATACTCTCTCTCTAATCACTGTGATTTCTTGAACTTTTTCCCTCCTAAGTTCAAGAAAATACAGTGGTTAGAAAGAGAAAGTGATATAAAGTATTCTAATAACGCAGTATATATAGATATTTTGTGTGTGTGTGTGTGTGTGTGTGCACATGCATGCTAGTGAATGTTGAGTCACATCATTTTTCAAACCCAAACAAACTTATCAAAAAGTGAGTAACGTTAACAGCAATACTTTTATTTGAAGTCAGTTTTAAATCTAAGATACTGGAAATATATATTCAGGAAAATATATGCATAATATGGAAAACAATTAATATTCTTTTCACGCAAGGAATAATTAAGATATTTTAAAATATTCTATGTGTACAACAAGTAAATAATCTTTTCAATATATGCTTAACAACTGATTAAGTATAGAATAAGTTACTCTTCCACTAGAATGAATGGTTGTACCCTAAGCTCCTTAGCTGAATGAAGATTGCCTAGCATGACCTAGATTCCTTTAACATTATAAATAATAAAATCCTACTTAATCCTAATGTAAAAAATAAAGACTTTCTCACCCTTTAATTTATATTAATTGCAGTCTCCTAGATTTTCATTCAGTCACTCACTCATGTATGTATGTATGTATGTATGTATGTATGTATGCATGTACACACACACACACACACACACATTATATATCTGTATATATATATACACACAGACATACACATTATATATATATACACACACACACAAACATATAAGCCAACTATAGAGTTCAAGCTATAAGTAGCAATTGTTGGCAATATAAAAGAAGTGTACAATTTAGACAGCTGACAAGTAATAAATGTAAAATAACCATTAACACCAGACTAGGATTGTCAAACAGTAAATTAGCAGAATAATAATAAAAAAAGAGAAAGAATAGCACTAAAGCCAAGTGAGAACTAGTGATGGGATATGTCTTCAAAAATCAGTCCATGTGACATAAACAGAGATTCTAATTTTTTGGCCTAATCCTTCAATGGAGAGGAAAAAAATGAAGTTTTGTCTTTACCAAAATGTTTCAATTTTCATCTCCTCATAGCTCACAAACATTCTATTTTATGAACTTTTCTAGCAATATAACATTTGTTTAGTACTACTCCAAGTAGTGTTGACAAATAATGATATAAAAAACTTAAAGGAAGTCAATAAAGAATGTGACACATTAAAGAATATAAAAATACCAAAATATGAAACTATTTCCATTATACTTCAATGTCAGAAGAATAATTGGTTATATTGTATAGATAACAAACAAAAAGTAGCTATTAAAGAGACCAAAAAACAAAGCATGCTGTGAAATAGAAGTAAGCTCCTGGTGAGTTAAATTAACAACTTAGACTTTATTTCCACTTGGCGCTATACCAATTCACATCAATAATACTCTTGAGAAAAGCCTGAACATCACACAATCTCATTTCACTATAAATTTGGAAATATGTACATAGAGAAAACAACTTTAAATAAAATTTAGTATTACTCACGAGTAATATCTTCCTACTAATACGATTAAAAATTAATTGTATTATTTTAAGTTTAATTAAATTTCATTACATGTCCAGCAGCATCATTTAATTTAAAGACAAGAATACATTGATTATTAAATGTTATTTCCATTTAATCAATCACAATTCAAACTAGAAATAAATCAAGAGAAAATTTTTAATTAATCTAAACATGAAAATTATAGTTAATATGGTGCCAGTATTAATAAGCTAGAAAAATCAAAGTAAATTTTAGAACATTTTAGAAAAGAAGTATTTTAATTTTAATATTCACTATTACATTTTACCAGAGTAAGATGAACTAAATAATTACTTGGTTATTTTGCAACAAGTCTCTGCCTCAATTTGAACCCCTGACTGTTTTCTTTGCAATTAGGCTTTTGTAAACACAAGCAGGCTCTTTCAAATTGACAATTGATATCATGAAAAAAACCAATGACATTCAACAGTTACACAACAAACCCACTGACTGACATCAGCAAAAAACCGATGGATCAAAAATTATTGGATTACTAATCAGTCTAAGCTCAACACAGTTTAAGAGAAGGGAACAACAGGCAGATGGTCAGGCAGTCAAGGTAGATGGGAATGAAGGAATCATACAGTTACAGAGAAAGAAACAAACACAAACATACATCACATTAGGCATACTGACAATGTGAATGACCAAATTTATTATTAATCTAAAAATGGCAGGAACACATGCATTCTTCATCTACACACAATCACACAAACTGTCCAACTAAATTTCTAATACAAGCACAACATTCTCTATTACTCCTTTAATTTCCTTAGATCCTCAATCTCATAATTACAGGATCAGGTCATAATAGTAATCTCACTGCTGCTCCAGTATTTTGTTAGTTTCTTTTCTTGGAACCATTGTGTTCCACTTCCAACTTTTAACAATAAAACATAAATTGAAAAACTACATACTACTCTTACTACTTTCATCATTGATAAATTAATCTTATTATTAAAACATCATCCTAAGATCTGTTGTAATGGAGAAACAAAAAAGGTTTATCAGAGTTACAATTAAGAACTGTCCAACTATACAGAATGAAATACATTTTTTGAGCGGATATCTTCAATGAAACTGGTGACCATCCTTCATCAGGACAGTTGTGAAAAATTTATGAAAGAAAGGACTGTTTGTTGAAGAAGAATAAAAAAAATGGCTACCATCAAAATTGACAAAAGATGTTTGGGCTTGTGGAACATGTTTCACATAAGAAGTCATTTATTTCTTTAAAAAGCAGATATGTCCACTGTCCATTTGCTCAGACATTGTCAGACTAATGATTTGAAATTTAATTGGTTTGGCTCCAATGGTTGACTGCATCTCCAGTGTCATACAGAAGAATAATTCTACCTGGAGTGCATGAAACCCAATAGTTAAGCAAGGTGTGGAATGTTCTCATGCATCATCAGATCAAGGGCATCATGAACGCTTAACATAATTTCCTATTCAGAAATTATGGAGAAGACTAGGCTTCCAGAGACCTGGAGTCTTTTGGGAAGGTCAGCGATTTCTCAATATAACAATAACACAAAGCATTATATACAGCCAGCCTGCACAGTCAATGATGATTTGACAATGAGTAACAGAAGCATCAGCTTTTGCCAGTAAGGACACAAGGACACACTGACATCTTCATGAACCTCTTAGTCATAAACCAGTAGAACAGTCAAGATGGGGCAACTGGAAGAGAGGGCTACACCTATACCAGACTAATCTTTTTCTTTTTTTACTCTGAATGCATGAAAAACAAAGTTGCCCTTCACAGGATTTGAATTAAGAGCACAAAGAGCTTGAACAAATATTGCAACCTATTCAATGTTCTAATAATTCAGCTACATTGAACCAAATCATAGTGCAGCAATTATAAAGGCATTTATGAAAAAGCAGAAGTCATCATCTTCATTTAATGTCCATCTTCTATGCATGCATGGGTAGGATGGATAAGAGGAACTAGCCAGGTAGAAAAAATACCCTAGGCTACTATATCTGTTTTTTACGGCTAGATGCCCTTCTGAACACTAACCACTCTGCAGAATGGACTCAGAGCTTTTTACGTGGCATTAGCACAGGTGAGATTAGTTTTGACATGATTTTTACAGCTGGATGCTCTTCTAAATGCTAACCACATTAGTGTGGACTGGATGCTTTTAACGTGGCACCAGCACTTGCAGGATAACCAAGTAACTCACAAAACAAGGAATTATGAGAGTGGCAGGGGCATTTGAGAAGGGGAACTTGTGTCAGAGGATGAAAGGTTAGAATGTGACAAAGAGACAGAAGCAGATGTCTTGCACAACAGAGGGGGCATTAGAGGATCCAGTAGATCCAGTGATCCAGTTGATGATGAAAGGTTAGAGTGTGATAGAGAAATAGAGAGGCAGAAATAGGTATCTTACTATAGAGAAGGTACATGGTTACCCAGTGAGAGAGAGAGAGGTGGGTACAAGAAAGAGGCCAGAAACAAGTGTGCTGATGTAAAGGAGATACTTGGTTACATAGTCAGAGAATAGAAATTAGAATCCAGTGAATAACATGATTATATAGTCAGAAAATGGGAAGAATTTTTAGATAAGAGATAAAACTTAGTTTCAATCCCATGTAGATGTCATCCCATTTTGAGAAATTTCAGGTACCCAACCAAACATTAGATTCACATTTTATTCTTACCCAACCAAGCATTAAATCCACATTTTATTCTCCTCAAACTTTAGCTTACATTGCATCTTGTAAAAAAAAATAACATGCTTTAAATGTTCTTAAATTAAGTGGCATTCGTTTTTGTGGTGTTATTGATATGGTCCCTTGCATGACACTATCTAAAATCTTTATGCTTAACTTTATATTATTTAAAAGAATTAAAAAAAGATTTTCTGCTCATGTACAGTTTGATTCATAAGTGGTTAAATAAAGACAAATAATTAGCATTTAACCATCAGAATACTACTCTTGTTTTTAAATTATGTGATGCCACTATAGATAAAAGGCCTTGCTACAATTTAAAATTAGAAAGTTAAAACACTAAATTGATAATGATTTATCCCTTTGGGACTCACTGTTGTTATTACATTATTTCTAGCTAAACAGCTAGAAGTAGATAGATAAGAGTTTTGTTCAAGAACACAGTACTGCAAATGAACATGACGAAACTGCAATTCTAATCAACTGATTATTAAATATGTACAAAACTAAAATATAAAACCAATTCTGTTATTAAATTTTGAAGTAATTGTTTATGGCTGTGAGAGAGGAAACTCTTTTCACCAAGAATCAACAAGTTGACTTAGGTTGCTTGTATTCTTGGCAAAAGTAGGGCAGCCACAATATTAAATATTCCCGTCCTCTATAATATAAACAGGATCCTGAATTTGATCAAAGGAAATTAATATTTTTTATCACTGATTTTCAATTTTCAATTTCAATTCACTTGTGTATTTTTTGTACCCTTGGCTAACATATAAATGTCAGAACATCCATAGAAATGTTATGGTTTGTGCCTAAATATAAAATCAACTTCAGTAATTAATTGTGCTGCTTTGTTTCCATCACAAACCCATTATGTCAATTGATTAAGAACAAAGGCTTCAATAATAGCTTATTATAAATAGATTAAGGACAAGTTAACTAAGACACTTAGATTAGCACAACACTAATATAATGATTTTTAGATATTAATCAAATCAAGATATAAACAATTGTAAACAGATATTTGCAATACAATTTTAATTTACCTATCACTAAAGCAAAATAAAATTATGCCTAGTGTACTACCAAGGACATCAAGCTAATGAAATACCCTCTACATTTTATTTACTTTCATGCACATTTTATGTTCTCATATTTACAAAGCATTTGGTTTAAACAATCTGAATATGTATTTATGTTCAATCCTAGTTTCTGTCACTAATACAAAATTAAAACTAAAAAAATTCTAAGGTTTTTATTTTAGCATTGTTGCTGTACTCTAATCCTGTCAAAGCTCCCTATGACACTATCAAGATGAAGGAGCTGCAGAAAAAGAAAAAAAAGAAAAAAACCAGGCTTAACTCCATATTAAAAATGTATGTTATTACTCACTTCTGTCACTGTAGAAAGTAATTTTAGAGGTATGAAGCGTGTTTCTTGCCTTTTCTTTTACATTTTAAATATAAGTTGTGAGAATAAGAAAAGGCTGAACAAAGTTCAGAGAGCTCCTATCTCTACTGGCAACAAAGGGCCTTTCCCTCAGAGTGAAAGGCAGATTGTATGGTACTTGTGTGTGAACAGCTATGCCACATACCAGTGAAACATGGACTGTGTCAGCCAAGGACATGTGTAGGCTTGAAAGAAATGAAGCCAGTATACTTTGCTGAATGTACAATGTCAGTGTGCATGTTCAACAGTGTAATCATCTTGAGAGAAAAGATAGGCATAAGAGGCATCAGATGTGGTGTGCAAGAGAGACAACTGTGCTGGTATGGTCATGTGATGCATATGGACAAGGACAGCTGTGTAAAAAAAAGTGCCAATCTCTAACTGTGGAGGGAACCTGTGGTAGAGGTAGACCTAGGAAGACATGGGATGAGGTGGTGAAGCATGATCTTCAAACTTTGGGCTTCATAGTGACAATGACTAGTGTTTGAGATTTTTGGCAATATGCTGTGATTAAGAAGACCTGTCAAGCCAAGTGAAATTGAAGTCATGGTTGATGTTGGTGTCACGTAACTGGCACCCATGCCAGTGGTACATTTTGAGAGTTGGGCCTCATGGAGGCAATGACCTTTGGCCTTATGTTGTGCTTCAGAAGACCCATCAAGCTGAGCTAAATCACAATTGTAGCAGATACTGGTGTCATGCAAATGGCATCAATGCTGGTGGCATGTAAAAGCACCCATTACACACTTGGAGTGGGTGGCATTAGGAAGGGCATCTAGCCATAGAAACCATGCCAAATCAGCCTTCCATTTTGTCAACCCTGGTCAAACCGTCCAACCCATGCCAGCATGGACAACAGACATTAAATGATGATGATGACGATGATGATGAAAATTATGAAGACAACAGCAAATAAATTCTATTTACAATTCAAGGATTTTGAGAAAAAAGAAAGAAAATAAGTAGATAAATATAGAGAAGTGCCTGGCTCTGATACCTTTTCTCTCTACCTGTTAATAATACTCATGCTATTATCACTTCTATAAATCAGTGTGTTTGACTTTAAAAAAAAAAGCATAGATGTAGGTGCAGGAGTGGATGTATGGTAAATAGCTTGCTTACCAACCACATGGTTCCAGGTTCATTCCCACTGCGTGGTACCTTGGGCAAGTGTCTTCTACGATAGCCTTGTGAGTGGATTTGGTAGACGGAAACTGAAAGAAGCCCATCATATATATGTGTGTATATGTATATATATATATATATATATATATATATATATATATATATATATATATATATGTGTGTGTGTGTATATGTTTGTATGTCTGTGTTTGTCCCCCCCCCCCCCAACATCACTTGACAACTGATGGTTGTGTGTTTACGTGCCCGTAACTTAGCAGTTCAGCAAAAGAGAGTGATAGAATAAGTACTAGGCTTCCAAAGAATAAGTCCTGGGGTCGATTTGCTCGACTAAATGCGATGCTCCAGCATGGCCACAGTCAAATGACTGAAACAAGTAAAAGAGTAGTAAATTTTCATAAGTATTGAAATATATTACTGAAAATCATGCAATTGGTTTGTAGTCCGGGTAAACAAATAGAGTGAAAAAGCTATTTTACTTTTAAGAGCTATTCCTGTAGATGGTAATCTGACTTGATGAAATTGAATCAGGGGTTAAAGAAATCAAGCATCTCCACCACAATAGTTTAGAATAGAAACCTAAAGAAGAGTGATTAGTACTTCATTCGGTGACAAATCCTGGGTTGATGCTGATTTCACTAGAATGTTACTAGAGAAAGTAACACTGCATGTCACATCTCAAATGAGAGACTTGTAACCTTGGAACAGGAAAATCAGGATGCAGTCCAGTTACTATTCCTGCAATCTAATCCCACCAACCCCAGTTTATGATATTAAGCAGATGAAAGAGAACTCCCTATGTTTAGTACAGCAATCCATCATAAGTGACATTTAACTAATATCCTCAGCTAGATAGAATGAGGCACATAAAATTAAGTTATACATTGAATTAGAATTCAAGACCTTTGAGATGAAAATCTTAATAATGCATTTTGCCTACTCTCTCTTTTGTCCCTCACACTTGCTCACATATATTAGAATTTTTTACTGCACCCATTTGTGAATAACAGCACTATTAGATGTAGGTTCCATCAGGCTAATCAGTAGTTCACTGCAGTAGGTTTTAATAGATTCAAGTATAAAATTCTATATAAGAACAACAGTTAAAATATTCCTCAACATATATATTACAACATTCAACATATGATGCTTTCCACTTAAATGAAAAGGATGGGTAGACTATTCAAATATATAATTTATTTTGAATTAGAAGTGACAAATTATTTTTAAAGTGACTATCAGATTTAAGCTCTTTACTCTTTTCTTTTTCCTTTTAATTGTGTAACTTACTATGAAATGACAGACTTGACTCTTATTTAATTCTAGATTTATAACAGGTCTGATTGTAGTTCAACATAATTTTAATAAAAGAATACAGAGATTAGTGTTAGGAAGTGCATATTTGTTTATAATTTCACTATATAAATGCTAAAACACAAGTTTTTCATCGTGACAGTAGTAAAAAGATAAGAATCTTGGAGATATGTTAATGCTTTCCCCTCTTTATGGGGCCAGATAACACCTCATGGGCCCACAGTTTAACAAATTACAAGAATTTTTAGTTGGTGATTCACAAGCTTATTTATTCAAATATTTTCAAAAAGATAAGTAATATTTCACCATGTAATTATAGAAGTGTCAAATATTGAAGTGACTTCAACAAAGAATTGAAACTAGATTATGGATAAGACTTGAGGACTTGCTTCCTATTCTATAGCACTCACTATTTTAAGATGCTTTTAACAAAAGGTGGTTTACAGTAAACTACTGACAGTACAAAAGACTGAACATAAATTAATATGAAGAATTCTCAAAATTAATAACAATCTATTTCTTTAAAAATAAACTAAAACATGAATTACAATGAATTTATGTGACAGAAATATTTATGATACTGAGAGAGTAAAAAATATAAAAGACAATAATATTGTAACTGAAGTTATATAGGAGCAGCAAGTTTACATGGATGCTCTAGTATAACTGAAGCTACAACTATAGTCACTTAGACAGCATAAGGAAAATTACAGTTAGTTATTTGTTGAAAATAATTTTTCTTTATCAAAGATGATGAGGAATAAGAAAGAAGAATAATAGGGTGTCATTTTTCTTTTGCAAATATCCACAGAAAATTATAGGGAGTGAAAATGTTCACACAAAAAAAGATGGAGAACAAATGGAATAAATGCCATAAAAAAATATAAGGACTATATTAATTTCTTTTCTGTAAAAGATCAAGATTCAAGTTCCTTTTCTCCTGGACCACCAGGAATTACTGCTAAGATGTGTAAAAGTTTTGGTGGTGTAGAATACAGCCTAGTTACCAGCATAATCAATTAGGTTGTAAAGACTAATATAGCAGCATTATGATTAACTAATACAAGAGTAAAGAAGATGCCCAGAGAGAAGTAATTACAGAGATAGCAATTTGCTGGACCAGGTCATGAGTTATGGAAAGACATAGCTTAATAAATATGAGAAAGAGTTACACTACATGTAATGCAGTTTGATTTTATATCAAGACAGTACTACAGCTTTCTTCCAAGTCAGACAACTCCAGAAGAACTTGGCTGAAAGTAAATCACTGTACTTAACATTTGTTGACCTGGAGAAAACCTTAGACACGGTCCCTCACTCATGATCTAGTGGTCACTGAGGAAGCTAGAAGTAGATGAATGGTTTGTGAGAGCCATACAAACCATATGCAGTAGTGCTGTCAATAAAGTGAGAGTTAGCAAATGAGTACAGTAACAAACTTAATGTATATGTAAGATTTCATCAAGACTCAGTTCTCAGCCTTCCACATCATCACAGTCATCCGGGTTATAATAGAAGAGTTTAAACCTGGTTGCCCAAGGGAATTGCTATATACTGTTGACCTTGTTCTTATAGCTGAATATGTAACAAAATCAGAAAAGAAAGTTCAGATATTGAAGCAAAATCTGGAATTAAAAACCTCAAAGTTAACTTAGCTGTGACCAAAGTTTCAGTAAGTATGAAAATGCTTGATATGTAGAAAAAGAGTAGGTAGAAATTCCATACAGTGTATCCATTGCAAACTATGGACACACAAGTGGTGCAATGGTATCAAAGAAAGGTTAACAAAGAAAGTGGATTTTGTGAGTGGCAAATGCAATAATCACTAGGAGGACAAAGGAAACAGTTTTATCAAATGCCCAGGAGGATCCCAAAGATATTGGATAGCTTCTGTTACCTAGGTGACCTAATTAGCAGTGGTAGAGGTTGTCCTGAAAGTATGGTTTCTAAAATAAGAACAGGCTAGAGAAACTTCAGAGAGATGTTACCTCTTTTGCTGTCATAGGTTTCTCTCTCACAGAGAAAGGCAGAGGTAAGATGCTTGTGGATGAACAGTAATGCTACATGGTAGAGTGACATGGGGCCCTGAATGCAGAGGACATGTGAAGACTAGCTTGTTTTTTTTTCCAAACATATGAGAATACTAACATATTCAACAGCTTGGGTTCCTGTTTATTTTCTCAATTCCTTATATATACAATGGGTATAGTTTATCAGTTTCCTTAAGTTTGCATATTAAAGAAATGTTTAGATGCAAGATGAGTGTATCCAAAACTACAAAACCATGTCTGTCAAATCACTAATCTGACACATGTGGGCCATGTCCCATTGCCATTTAGTAGTGCACTTATGACAGGGTTGCAGTTAATACGTCCACAATATTGGCCTGATATAACAAAATCTATGCCAATATCAGTGGATGCAACAAACCCACAATTGTTGCTGTTCTACTAGCAGAATATCCAATTACATATGCATCTGTGTCATTTATTCAGACTGAGCAAATATGAAGTTAGATATAAAAAAAAAACAATTTAACAGTGGTAGTTTTTGATACTGAGCACTTTCACATGTATGTATTTAGTAAGTCATTCTTAGAGGAGATAGATCATAGATCATTAGAATACATCCTGAATAAACCCATTTACACGGTTTCTGAGGTTGTAGAAAATGATGTATACTTTGTCATTCTTAGGAGGTATTATAATTGCACTTTTAAATATGTTAAGAGAAAAAAAAACTGAAAATTGGTGATATACTTAGTTATACAACATAAAACCAGTTTCTTACTCATGGGACAGATTATCTGATCTATGAAATTGATTTGTTGCCAACACTTCTTCTAAGTGATGTAAAAGTTGCTGAACTGGAAACTGAGACTGCTAATGATAGTCAACTGATTGAATTAGCACAAGTTCTAGAACTAGGCTAACATGAAAAACACTATCTATAACTAGATGCTATAGGGAGTTTCTGGTACAGAAAAGATGGGTTAATATGTCCAGGGTATACTATCCAAAGGTCTCAAAATTAATGTCCCATGGGCAGTAAAACTACAAATACACACTAAACACACAATCACATTCAGATTACTTATTATACCTAAATAAAACAAGAGGATTACTGTATTAACCTAGAATGTGAGCAAATATCACTGAACTGGTTGGCAAATTTGATACCAAAAATATCAGTACTAGTGTCAGAGTAGCCATGGTCAACTGTCAGGACAAATACATTCTTTGTGCTCTTGTGGACTACAAAATAAATAAATAAATAAATAAAAGGGGCAAGTATTCATAAAGTACAGCTCATCATCCCTGTTTGTAAGACACAGTATTCCACTGAAACTTGCAACAGATAAGAGGCTGCAATTTAACATGTTTTTAAAAGAATTCTCCAACACTTGGTAGTATTAGTTTGGAACATCAAACTTCAGACATCATCTGCTATCTAATGAAATGTTAGGCCAGTGGTTCCCAACCAAATTTTGGCCATGCCCCATCGAATCATTTCTAAAATCCTGATGTCCCCTTGTGATATTTAATTTTTGTTATTCAAAATTTGGTTAATGTTTACAATATTACCAGGAAAAAAAAATTGTGCAACAGACGTAAAAAAAAAATGCACGGAGAGCAATGGGGGCGGGTGGGGAGAGGACTTCAAAAAATTTACTAGATCCAAGTTTTTCCCTCATAACTTTTAGGAAAATTTTTTTTTTGGCTCCAGTGCAGGTGACACTTAAAGACACCATTTGAGCACAGCCGTTGCCAGTACCACCCGATTGGCCCTCGTGCCGGTGGCACATTAAAGCATCCACTACACTCTTGGAGTGGTTGGTGTTAAGAAGGGCATCCAGCTGATGATGACGATGATAATGATTCAGCAAAAGATTATTTAGGCATGGCTGTGTGGTAAAAAGCTTGCTTCTCAACCATATAGTTCTGGGTTCAGTCCCACTGCATGGCACCTTGGACAAGTGTCTTATACTATAGCTTCAGGCCAACTAAAGCCTTGTGAGTGGATCTGGTAGATGGAAACTGAAAGAAGCTCATCATGTGTGTGTGTGTGTGTGTGTGTGTGTGTATATATATATATATTATGTATATATTTGTGTGTTTGTGTTTGTCTCACCGACTGACAACTGATGTTGATGTGTCTACGTCCCTGTGACTTAGCAGTTCAGCAAAAGAGACCAATACAATAAGTACTAGGCTTACAAAGAATAAGTGGGCAATTTGTTTGACAAAAGGTGATGCTCCAACATGGCCACAGTCAAATGACTGAAACAAGTAAAAGAGTAAACATTTCATATTTTGTGGACATTAAATGGCTATACAAAAATTATTTAAATACCAGGTTTTTTAAAAATGAAACAGTGTTATAAAGACCCAAAAGAAATTATTTGGATATACTTGAAACAACTTTTAGGACAAATATTTCATAAAGCTCAAATAAGGAATAATTGATCAAAAGAAGTAAAATACAATATAAGACGAGTTTCATAAAAGAAAATTAATCAGGTTTGAAGAATCTAAGATTAGTTTGAAAAAATTTTAAAGTCACAAAAATACTGACACAGATGCTTGAAAGAATTCCTATTTTATAAGACAAATCTTACTCAAACTTCTATCACTAGAAGTTTTTTCCCCATCTTCAAGGAAGTATTACTCAAGAACAACAATTTATTTAATAGAATTCATGAATAAAAAGTTGAATTTAAGTTGATACAATATACTGCATGAAATTATGGAAAAATAAAAATAATAAAATAGTAAATGCTAAGTTATTTATTACCTTAGTATGTCTCTTATATGTATGGGATAAGATATTCATTCATGGACTATTTGAAGTTTATAAGCTTTTTCAATGATCAAATAACAGTTAACTTTGAAACAAACAAAAACAATTGGATAGCAACCATCCTTTGATCTATTTGTTTGGATGGTTGATAATGTGGAAGGGAAGCAACAGAGTAAAAGTATGCCTTTTAATAGAATTAATATTAGTGATAGCATCAACTGAAGTTGAAGAAGAGGGATAAAATGAGAAAAGGAGAAAGGGTCAGAGAAATATTTTTAGTACTCAGATATTGATTATCATTTCTTTTATGATGATAGAATAGTTGAATGAAAGGAAATTATTATTAATTTATTTTCATCAAAAAAATGCATGGTTGCAGTTCCATGCTCTATATCAAAAGATAAAAACAAATGAATTTCAATTAAAAAAAAATAACAATAAACAATAGCAATATTAGATGTCCCACCATGCTTGTATATCTAAAATATAAAAAAATAAACTAATGAATATATGGCCTAAAAATTTGGTACAAAGATATATGATAATATTTATTTAACCAAGAGTAGTAGATTGGCAGATCAGTAAGTAGGGCAGTAGACAAAAAATGCTTTACAATATCTAGTAATGTTTTAAGTTCTGAGTTCAAATCTTAATGAAGTCAATAAAATAGATTCAAGATTTAATAAAACAGATAACCAGATTTGATCTAATTGACCAATGCTCCTCCATAAATTTGTGGCCATTTCTTTGTTAGAAATGTATTCACCCAAGTAGTTTTGTATACACAGTTAGATCTTAAACAACAAAACTAAAGGAAAAATATGGAAGAGTATTCTTTACATTGTTCTCTTTCTCTCTCTAATATATAATCATCATCATGATCATCAATAAACATCTGTCTTCCATACTGCATGAACTGGATGGTTCAGCAGGTTCCAATGAGCCACAGGACAGCATTGAGATCCAATGTCTGCTTTGGTATGGTTTGTATTGCTGGATACCCTTCATAATGCCAACCACTTTATGGGGTGTACTAGGTGCTTTTTTACAACACAGCACTAGTGAAGTCACCAGGTCATTTGCAAGACAAGATACCTCAACTGAGTGGGAGTACACAATTGATGGAGGTGGCTTTGCGCCAGGTTTTGAGATAATAGGACATAAACAGTTGTCTTAATGTAGAGGAGATATATGGCTACTCTAGCTGGAAGGGAAGAAAAGATGGTAGTGATAAAGTGTCAGGGTGTAACCTAAAGGTACAAGAAAGTAGATATAAAAGAGAATAGGGACAGGTGGATATAAAAAGGAACAGGGACAGAGGATCAACAAAAGGTAGATAGATACATTTGCAAGAATGTAAAAGGAGAGTGACAGATGGTTACAGATGGGGATAAACATGATTGCAGAGAATAGTGAACATAGCTGGAAGCATGGTCAATTTAAATCTCAGTTTAGAGATAAGACAAAGGAAAATAGAAGTGAGTCAGAGCAGAAAAGGTAATGGTGTCAGTATATAAAGGAGGTAAGTAGAGAGCAACAGTATAGTAAAACTATAGATAAATAAGAAACAGAGAGATGATGTGAAGAATAGGTGAGTGAGAAAGGGAAGAACAGAGTCAGAGTTATGTAAGGGTAGATAAGGTGAGTGACAAAAGTGGGAGATGGCCATCAAAGGCAAGGGAATGGGGCATTAAGGGATGGTATTGGGAATAGAGGACAAGTGACAAAAGAAGGTGTTTCCAAGAAAGATAACTAGTAGCACAAGAGGGTGAAAAATGTGCAGTTCTGCTCTCATATAATAACAGCAGCTGAGTAAATAGCACCATAGTTATGGAGAGATAGGTAGTAGGAAGATGAGTAGTGGGGAAGGACTTACTGGGACATATTACATGTGGGGAAGGGTGGAGAAGCTTAGATTTTAAATGATGTGCTTTTAGGTCCTAATGTTTTGCTGAGATGGACAAGCCTTCTTGAGCACAGCAAATCACCAATCATCCTGGTCCTTTGTCATCACTTCTGTGAGGCTCAACAACATGAGGTTGTGCATGTGTGTATGTGTGTGTGTGTACATATACACACACACACACACAAAACTAATACACTTTCAAAATTAATGTCCTGAGAGTTAATATAGGCTTTTATGTACATTTTTGCAAGTGAGGGAAGAAGTAACACTTATTTTTCTCTTAGAAAGAACATCCTCACTTCTCATTATTCTTCCCACACAAAACGTCTAAGGCTTCTAAATAGCCATGCTAGGAGCTAATATAATTCACTTCACTGCAGAGAAGTAAATTTATTACTTATCCATTTTACTTATCTGAATACAAGTTTTGAATAATAATTTTCATTTCTTCTTCTTACTAAGAAAACAAATTAAATATGACTGAAAAACAACTTTCAGGTAAACTTACTCAAAACTATATGTGCTTAAAGTTAATATTCAAGAGAAATAATTATTTTTATTACTGAAAAAAGTTAACATAAAAATGATAAAAATGATGGTGATAAATCCTTTCTTTTAATATTTAATATTGAAAGAATAAAAATAAGTTCCTAAAAGCCTCGATAGTGAACACACTTATATTTGAAAAGTTAATTTAATACTACAGTTTACATGCCAACAGAATGTGGCAGTCCTATAAAGGACGATGTTGCTGTTGGTTTTGCCCCAGGAAAACATCTTTTCCAGCTGGCTATCAACACACAATTTTAAATCTTGCTCAGATATTTAAAACAAGGTGTTTTTCTCTATAATTTAATACTTTATTGTTTAAATTGAATTCAATTTTGTCTAAAAAGAATAATACTTATTTTTTTTTAGACACAAAACTTTATGTAAAATAGAAAGTAGAAACAGTAATATTCATTTCTTCATGTATTAGTAGTGCAAGTTAATTAAACTGTCTTTAATCAATAATCAAAACTCTTGTTTCATGACAATAATCATAAAATTTCATTACAAACAAAACATGTAAGTAAATAATAATTGAGCAAGTAAACTTTTTCCCAGTAGAAAATATTTTGTTGATACATACTATTTCTATCCCAAACTGGAATCCTTGTAGGTTTTTCAATCTCTGTAATGAATTAATACATTTGTTTTAATATCTTCACATTTAACATTTTAAACATTTTAATTCCTCTACATATGGCAACAGTTTTGCTTTAAAAGACTTTGTTAATATAAAAATAAATGGATGTAAATGATTTTTTCCATGACAATTTCATAATGTGAAGCAACTGCTGCATTTGCTAACTCAAGTGTGACATCAGAATTACTATTCGCTCAAAACAACTATATCTTAAGTTTAAAAAAATGTTGTGGAGTCAGTGATAATTAAAAATTTAAAAGTTTAGATTGATTTGTTAGTGGGAACAGTTTTGCTTTAAAAGACTTTGTTAATATAAAAATAAATGGATGTAAATGATTTGTTCCATGACAATTTCATAATGTGAAGCAACTGCTCAGTTTGCTAACTCAAGTGTGACATCAGAATACTATTCGCTCAAAAAAACTATATCTTAAGTTTAAAAAATAATGTTTTGAGTCAGTGAAATTAAAAAATTACAGTTTAGTTGGATTTGTAGTGGAATGAAAAATGTTATGTGTATGTTTTTACCAATACAATTTTCAAAGGAAGCAAATTTTTGTCATTGTTAAGTAGCGCATATCAAATTTCTCAGTTAAATGCAAAGGAACAAATCTCATATCCAACACACTGGAGATTTAATGTGCCAGCAGTCTATAACAACATTATACACTATCAAAAAGTGATTGGTGTTGTTGAGCATGATGTGACAGTCTTTTCTTCATAGTTTAAATTGCTTTTCAGACTGATGAGTTTGGTACAATTGATGTTCACCTTGAACATTTTCAGATTAATGCTGGTAATGAAAGTATAGACAGAGAGGAAATTCTAGAGGTTGACATCTATTCTGAATAGGAAGGATTCTATGAAGTTCTTAGTTTGATATCTGCTAGATAAGAACACAATGAGAATGATAGTAGAGACACATGGGTCAAGTGGGCCTACTTTGAGAGAGTATACTATTAATTCAGAAAACCAGAGATTATTGGAAAAATGAAAGAAGAGATAAAGAGTGGTAATGCATGGCTGTTAGTCAATCATTGTCAATCAGTCATATTTTCTTTTGAACTGGTTTAAGGTGCAATAAGTGTGAGTCATCAGCACTATTCTGTACATGTGTTCAATAATTTCTGTGTAGGTTTTACTTGAACCTTGTCCGTATTTGAGCTATATCCAGAAAATTGTTTACTTCATAAGTTTCTCCATTATCTCTAAAATTTATGAATTAATAAGGTTTTATGAATGGAATAGGGTTTTTACAGTTTAATGAACTTCCTGCTGCCAACCCTCAAAAATGGAAGATGTGTCATTTTGATGTGTTTCTTATCTAAACATACAAAAAATTTTATAAACTACAATTGGTTACTAAACTGCAATTCCAAATGCCATTCAGTTCAATATCCAATGTTAAATTGCTCCTTCCATTTACTTATCTACTCAACTTCAAAAACACAGAAAACTAAGCTGTTATACACAGAATCTGAAATATAGAATGATAGATCCTGAACCTTAATACCCAGTAGGTATCAATTCTAATATTCTGACTTTGGCATCAACTTGATGTCCAAAGATATTTAAAATATCCAGTCTATCAAATCATATCTCATTTCTTTTACATCAGCATCAAGCACTACATCTAATGATGAATAGTATTAACAAGTGCTAAACTACATATCAAAAGATATGAAAAGAGCTGCATTGAATTCATTGCAAAGACAAGAGGAACTCAATGAATCAATCCAACCAGCAACAACTATCTACCAATCAAAAGTACACTGTAAGCAATCAACATGTTATTTTACTGGCAAATATATCATTAGCTAGAGAAGAACTTAAATCCTCTTATAGACAAATGTTGTGATACACTGACATTCCTCTTAACATGCTTTGAAAACTGGGAGGATCCTCAAAACACTGAAAACCTTTCTTTTACATAGCAGGGAATAAAAGAAAATGTGGAAGGTGGGTGGAGGGGTAAACAGACCAAAGGAAAGGTAATAAGGAAAAGACAAAAACACTGAAAAGGTTTTGAGAATGTGTACATTAAAATAACAAAGAAGGATATGACATTATAGTACAAATCTTTCCTAAAGAAAATATCCAACTCTCAACACAGAATATATTTTTGAAGCATTCTTTACATTAAATTTTAGTATAGAATTATTTTATGTTATTGTATTTTTAATTATAAAGACTTTTTTATAACATAAAACTAAAGAATTTGTACCAAGTCTCATCTTTCTTTTTATATTTGATTCTCTGACTCTGTGTGTGTGTGTATATATGTGTGTATATGCATGTGTGCGTATATTATGATAGGAACACTTCAGAATCAAATAGAAAAATACCTTACTTGTTCTGTAAACCTGAATGTGATGAAAACCACCACAATGTTGTTTCAAATTTCCAGCACAACGCAGAGAACAGTGTTTATCAGAAGTTGGATTCGTTTTTATAGTGTCATTTCCACACAGACAATAGAATCTAAAAAGTAGAGTAATTTTGTTTTTGTTTTGCTTGTTTGTTTTATTCATAATAACTGGCAGAAAAATTGGACTGAATTAAAAATAAATAAATGTTCTAAGAATGTTTATACTAAAATAACAAAGTAAACTTTTTGTTCACCAGAAAGAATTACAAAATTTATCTAAATATTAGAAATAAAGATTGACATCAAAACTGCTAGCCATAACATAGGGAGTAATTTGATAAATTCCAATATTTAGTTAATTTACAATCACATAAACCATGAAAAACTAATTTCAAAAAAGTACATCAAGAAAACAAATACACTGAGTAAAAGATAAATAAAAATAAAAATTACTATGAAAGAACTTACTATGTGAACTTAGGGAAAACTTGACAAGATTAATTATTTTCTCAAGAGTTAGGCACACAGTTTAGGTAACTAAACTGAGACCATTTTAAAAATGTATTATCCTAATAAATATCATTGAGAGCTAATATTTTGCATACCATCATTGTCCAGTGTTTTAAATCCGGGTTTTGTCCCCATTAATGGAGGTGGCTGGATCTACCTCAATGCCATAGCAACCGCCCTCACACCATCTCGCCCTATTTTGGGCGTCCTCCCTTCTCAAGCCAACTCTCCCAATCTCCTCCTCCACCTATCCCCTCCATGTTTTCCTCAGTCTACTTTGCTTTTGTAGTCCATTTACCTCAAACTCAAGCATCCTCCTCAGAACATTCTCCTCATCCCTCCTCAACCACTGCACCCCATTTGCCCTTGCCAATCATTCCACCGACTCCTCCAACCCCAGCATCCCATCAAGTCCTCAGTTCTCTTATCAAACAGCTTCATCTCACACATTTCTCTCACCATTGCTCTCTTGGCCCTTCTCAAAATTGCCATCTCTCTTTCCCTCAGACACCATGTCTCACTCCCATACAGTATTGCAGCTCTCATGCAACTCCTATAGACCCTTCCTTTCATCTTCAATGAGAACCTCTTCCCACATAACAATGCTCCACATTCCCTGAACCTCACCCAGCCAAGTCTCACTCTTGCTGTCACAGCTGTTTCACATCCACCCTATCTCCCAAATAACAAAACCTCCTCTCTGTTTCCACCTCATCACAGCATTTCCACTGGTTCTGCCAGCCCCCCAGCTCCTTTCTCACAACTTCCACAAACAAACTCTCTTGCCAATCTTGGGGGTCACGTTCATTGTCATACATCTGCCATGAATTAATTTCTCACATCTTGTACACACAACACCACATTTGCCATTACCCTCTTCCCACATACACCACATGGATCCACATTACTTACTAACACTTCTCTTTCCATCCCGCTCACCATCACCTTTGTCTTCCTGAGGTTTACCTTCAAACCCTTGCTTTCATTTCCAAAACTTCCATTTCCAAAACTTCTCCCTCAATCCCTCCATTGTCTCACTCATAAGAACAAGGTCATCCGCATACAGTATCTCCATTATCAATCTTCTCTTGCACTCTCCATCACCACACCAACCACTATTGCAAACAACAATGGTGATAACACAGATCCCTGATGCATCCAACTTTCACTGCAAACTCCTCCGACAGCTCTGATCCAGTTCTAACTCGTCTTTACCCCCTCATACAAATTCATCACTGCCCTCACTATTACCTCTAGTACATCTCTCTTCCTCAATGCCCACTCAATCACATTCCTTGAAACCCTATCAAATGCCTTCACCAGATCAACGAAGTACATGTACAACTCCTCCTTATCTCGGTATTTCTCTTGCAATCTCCTTACAATGAACACAGCATCTATTGTACCCCTTCCTGGTATAACAGTGAGTTACTAATTTATAACGTGTTCAAACTTGGAAAAGATAATAAAAATAATTATTTATTGAGTAGGAATCTATGGTGATAAATCCTTCACTTATAACTTAATAATAAGTATTATCACTATACATAAATCTTAACTCAGGCTGCGTAAATGCCGTGATGAATTATACACACCAAGATGCTGAACATGTTGAAGATAAATATGTTGAAGATAAATAAGCTTGCTCTTTTTCACTGCTATAATAACAGTTTCATAGGTACAGAAATAAATTTTCATTAACAGGTTGAAGAAAATGAAGAAAAATAAATTATTTACTAAATTAGTTTATTTACATACATTTAATATTTACAGTACATTTTATAAGTCAAAGAAAATTGTCATAGAGAATTATGACATAAAATTTATATTAACTGATTCTTTCATACTAAGCTACTAGAGTTTTAAACAACAATTCAAAATAGTCTTGTTGAATTAGATAAGAGACATGGCATTGCAATATCTCAAGAGAGTGAGTGTCATGGAAATGAGTGACAACCAACAAACACTAATTTCTTTTATTCAGCACACAGGCCATGACACAGAGGGAACAACACAAGGACATAACAAAAACATTTAGGGGCAGGGGATTATACCTTACTTAAAAAATCAAATATAATGAAATCGGATGAATTTACACAATACAATGAAATCCAAATGAATTTTAAAATTATACGTTGATATATTTTTCAGGTTCGTGTTCGACCATACCCTTTTTTATTATTTTTCTTTCTGTTTTTTCCTTCTTTTCCATTCAGACCGACTACACTAGTGCAGCCCCATTCACTCTCAACTTCCTTACGCCATTTGTCCATCTTTTCTCAAACGCTCTTCGAGGCAGGCATCTTTTCACCAAACTGATCTTTCTGGGTAGGTGAGTTAAAAAAACTAACCAGCCTGTATCCAGAGATAAAGTTGCCTGTCTCAATTCCTCTTCCGCACATCACCCATACTGTCTCTTTCAATACAGCTATGCAGAAAAATGACACCTCCTTTTCCTTGTTAAAGGAAGGAGGCAGCACAATCTTGATGATAGACTCAGTCGATAACCGTACTCTTTCCATATCTGACACCAGTTATTCGACATAGGTTATCAGTCCCCTTAGTTCTTCACAATGTACGAAGGCATGCATGACAGTTTCAATGACATGCTCACACCTCGGGCATGTGGGTGGGATACCAGCACCATACCTTGACAACCTCTCTCAAATCGGCAAAGCCGATCGGTAGCACAACCAGGTCAGGGATTTCTGGAAGTTGTCCAGATACCTCAGCCCAAATGTTCTTCTGAACAGGTTGACAAGCTGTTCCTCGTCGAAGCCTAGAGTCTCCCCCAGGAATCTGTTCTTAAAGTCCTTGTAAAGTTCTTTAGGGATCTTCACTGTTATTTGTTAGGTATATTTTGCTTTGTAAATGGGGTTTAATTACCCCTATCATTGAATTATTGGTGTTCTTGAATACCACTGTGGTCATTTCCTTTTTGGGCTTAGGTTTGTCTATTTTTATCATCATAAATGTTTTTTCTTTTAGTTTTTTTTCCTCTGGGTTACTACTTTTTTTTCTTTCTTTGGTTTTCGGAGCCGCCTCTTGAGTAGGTGACTCCACTGCTTTCTTTCACCTTTTTCGAGACACTAAGTCCATTCCTTCTACTGATGGTGTCACTTCGACTGGTTTTTCGATTTGTTCTGATTCAGTGGCAACCCTCTGCGTAACAGCCTCCATGGATGAGGGCGCCTCCTCTTCTACATTTTCTTCCTGTTCCTTCTCCTGTGCTTCTTGTTCCTTCTGCTGTGCTTTTTTCTGTTGGGGGCAATTCGACCTCAGGTGCCCCATTTTTCTGCATTTGAAACACCTGGGCTTCCTCCCCTCTACATGCACAGCTAATATGGTGTCTTCGCCAATGCATATCTTTTCTGGTAATTTTTCCAGGCCCATTGTTGTTGCCTAGGCCAAGATCTCCAGAATTTGCCTTTGCCAGTTTCATGAGGCATCTCTGGAGATCTGTATTATATTTATTTTCTCCTCTCTCCCATATAGTAGGGTGGCAATTATTCATGCAATCTCAATCTCTGGCAGGATAGTTTTAATCTTAATCTGGGACTTTCTACGTCCCAGATATAGTGGTAACAACATAATGCTACCACTTTTCAAGGTCCGAGTTAATAATTCTTTTGCCTTCTCGGCTGACTCAAATCTCACTTCCACAGTTGCAAATTGAGCACCTCAGGCCAGGTATTTTATCTGGCTGAACACTGGCTCGAGGCACTTTTCTCCAAAGTATTCAAATTTCTTTTTCTCGCTTTCCTTTGTGCAATTCAAAATCTCACTGGGAGGCAAAATTCGGCTTTCACCATTTTCTTCCTGTATCATCCCGTACAAGGCCTATATTTCCTCTTTTTTGAAGGTTATATTTTCTTTTCCTCCCACAACAGAAGCAAAATTTCTCATTTCTTCAACGGAAGACATTTTTTTTTAAACACACAATATTGTTGCGATAACAATGGCAAGGCTCATTTCAAATGGAACACAGTTTGTAAATAATATAAACAACTCCTTCCCCCATGAGGGAGGCTAACAATTTCACAAAGAAATTCACACAATAACAGTTCAACAATGTTTCCCTTATAGGAAATCACAACAAAAAAATAAACAATTCCTGCAAGCAGGCAACAACAAAAATTTTCTAACAGACCTTTCAATAATAAAATGCACTCCCAGCCAATAACTAGTTCAAACAACCAACGAACACTAATTAATTGCCAAAAATCAGGGTTTTTGTAACTGCTCATACCTGAATTCTAAAAACCGTATTTCATGAAAGATTTCTCTTTGACAAAAGTTAGAATTTAAATATGGGCAGTAATTTTAACCAATGGGAAACTAACAATTATACCTATTCAGGCAACATGACCATTACATCATACTACCACCAATAAAGGTTTATTATGACTTGCATCACTACACTGGCATAAAACCAAATTGCATCTCGTCCACATCCACTCCTTTCTGAATTCACCTCTTCAACACCCTTTCCACTGTCTTCATTGCATGCTCCAATAACTTCATTCCCCATGCACCCCACAACTCATCGCATCCTCCTTCCCCTTGAAGATCAGTACCACCATACTTAGTGCCCAATCATCTGGCATTCCTCTTCCATTCAGCACACCCTAGCAGAGCTCCATCATCACAATCTTTATCTATCCACTTGCAGTTATCATTTCCACACTTGCTTCTGAGGGGCCAGCTGCCTTCCCTGTTTTCATTTCCTTCATTGCCTCCACTACTTCTTCCCGACTAACCCTCTCCACTGGCCCCTTCACCACAGCAACTTCCACCCTCTGATCCTATTCATTCTCCTCATTCATAATTTCCTTCATATGTTCCTTCCAAACTCTTCCCCTGTCCTTCTCACTAAAATTCAACCTTCCATCACTCCCTCTCATGCATCTCCCTCATGCATCTTCCATCTTTTTTCATTGATTTAATAAACTTAAACACTCTATCTGGGTTTTCATCCAGTCTGCTCAACCTCTCCTCAGCCTCCTTCTTCATAGATCTTGCAACCATTCCCTTTGCACAATTCTTCATGTTATTATATCTGGCTTTCATTTGCTCAATCCTAGTATTACATAAAGCTTTGTGCACCTCCTTCTTCCACATCCCTAACCACCTTGTTCCACTATCACGTACCTCCTCAATCTCTCCTACCTTTCGTCCTTCCACACATTTCGTCACGTGTTTAGTACCCCTTCTTTAAAAGACTTCCACAAATCTGGTGCATCAATGCTTACCAACTCCCAACTCTCTCCTCAAGTCACCTTCCTTTTGTCTGTTTTCCTAAACCATGTGTTCGCCACATACATCTCTTTCTCATCACAAAACTCCAATAAACATTCACCTCCTCTTCCTCAATTCCTCACACACCTCAGCTTCCCTTCCATGCAGACTACCCACATTCCACTATCCCAACCTCACCCCAAGCTTCTCAGGCTGTCAGCCATCATAAGATAAGTCATGCTTGTGCAACTCAGGATGAGGGTTTGCACCTTCCTTTTTGAGGTCGGCAGGTGCAGCCCACCCCAACCTTTGGGCTGGCCCATTCTCCTTTGCTATCATTAGGCTTTCTTGGAGATGCTCAGTTTCTAGACATGAATGATCCCGAGATCAAGGCCTCTACCATGATTTTTAAGAAATGTGGTGGAAATCTACAGTAGATCTAAAATATTAACTTAATGTTTTTTGTTACAAATTGCAATAGATTGTACTATAGTTATGAAATCACTTCAACAAAATGGTACTGTGGAAATGAGCTATGCCAGGCATTGCCCAAGCAAAATTATTGCTGATACAGGATATGCAAATACAACAGATAACCATACTCTGGTTAAGATTAAGGCTACAGAAGTTTTCTGTTCAATGTACCCACAGAAATCGCAAGCATTTCTAGCAGGTTTAAAATGATTTCTCACAGAAAATCAATTTGCTAACAAAAGTAACCTGCAGCATAAGAAGAATGATAGCTAAGGCAGCTAAGAAAAACTTAGGGATGAAGTCATACATTCACATGCATCTATGCGTTCCAACAGCTTGTTTTTAAGTTATTAGGGCCGAGAGAAGCTAAATCTTCTTAACTATCTTAAATATATTGTAGGCAAAGTGAGAGTCAAAAATGATTATAAGAAATTTGTAGTTGATCAAGTCATCAACTGCTATATCAACCAGGTTATATTACTTTCTTGCTGTCATACAAAGCAAAAACCCAATTTCAGTGATGGTACTTGGAGCTGTTGCAAGTGACAGACTGGTTATTACATCAACACAACTTGATCATCCTTGATAAGATTCTGATCCCAAGATTCTGATCTAAATGATTATGTTTGTATGAGACTGTATCAGTACATGGTTCAAAGCACATGCAGGGTTATTTTGAAAATGAAACTTCTACTGTTTGTCAACAAGGAAACCTTTCTTTCTAATTCAACTAATCTGAATCCGTGTCATCTTTAAATATGGAGAGGAGAATTAGACTAACCACAGTAGTGTCACTATGCTTATAACAGCCATTAGGAAGATGGTCGAGTCTATTAATGTGAATGAAGCAAAGAGGGCATGCTCAACTTTCCACTTCTATATTCAGCTGATTATAACTGTTGATAGAGAACGTAAGTTTTATTTTTCCCAAAATTAAGACAAAAACACAAAATTTCATGCTTCTGGCTTTTCAATTACCTTAGTTACAGGCTTTGAAACATTTTAACACAGTCAAAATTTAAACACACACTACATATATATACATAATCGTAATCATCAAGATTTAGTATCTGCTTTCCATGCTGACAAGAGTTAGATGGTTTGACTGAAACTGGTAAGTTGCATCAGGTTCCAATCTAATTTGGCATGATTTCTGCAGCTGGACACCCTTCCTAACTCCAACCACTTCAAGAGTGTAATGGGTGCTTTTTACATGCCACTGGCACAGGTGCCAGTTACATGACACCGGCATAGGCCACAACTATGATTTCACTTGGCTTGACAAGTCTTCTCAAGCATAGCATAGTGCCAAAGGTCTAGGTCATTTATCATTGCCTCTGTGAGGCCCAACATTCGAAGGGAGCTTTTTACATGCCACCAGCACATGCACGCACGCACGCACACACACACACACACACACACACACACACACACACACACACACACACACATATCATCATCATCATCATCATCATCATTTAACATCCACATTTTTATTTATTCAAAATATTATTTTAATCATCTCAGCAATGATTCTTGATGGTTCAAGGGCTTTCCCTGTCTTCATATCCTTAATTGCCTTAACTATTATACTGCTGTTGACTCTGATGGCTGGTCCTTCAGTTGGTTCTATATTTGAAAGACTCTTTTTCCCTTGCATTTTCCATATTTAGTAACCTTTCATAGTGGCACTTCCATGCATCTTTCTTCTCTGAGTCACTAAGTGCAAGTATACCATCATCCATTCACACACATTTCTCACCCACCACATCTCTATTCTTTGATACACTACTTTACAATTCTGAACACCTCACGTCTCTGATACTCACACTGTAGAACATCTGCAAATCTCCTACCTTCTGCTATTCCTTTTGCTATGTAAACCTGTCACCTAGATGCTGTCTAGCTACCTGATATAATTATCTGCTTCCACCGTTTTCCTAGTCTTTCCAAGACTGTCTCTTTGCTTTTATAGCACTAACTACCAACTTGTTCCACTACCATGTCACCCTCAGCCTAGCTGGGACTTTGCACCAGCCACAGATTTGGTCTGTAACCTTCAATAGATTGTCCTGCAGGAACTTCCAATTGTCCTCTAAGCTATATGTCTCCAACTCTTCCTCTCTTTCATCAGAAGTTTCCATTATAGAATATCTCTAAATTTCTGCCTGTTTTGCTGGGTCTTTGAGCTTCTATAATTTTCTTTTCCAGAGTCTTTCTAGCTCTAATTCTGAAGACACTAACTAGTAACCTATGTTGGGTTGTACACTCTTTACCTGGGAAAGACTTTGTATTTGCAAGCATCTGTCTAACTCATTGCCTTGTGAGGAGGTAATCAATCTGGCTTATGTGCCCCGCCAGACTGATAAGTGATTAGGTGGCTGGCTGGCTGGTTTTCTGAAGTTATAGTGTGTACTTAAATTATATATATATATATATATATATATATATATATATATATATATATATATATATATATATATATATATATATATATGTATATGCATATACATATGTTTGTAGGTGTGTGTATAAAACAATATAAAACAGATTGCAAAATACTTTATGGCATTATGAAATGTCCCTTTACATTCCAGGTTCTAATCTCACTGCACTTCTCTTTCATTTTTCAGAGATTAATAAAATACACCCTACAGAACAGTGCCTAAGTATAGTTACAATTTAATGAGTGAAATCAGTAAAAGATTAAAAGAACATCACCAAAGTATTTGAATAACCATACAGCCAATTATTTCTTTTAGGGTCGGTGTATAGTTGACTAAACCGGTATTTCAGAGACTGATCATTATAATCTTAAATCTCATCATCTTAATAGCTGTTTACTGCCTTGACAAAAATATTACATCTTACTGAGGTACAAATCCAGATTTAAATGAAGAGAAAAATTATACTGTGATGTTCATGTCTTTCTCAAGAACAAGAACATGCAAGGAGGTGAAGTTGCAAACTAGGATTGCTGAGAAAACCTCTATTCCATGACAATAGCTATAGTGACTCAATATTAATTCTCTTAACAGTAATAATAAAGAGAAAAAAGGAAAACTGTTTTGAATCTAGCTGAAAATTTACCTTTTTAGAAGCCCTGCATAATAGCTGTTCAAATTATTGCATGTTTCTAAACACAATTCAATCGTCATTTTATCCACTGATGTCTTATTCCCTGATAAAAATGGTGTCCAGTGTGTTGGGTAACATCCTAAATATGTCTCTGGAAAGTAAATTTTTTTTAAATTTAAGATATTTCTTGCAATATAAAATAAAAATTGCTTAAATGGATAGTATAATTCTTTTGATAAAATGAAAACTTTTATAGTAATTCTTATATAACTTGAATTGATTGAGTTCATCTCAACATAGCAATACACCAAATTACATATCAATTTCTAATCTAATTCATTGCTCCATCAACCAATTAATAAATCATTTACTCTTTTTTTTATCTCTTACTTGATCTACTTGATCTAAATAAGTAGAGACAACAGGCATTGTCACTAGTATTTTGAAGTGACAAGGAAATAAAAATCAAAACCTTCAGTCAAGAAAATAATATTGTATCCAATTGGCTATTATCAGTTATGTGGCTAATATATCTGGACACCAGAGGAATATTAGTGTTAGGATATAAGCTGAATCAATAGCGTATTAGCCTATAGGCAAAAGTTTTGATTTATATCTTCACACTAGAACTGTTCTGTTTCTTAACCAAGACACAAGTCTAGCAATAAGATTAACAGCATGGAGACACAACTCAACATTACTGGCAGCAACAGTATTGTGTAAAATTATTCCTATATCATCAGCTTAGAATGTTGAGTAAAAATTCAACCCAAGAACAAAACCTAAATGCTTTAAAAAGTAGTATATCAGTGCTGCAGTACATTGCAATGGCAAATAATGCAATTAAGAGATAATCTCTTGGTAATTTGATGACTGGTTGAAATATTTCACTTCATTAATGTTCTTTAGAAAAGTATGAATATCATAATTCTGATTTCGTCACTAACAGAATAATTTCATAACTTTAATTCATAAACTACAAGTCAAGCAACTGACTACTTATCGCACTATTGTATGGTATAAGTAGATATTCTTATTTTTATTGAGACTGTAATATCTTTTCTACAATAGGTACAAAGCCTGAAATTTTGAGGGAGGGGGTTAGTCAATTACATTGATCCCAGTTCTCAACTAGTACTAATTTAACTGACCCTAAAAGAATGAAAGGCAAAGTCAACCTCAGCAGAATCTGAACTCAGGATGTAAAGATGGACAAAATGCTACTAAGCGTTTTGTCTGGCATGCTAATGATTCTGCCAGCTCACTGCCTTTATTTCCACTGTAATATCATCTATAATTATGGTGGATGAAAACAAAAATAACAAAATACTAAGAGCTTCCAGTGGTATATTTTATTGATTCACAACCTTAATTAAACTCAATTTTCAATCTACTTCAGTTCACAGAGAAAGACCAAGTGTATTGTGGACAGAAGTTATTTAAATAAATTCAAACAAGATACAACCCTGGAGGGCAAAAAAATCTATCCAGAGAAAATCTATTGAGAGAAAATATTTTATTGAAAAAAGCTAAAGACTAAATGGAAGGAACTATATCATGTTCAGCAAGTACTCTGCCAATTACTTGAATTTCTATACTCACAATGAAAAATAATATCGCTTACTTTCAGGAACCTAATCTCTTTACAAATATTCTAATATCATTTTACGTCAAGATTAAGCATTTGATTAATTAAGCAGTACTCCAGAATGAGCACAGATGTAGGGTTTCAAAATAATTTAAAAACTGAAAAAAATTACTTCAAATCCAATAACCATAAAATTAAAATTTTACAATCCAATCTTATTTAAAATATTTTATTCAAAATTAAATTGTTTTATTTAGAAACATAAAAAAAAATTGTAAAAAAATAAAATCATTTACTTAACCTTGTTTTCTTAAAAATCCTCCTGTACCATAAACAGCTGAAAAAATATGAGAAAATATTAATGTTTCCTAACATGAACAAAAGGTTGTAATTTGGGAAAGAAATGTATAATTGATTATATTGACATATTATTTTATCAACCCATGATTTTGACCTTGGTGAAATTTGAACTCAAAACTCAAAGAGACATATTCCTATACTATAAAAGTTTTCATAACAAACAAGAACAACATTAAAATAATACATTAAGAAACAAAAAACTCCACAATACAGCCAATTAGACACAAGACAGATGCTGCTTCATCCCCATACATTCATCCACCTCCTGAAAATATCACACACACACCTCAGTAATAAAGAGATGCACCTGGTGATGCAGCAAAAAATTCACAGGAAACTATTGAAAACAGATAACAACATTCAATGAATGAAACAATAAAAGTTTCATCTTAAATTGTTATGAATTTAACTTTGGAGGGAAAAAAATGGAAACTGTAATAATGGTTACAAAAGAGAGCCTAAAGCTTCAATTTATTTTAAACATTTTACTAATTAAGAGAAGTTCTTTTTACAAATGAACAAAAATAACTGAAGCCTTGAGCATATGCAAGAAAAACTCATGCTTACAAAAACAGAAATAGCCATTAATCAGTATGTCAATGAGTAAGACAATACTTGGAGAATAATTTCAATGCAAGATATGTTAGAATAAAGTTTTAACATTCAAATATTGATAAAGTTACAATTTTTTTTTTTTTTTTTTTTGTAATTTCAATTTATAGTAAGATAATTTGATATTAGTAGAACTGAGTGCCTTAAAGCTGAAATCCTACTGGAACTGACAAGATAAATCTCAATAATGAAGAAATACAGAAATGTCAACATCAACAAAAATTACATTTGTAGTTACCTCTGAATAAAAGCTAATGTGAGAGAGTTAACTCCTGCTAGCTGTCCATATCAACTCATAACCTTGTAAAGTGTCTTGAATGGAGAGAATTAGATTGAAGAAAATTACGTCTGGGAAGTTATCAGTTATCTTTATGGTTATGATAATGAAATATTTTATGGTTAAGAAATACTGAATTTCTCATGAGCTTAAGATAGAGTATTGGAAAATAAGATAGCTTTCAGATTTAAAAATATTATCAGTTATGGAAACTTTTCAAAGGAAAAAATATATAGACTTCACCTAATGTAAAAATTGTTTTATTTTCTTCCATATTATTGCTTTTTGCTTTCTTAATTTTTTTTTCAAACATGCATTTTCTTGATTTTTATCAAGAAAATTTTTCACTTTAATATAATTTTTCTATTACTGGCTGAAACAAAATAAAACACCATTTCAGTCTTGTTATGTCAGTAATTGTATGGTCATGGTTGGTAAAATACTTTTGATAGTGTTACAGTGGGAATAATGTTGATGATGATGGTGACCTTAAACTAGATCTTTTATTTCTTTTATTTTTCTAAAGACATGAATAATATAGTTAAGTAGTGAGGCATACACAATGCATGAAGCATTAAAAATTTGAAGTAGGTTCAAATATGCAGTCAGACAAAAAAATAGTAGTTGGCATTTTTCTATAAGTATTCAATGATCGTATCCTGAGCTGAAATGAATTGCAATTTCTTCTAAGCACTTGATAAATTATGTAGCTGAATCACAATCGAAAATCATCAAACAGTTCCTTTTGAGAGCAACTAAATCTCCCCCAAATATGTGTGAGATCTTCATTATAGGAGATCATAAGGGATGCAACCATAATCAGCAGATGCTCAGGAAACAGTGGCAATGAAGGAGTTTCTAATATGCAAAACAAATTGGCAGCTTTCAAGTTTCTTTTCTTGTTTATACTTTGTTAGGGTTTGCTGATCTGCAAAACTATTCATGTATGTTTATATATACAAATACATACATGTGTGTGTACATATGTGTAGGCAGAACTATCTAGTCTTTCATCTATATTTCTATTCATACTTGTATGTAATATAGTTTCTAATATATGAGGAATTCCATATTCAAGTATTTCCTCTAAATACAAAGGCTACTTCTCGAGTAAACTTGAAAACTTTTACATTGGAGCCATCAATAAAAAAAATACAGTTCTATATATACTGAAACAAAAAAAAAGACAAAGAAATAAACTATTTCAGTTGAATTTCACGTGAAATTTAACTGAAATTTTTTAATATTATAAAGTTAGCACATAAATCATCATCATCATCATTTAATATCTATTGTCCATGCTGGTATGGGTTGGACAGTTTAACCAGGGTTGGCAAGCTGAGGGACTGCACCAAACTCCAGTCTGATTTGACACGGTTTCTACGGCTGGATGCCCTTCTTAATGCCAACCTCTCTAAGAGTGTAATGAATGGTTTTACATGCCTTCAGCAAGGGTGCCAGTTACATGACACCAGTACCTGTCACAACTACAATTTTACTTGGCTAGATGGGTTTTCTTCTCAAGCACAGCACATTGTTAAAGGTCTCAGTCATTTGTCATTACTTCCATGAGGCCCAATGCTCAAAAGGTACTTTTTACATGCCACTAGCACAGGTGCTAGTAGGTGTCTTTTTGTGACCTCCATCACAAGGTGGGGGGGACAAATAATTATAGTTTTTAACCATTAACCTTAAAGCAATATATCTCAGCTCAGAATAACTTTTATTAATAGAAATAATGAACCTATGCTTTTTACCAACAAGAAACAAGTCTACTTATAGTATAGAATTCTGGAGTGCTGAAACTGATGAATTATTCAAAGGTCCTTTGAGGTAATGTTTGGATATTGAAGATCTTTAGCAGGAAGTTTTAAAAAATGCTTGAAAGAATGGTAGTCAGTCTGAGAGAGGTCTGAGGTGTAAGATGGGTGAGGTAGAGCTTGATGGCCCACTTCATTCAATTTTTTCAGAATCTTTGCAAGATATGTGGTCAAGTATAATAAAGAAGAAGTGATATATATTATGATTGACCCGTGCTAGACATAAGCATTACAATTTTTGGTGCATGTTGATTTCTTGGCAATACTTCTCTACTGTGATGGTTTCATCAGGATTCAAGAAATAGAAGTGGATGATTCAATTTGCCAACAACAAAACAGTGACCATAACCTTCTTTAGATACAGCTCCAGTTGAGAGAGTGTTTTGGCACTTCACCTTGGCCAATTAATTAGGGTGGAACGTCATTGATTGTTGTACAGAATCTATGTTTTGACACATGTCAAAATACAATCAAGGAATGAATCATTTTTGATGTGTAAAAAAAGTGCAGATAAAACTTCATAAATGAGATTTTTTATTTTCATTCTGCTTGTGTAGCACTCAAAAAAGCTCAACAAATGTCAAGTGTCATCAACTTCCAAATATGGTGTAAATGTCAACCAACTATTGAATGTTTAATTCTTCAACACACTCAAATTATTCTATGTGAGTCCGCTTCAATACTAAGCTAATTAAATGTCATTTCACTTCAGTTACTCTATTGAAAGTTTTTGGGCTGGGACAAGATATGTTGCTCCCTCCATCCCAGCAGTCTCAGAAACTATGTTAGGGTCATGGGTACTATCCTTCTCTCCTAAGTAAACGATAAAAGAAACCCAAATCTAGGATACAACATCATAAGGTCCAGTCCCTGTTGTGGTGTAGTGGTCTGTGTGCCCTGATGACCCTGAGAGCTACGTCAGTGAAGTCTTCAAATAGTCATTGTCAACCTTCATAGCTCTTGTCTCTGCTATGATATTTTTCAAACGAATGTTTAGACTATGTTTGTTGACAGTCTTCTGCTCAAATGCTTGTCTAATATCTCTTGCAAGCAGTTCCCTCTGCTCTGATTTTCATTTTGAACTCATACAATAAAATTGCTCAATTTTTTTCTCTCTTTAATTTGACAGCCTACATCCTAAAATAAACAAGAATAAACAATAAAAATAAAACCAATAAATCAATAGACCAAAATCTCTACTCCAGAATGATATAATACTTTAGTATAGATATAAAATTTTATTCTAAAATACATCGCTCAAAGTTTAAAATAACAAAAATCTGCAATTATTTTTGCATACACCAACCTAATCTATATAGCTGGCCTGAAAAGCTGAGTATTAGTTTACATCTATCCTACTGAGATTAATAAACTGTAGCAAGAATTCTGTTTCTTTCAGATACAAGATACAACATTTCAGAATAAAAAACTTACATTGCTTATGATTTCAATTGAAACACAACTGATAAGGTTTAAATTTTGTTTTATGAACAGTATAAAAAGTTATTTTTTCTTAGATAAAACAAGTAGAAATCAAATAAATCCCAGTTCTTCTAGTGTCAAAAGGCCTTGAATAAAACTATCAATTTCAACAAACATACACAGATAATTTAACAGTTAAAATTAGAGCAGCTTTCACTGAAATGAATCATTTGAAAACAATTTCCATTGTTGATATTTTTTTTTCTTCTTTTTAAATAAATATTTTTTTAACAATCAACAGATATTCATGAAGCATTTGAATTAATAAATGACAGAGAATTTTAAAAAACTGAAAAAGATAACTGATATTATAATGAAAAGAAATTTTTCAGCATAATAAAAAAAGGAGAAAATATGCAGCCACAAAAATTAATCAAAGACAATGTTAATAATGATAACAGCATTTTCCTACAGTTTCTATAAAAACTTGGCTAACAAATAGAAGGAAAGCAGCAAAAAAGCTTATAAAAATATTAAGGCACTTTAAAAATATGTAGTCATTAAATTCCAAATACATTGAAATAAATGACTGAGATAATAATTATTCTTTTTCAATGAAATAATAAAGAGTGAAAAAAGTAGAAGTGAAGAGAAATAGAAGTGAAAAGGATTGGAAATGATAACATATTGTTCCGTAAAAATTCTATCACTCGTAGAAATCTCACTAAGCCAGGCAATGAATCATAACAAGGAATGAGTGCAAACTAATTACAAAGCAAAAACATGAATCACTTTCCAAATTTTAAACAGTAGGCATTGGATAATTGTTGGCAATCCTCATATTTTTCCTTTTTCTTTTCTTTGTATTTCTTCAAAAGGAAATCTATATTCAGAAGCCATACATTTTTAACAGAATTAAAATAATGGATGAGTAATCCTAGCCCTTTCATACATAGGAATAAATGTAAAATTCTTTATGAATGCTATCCATACGTAACAAAAAATATCACACTGATACATTTTCTATGATTTAAAAAAAAGAAAAAAAACATGCTAATGCACAATTTCTAAATCAAGTGCAATTCCATTTTACACACTTTATCTCAAATTAATTGTGGATATCTATCTGTTCATTGTGGTGATAATATTTAATGATATAAATTACATTTGTATCATGGAAACTTGCAGGCAGAAACCACATGAAAACTTGCCCATTTGGAACATGATTTATAACACCAGCACAATATTATTATTTTCACAATTATTTCTAAAACTACAAAAATAAATAAATTGCCATTATATTACTTTCATATTGGAATAAAATACATTCTGTGTGCAGATAAGGTAATTTTTGTCATTAATTCTGTTTTTGTCTCTGCCAAAATTTTGAGTCAACTGATTTTTCAACCTTGTCTAAAGAGAAACTTCATTACAAAGAAAAAACTAAGCAAAAATAGACAAACTGAACTGTAAAAAGTACATTACAGATAAGCAAAGAAATAGTAAAATTCATGCTGACAGGAAATAGTGCTTATTACAATTTATGAACAGAAGACACAAACACATATTCAGTCCTTGTTTACTATCACCAAAAACAAATAAAATTTAAAAAATCCTTGTAATAAATTAAAGTTCTCAGAATGCCCTCTTCACAATAATGGGTCATAAAGAATTATCAGCCATGGTAATCTATAGCAGATTTTTTTTTTAAATAGTTAATATGATAGCTTCCATATGGTAAATTTCATTTATGGTATTTAAAAAGTAAAAAGGTTGAAATTCAATGAAAATAACTAAAATTAGTTAATATGTAAATCAAAACAAAATATGGGGTGACACAACACAACCATTTTTGCCATGACTTGTATCAGAAGTTTTCTGTAAATTATGCAAAAACTGTTTTTAACTTTTCAGTTTAATCTTTTTTAAGCTTAGACAAAAATCTTATATTTCCAATCTCATATATAACTGTTTTATCAATGAACATTAAATTATTCCCTTCAATAAAAGACATAATATGCAAAGAAGCATAATCGAGCAACTTATCCTAACAAGAAATGCACAAAGGCCAATGAAACCCAGATATATAACTAAGAGTATATCTATAAATAGAAAAATTATACTTTCTAAATCTCTCAACGAGAGATATTCAGTAACAGTACTCTAAAATAAAGATTATTTGCCAACATAATGTGGCAGTCCCGGTTGGGACGAATGTTACTGCCCCAGAAACATCATCTCCAGCTAGCTATACAACACACTGTGTCCTTATATTTTCAAACAGGGGAGTTCAGCATCCCCACTCAGCACTAAGTAATATCTGCAGACTGCAATTTCTGGGTTATTTCCCTTCCTCAACACAGAATAATTGCTTGGCTAGAGACGGTGCTGCTAAATACCTGTTTGAAAATATATATAATTTTCAAAGTGTCACACAGTCACTTATCTAATGAATAGAAAAATTATTATTTCTAAATTTCTCAAAGAGAGACATTCAGCAACAGTACTCTAAAGTATAGATTATTTGCCAACATAATGTGGCAGTCCCAGTTGGGACGAATGTTACTGTTATTTAGCCCCAGGAAGCATCATCTCCAGCTGGCTATATCTATGGTAGCTGAATAATCACATAATATGAAAGTATGCTATTTCTGAAAAACAAAAACCTTCAATAAGTGGCAAATTCATTAAAAAAAGAACAAAAGGCTTTGTGGTATTTTTCCAACTCTCTAAGCTCCGAGTTCAAATAGTATAGGGGTCAACTTCATTTTACATCCTTTCAGAGTTGATGAAATTCTGTCAGTTCACCACTTTGAAGTGTTACATCACTGGATGGGATGCCTTATAGCATTTGTTCTGGCTGTTTGTGTCATATGGGTCCTTAGCAGATATTTATGAACTCTACACATCATCATACCCCCTCAGTACTAGCCCTTTCACTCAGCATGTGACCTTCAATCATATTGTTAAACATTGTTTGGATGCAGGCAATTTTCCATAACAACTAGAACCAGTGGGATTAGGCTACAGGGAAAATAAAAAATTAGGCAGTATCATAATCTTCCTGTTCTGAACCAGCAAATTTCTAATCTAGGATGCAGTCTACAGCAACACTTTCTCCAGCATCAACCTGGTGGAATCAGCATCAGACCCAAACTTCATTGCCCAATAGGCAGAGGATTGCAAGTTACTTTCTGGTAAAAATTTTTTTCAAACCTGTAGTAATTCAAACATCCAGAATTCTGAACTCCTCCCAGCTACCTTTCTACTCAATCTGATTGGGGTAGAGATTGTGATCACAGGAATGATCTGCAAGAGGTGGAATGACTTTCGGTGCATCTCTCTCACCATTCTTCAGAGTAATGCATTCACTATTTTATATTCCGGGACTACAAATTATTTGTTTGACTCATTGTAATATATTTCTCAACAAATTTATAGCATACAGTAAAGGAACAAAGATCAAAAAAGACAAAAGTCCAGCTGAAACAAAATCACAACCAAAGAACTTCCAACTAATTTCACTCTTCTGAGTAATCTTTCTCAACAGAATCTCATCCATTATTGAACATCTTTACAAAGAACTGGTTCTCATTTTGAAAAGTCAACAAACCAACTTAACCACACAGCCATACCTATATCTGTTTTATATTATTAGCATTTAAAGCATCCCTTAAAAGTCTTTCTACATCAATTAAATCAAGTACATCTTATTTTTATGGACAAAAGTTTGCTCCAACTGTACAGATAAAGCCATTCACAAAGATCTTAGGAGATATGAATACAAGATTCAGTTATGGTCCTGTTATGTGACATTTACAACTTATTCAAGTTCAAACAAGATCAGATTTGCTTCATATCTATGAAAAGCTAGAGCTATATGTCAGAAGCTGTAATCTCTATAAGATCAGACTAGAAAATCTGCAGAAAATACTAAAGCAACTAAAAAACATGGTATTACACGAAAAAAAAATGCAATGTTTTTATTTTCTATAGCAAGGGATACTATTCATTGCCTGTAATAATAAATCCAAGTATATATTGTATTTAAAAATATATTTGATATTTATTTCTAACAAAGACACATGATTTTACGTTTGAAGGAAAGGTTATATCTTTTTTATCTTTTTCTTGTTTCAGTCATTAGACTGCAGCCATGCTGGGGCACCACCTTATGTATAGTTGGTTATATCAACCCAGTATTTGACTGGTACTTAATTCTATGAAGCCTGGAAAAATGAAAGGCAAAAATAGTCCTCAGAACATAAAAGGTGTTATATTTGATGCATTAATAATTCTACCAAGCCACTGCATTATTGGTTTTCGTCATCATTATCATTTTAACATCCACTTTTCCATACTTGCATGGGCCAGAATTTATTGAAATAGATTTTCTATGTCTGGATGCCCTTCCAGTTGTCAACCCACTTTTGTTGCTATGGCCTAACACTGCTGACATTCATTTCAACTATCATACAATGTCAGGACAGAGAGGCACAAACACCTACACATATAATATTGGGTTGGCAAGAAAGTAATTTCGTTTTTCACAAATAGATAGAGTTACGATATTTTTGAATGATTTTTGTCAATGTTATGATGTTTTTCCTTTTGACATTTGATTTTTTAGCTTACTTTAGAAACAAATTGTGCATAATTTTGTTTACAGCTGTTAGTTCAATATCAATTTTAACATGGAGTGCAAAAACAAATATTTTCACCATATTTTGCTTCTCTATTTCTGTAAAGGCAATAAAGCTGTTGAGGCACACAAAGAAATATGTGAAGTTTATGGTGTTGGTTGCTTAACAGAATGCCAGTGTCAAAAATATGATTCAAGAAATTCTGTTCTGGAGAAAGATAACCAACATTCTGGTCGAACTACTGAAGTTAGTGATGACTGAATCAAAGCCATAATTAAATCTGATTGATATATAACTGTGCAAGAAATTGCAGAGAGGTTAAATGTATCACACACAAAAATTGAAAATCACTTGAAATGTCTTGGACTCATTAGGAAGCTCAACATTTGGGTTTCACATAAATTGAAAGAGATTCACTTAACACAACAAATCAATATTTGTGATATGCATCTCAAACACAATGAAATCAACATTTTTTTTAAACAAATCATCACTGGTGATGAAAAATGAATTGTCTACAATAACATCAATCAAAAACGATCATGGTCCAAGCATAATGAACCAGCACAAAATACATCAAAAGCTGAATTGCATAAAAAAAAAGGTCATGCTGTCAATTTGGTAAGATTACAAAAGTGTTATGTATGTATTTTGAGCTGCTTCCAAGGAACCAAATGATCAATTCAGATGTTTACTGTCAACAACTAATAAAACTGGAACCAATCAGAGAAAACGGCTAGAATTGGCAAATCATAAAGGAATTGTGTTCCACCATGACAACACCAGACCACACATGTCTTTGCTAACTCATGAAAAATTATTAGAGCTTGGTTGGGAAGTGATGCCACATCCACCATATAGCCCTGACCTTGCACTATCAGATCACCATGTATTTCAAAGTTTGCAAAATTCTTTGAATGGCAAAACTTTACAGAGTGTATTGGGTGCTTTTTCAGGCTTGAGGCACTAGCAAGACTGCCAAGTAACTTGCAAAACAAGAAAGGAAAGAAACAAGAAAAAGGAGGTAAAAAAAAAGGCAAATAGAAGCAAAAAATCTCTTAGACTGTATGGATGGGAGAGTATTTGAGAGAGAGAGGTGTGATTGTTCTATACCAGGTGTTGTGAGACTAGATAGAGTGTGATAGAAGAACAGGCCTAGGTGACTTGTAATAGAGATATGAGGCTAAGTAGTTGAAAAGTTGGAAAGAAGTGGTGGTGGGATGTTGGAGCATTTCAAGATACAGTAGATCTTAGTAGTGGAATGGACAGAGAGAGAAAGAGTGGAGTACAGGTGCATGTAACAAATGATGGTGAGAGGTGTAGAAGTGGCTCAAGTGGGTAAACAGGTAAGAGAACTGTTAAGATTGAAGAGCAATGGCTGAAGGCAGAAAAGGAAGTGATTGGTGGGAATAGTGTAGACAGAAATGATAAAGAGAAATGGAAATGATTCAGGGTAATGGAGGGGTGTAATGTGCCTATTCTGCTCTCAATTGATTACAGCCACCAAATAGCACCATAAATAGAGAAGTGATGAATGTTAGGGGATGAATAAGCAACAAGAATAGGTAAGATCAACAGCCATCTATTTTTATTGGTACAAGAATGTAAAATGCTTATAAAAAGGGCTTTTACTGAAGTGATATAAAGTTTACTTAAAGCATAATCAAACATTAGTTTGTACAGAAGCAAGTTGTCTTACTGCATGCAGCTCTTGTGATTTTTTTTATTAAGCAAAAAGGAAGAAAATTAAAAAGTTCAAAGTTTCAAAGAGAAGTAAATGTAACTAATTAATTTCTGAAAATTACTTACGTGATCTATAAATCTGCATGGCTTTCTTCCCTCCACAGTAAAATCGAAAATCTGTAGGACACTCTTTTGAACACTTTTTTTCTTCAACTTGTTTTATATGAGAGTTGTTAGGCGTGCAATAACATTGGTTACTATAATTAAAGATATTTTATTGCAAATTAAACAGACAAGGAGTTAAAATGGTAATTGATCTGTGTCATAGCAAGAACTCCCAGCACCCAAGGGATTAGGACAAAGACACTTTTGATTCTCCTACTTTCATTAATAGTCATGATATCAAATCAAATGTTGTACTCCTTTACATTTATTGTAAAATCTCTATTTCAAAAACATATATGGGAAAAAATACAAAAACAATGATTATAATGATGCATGATGTTAGAGTAATTGAGTTTTATAGCTGGATGCCCTTCCTGTTACAAACCACTCAAGAATGAACAAAAGAATGAAGAGGAATAAGCAATCAAGAAATAAAGAAAAACAGTATATATTTTATATCTGTATT
Organism: Octopus sinensis; assembly: GCF_006345805.1. Taxonomy (NCBI): domain Eukaryota; kingdom Metazoa; phylum Mollusca; class Cephalopoda; order Octopoda; family Octopodidae; genus Octopus; species Octopus sinensis. The sequence goes on from NC_042999.1 coordinate 137,734,952, forward strand.
TATTTTTGTTTTCTTTATTTTTTCATTTGGTTACCTATATCTATATAATAAATCTACTCAATCTGAGTTGGCTTGTGGTATCCACCAACTGTCACCTTAGTAATAAAATTTTGATATTCAAGTAAAATGATTTAATCTAAAAATATATTTATTAAACATTAATCCTGACACTAGTTCAAAACATTACTTTACTCAAATCATCAGCAAGGTCTTCATGATTATATACCTTCATATTAACAGTGAGGCCAGCTCTCTGAATACACTAATTGAGAATACCTCCAAATTTATCTCCAGTAAGTACAGAGCAATGTTTAGTATAAGCAGATGAGAGATACATTTTCACTGCATATGAGGCCAGTTTATTGCAAGTAATATTCTCAAGTAACCCAGTACTTATTCCTGACAACTAGATAAACTGATTCATGCAAAATTAAGTGTACTGCTTAAATGTGCAATAAAATAACTGCATAAGAGCTGAATCCATACTTCTACTTATGTTACATGAAGAAAGGGTTAAAATAAATCTGCTAGAACTGGTCTGAAATTCGGGATCTTTTCCTTTTGAACGGCAGATCGAGAAATTAATTTTTTGTAACTAAACACTTTCAATGTGTCATATGAAACATCTTTTACTCTTAGTGCTTTTGAGAAAAGTTTATATTTACAAGGTTATTTCATGTTGAAGTTGTCATATTTTGGTAATTTCAACCAATGACGTGTGTATTCAGCTGAATAAAATTACTGCTGTTGTTTGTCAACAACAACTATCGGCGGCATATATTTTGTTTGTCACTATTATTTATGACATCGTTCATGCGCTTGTACTGGTTTTAGGGTTAGAGTTAGGGTTTTAGGGTTAGGGTTAAGGTTTTAGGGTTAGGGTTAGGGTTTTAGGGTTAGGGAGTTAGTGTTAGGGTTAGGGTTTTAGGGTTAGAGTGTTAGGGTTAAGGTTTTAAGGTTAGGGTTGGAGTTTTAGGGTTAGAGTTACGGAAAAAATTTAAAATGAAGAAATTGGAAGAGTAGGGGTAGGGGGAAGTCTTTCCGAAAATAGTAGCTGAAAACAGGAAAAAAAAAGTATTTAAAAGCAGTAGAAATGCATGAACAATTATGGTGGTGCCATGAAGTAAAACACGCTTCAGATACACTTGTTTATTCATACAAACGTAGCTGAGATGAAATATGTCATAAATAACAGTGACAAATGAAATATACACCATTGGAAGTTGTTGTTGACAAACAACAGCAGTAATTTTATTCAGCTGAATACACATCATTGATTGGTTGAAATTACCGAAATACGACAACTTTAACACGAAATAACTTTGTAAATATAAACTTTTCTCATAAACGCTATGAGTAAAAGATATTTTATATGACACATTCTACCAGTATACGAAATTTGAAAGTTACAAAATATTATTTTCTGAATCTGCCCGTCAAAAGGTAAAGATCCGAAATTCGTTTGCACTGATCTGTTTCTGACATCTTCAATTACATTACAATTTCCATGCATAAGTTTGTATTCAGTTCCGGTTTTAAAACATAATCAACATTACTTTCCACATTTCTCTGGTCAACAGAATTTAATACTAAAAAAATTTTAAAGTAACTAGTTGAATGGATGAGTGATAAAACTAAATTACTAGAACTAATAGCTATACAACCTATACTAACATGAAGACAAAATCACTGTTTCTCTTATAACAATGAAAGATTCTCAATACATCCTATTTATTAAGCCAAATAATCTAAGCAAATGATGAATTAGAACTGGTTTAACTGAAACTAATTAGCACTGCATATTTTGGTAATACTTTCAGGCTACCAGATTGAAGTAGTATTTAGCTTGGGTTTGGAGTGAAACATTTTTTTCTTTTTAAAATTCATTTAGAAAGCTCTAAAATCTTGGTTAGATTACAGTCAAAACAATCAACCTTTTCATTAAACAGATTATGTATAAAAATATTATCTTCATAGAGGCACAGGTGTAGCTATGTGGTAAGAAGCTTGCTTCCCAATCACATGGTTCTGGGTCCAGTACCACTGCGTTCACCTTGGGCAGGTGTCTTCTACTATAGGCTTGGGCTGACCAAAGGATTGTGAGTGGATTTGTTAGACAGAAACTGAAAGAAGCCTGTCATATATATGTATATATAAATATCTATGTGTGTGTGTCTTCATGTCTGTGCTTCACAACCAGTGCTGGTGTGTTTGCATTCCCTGTAACTTGGCAGTTTGGCAAAGGAGACTGATAGAATAAGTACCAGACTATAAAAAATAAGCACTGAGGTCAATACATTCAACTAAAAATTCTTCAAGGCAGTGCCCCTGTGTGGCCACAGTCTAATGGCTGAAACAAGTAAAAGACAAAAAAGATAACTTTCCAGTATCTTTGCTACTAAAGAAGATATGATTGATTAAAGAGAAATTTAAAACCAGATAACAAAATTAGGATGAATATACTGTAATGATTCAGTTCTGTATTCAGTGGAGATGTTCATGCATGACTAAAGAATACTTTCAATACAATGTTGTCTCTATTTATTTGTTCACCAGAACCAGAAGGTTGTATCATCCCTGCCAGATAAAGGAGAGCAAGATGAGAAAGAATCAGAGCAAGAGGGTGATAAAAGAAAGAATATAAGAAAATAATGAAAATGGTAGGTGCAAAAGGATGAAAGAGGACTAGCATGGGGAAAGGTATTAATTAAAATGGAAAGTGTGTAATATCAATGATGTTAAGTTGAATATCATACTTACCCATTTCTAACTCCAGCATAAAGTATGTTATAACTTTGACATTTCAAAATGCAATCTTCCAAAGTAAGCTCTTGAGAATTGTATATATTATAAAAGGAAAACTTTTCCTCAAATGTTTCAAAACAACCAAGATAGTCAGCTATATGAAAATAGAAATTATGCCAAATATCAATATAGAAGTAATATAGCTATAAATCTAGAAGTATACTTCTGTTAAAATCTATGCTTGTATTTTCTAGAAATTTTAATGAAGCACTGCCAATGATCTGTTATAAAAGTACATCACTTCCCTCTAAGTAAGATGGCACTTTCATATCATCGTTATCATCATCAGCATTGTTTTATAATAGAATGTAAAACTCAGAATGTCTGAGAATCTGTGTACAGATATTACCTGTTTTTCAGAAGAGAATAAAAAAAGATCACCATTAAGACACAAGCATGCTTGTGTAGTCAAGAAGCTCGCTTTTCAACCACATGCTTTTAGGTTCAGTCCCACTACATGGAACTTTGAGAAAGTGACTTCTATTATAGCCCCCAAACCAACCAACATCTCATAAGTGAATTTGGTAGACAGAAACTATGGGAAGCCCATCATATGTGTGTTTGTCTCCACCACCACTTGACAATCAAAATACTTGTTAGAACTGATATTATAGTTGAGATAAAGAGTTAGTTTATACTAGAGACAATGGTGAGGCAACATCACTTAGCTTTCAGTTGCCTGATTGTTCTATCAATAAATCAATAAATATGTAACAGATAACATTAATATTTGAAAATAATATTTAACTGTCAGTCATTCTTCCAGATTTGATCAAAATACATACCAGTAATATTCTGAGATTAGTCCAACCCATGTCAGCATGGAAAACAGACATTAAATAATGATGATGATAATGCTGAGGTTAATTCAGTCAACTATACTATTTTAAAACCCTTTTGTTACTGTATTTATTTTGAGATGCTCTGTATTTCTTTCAATTATTTTAGATATAACAAAAAATTTATCAAAATAACTTAGTTATTATTCAGCTAGTGTTAGGAACATAAATTGTGACTAAGGTTTGGTGGAAGATTTTAATTCAAAACTTATGAAAACAAGACATTTGTAATCAAATCCAGAGCCGGTTTCAGCCAGGTTGGTAACGAAAGGGTTAAAAACTCAGCTTTATGTCCAGTCAAAAAAAATCAGATTATATTTCTAATGTTTATTAATGAAAATATCTGAGAACAATGTTATTTCTCGAGAAATTAAATTTTAAAACATTCATAGAAAAAAAATACAGTGACTCATAAAAAGCAAAAATTTAAATTGGAGAAAATAGTTTACATCAAACTGAGACTGTCAAAGACTGAAAAAATTTAAGCAAACAGTTCATATGTATAACATTAAAACAAATAATTTCTAATTACAGATTTCAATTTATAATTATTTTATTAATAACTCTATACTCATTTTTAATTATAAATATTTTCAATGTTATAAAGAAAAATATTTAGAAAGTCTATACACTTACCATCTGCATAAAGAGACATTCGTTTTGATATACTTTGAAAGTATGCATAACACCGCATGGTTTTATTAATGAAACCTCGAAGTGTATTGGTACTTTGAGGAGCAGTACATTGTTTCCATTTTTCTTAAGAAGAAAATTATAATTTTTTTAATATAACATCATCTTTTTTTATATAATATTTTTTTACATTGAATAGTTGTTTTCATTTGGATACAAAACATACAGGCATAAGTGATTAAAAAAACATTGGAATTTAGAGAATTCAATATGAATGTGTTGAGAAATAAATATCAGCTGATAATAACATCAAAATAATGAACATTGTAATAATTTTATATTTGTTTTTTATAGGCTAACATGAGATGGGAATAGAATATCAATGCAACTGCTGCTTCTCTCAACATATTTTTCTTCAAAGCTATATCCCTTGAGAAGACTTTTTGTCAGTTCAGTCTTGTCTCAACTTTTCCTGTTTTAACTAAAATGTGATTACTAGACACACATGTCTTTATTCAGTTCTATGTGTATAGAAGTTATTATCCTCCAACTTCTACACATCCTAACTGTTTTCTTATCTAATTTTCACAGCTTTTACTTCTTTCATTCATAATAAAATTTACATTATAGATATTCTCTCATTTCATTTATGGTAATGAGTAGCTAATGATATAACTTTATAGGTTCAAACAAAAGAAATTTCATAATCTAATAGTTATGTTCTCTCAGAAGACATTATAATACATTCTAAATATTTCTACTGTTTTTACTCTGACAGATTTAATTTAAATTGAGTCAGTTTTCATATTCAGACTTGTCCCTTCCCTTTTTAAAGTTATGTTCAAACTTTAGTTCTTATATCTTTCCACTAACAACAAACAAAAATATACATATTTCAGAGATAATATAACAATAATATTTAATAAAATATATATTTCAGAAACAGTACAACAATAATTATTTAATGAAATTTAAAAAAAAAAAATTTTTTTTCTTTTTGAACGTTGAATATTTTCAAAAGAAATTACTTGAAATTGAACAGTTTTCTTACACATACAACTAGGAAAATAGTTTGTCTATTACAAATAAGAGCTTCTAATCTGTTTATCAAACTAGAAATAGGTGATTTTACTACAAATGCTTGAACAAGCATCCAATTAGAATCTATTACATCAAATAATAACAACAGTACTACAGAATTTGTCTTTAACTTTAAATGATTTATTTGCTGACAAAAGATGGATGTCAGTAATTTTTAAGACATAATTCAGAACACAAAGGATTCACCTTGCAAAAATGTAAACAGCAGCTAGAAAGCTAGCTATTGTGAAAAGGGAAAAGAAATATCTTCAAAACCATCTTGAATCACAGAGTGAAGTAATTAATCACCATATTTTCAAAGAGAAAAACAGTTTTTGCAGCTGAGTTCCTATTCTAGACATAACAAATTTCTTCTTATATATTCGTGATTTATATAAATAGACAAGGGAAAAATAACAAAGAAAAATGAAAAATGTCTTGTATTCCTTTTTTTTACATAGTCTGTAAGTTGACTCCTTTTGTTTTTAATTCCACATAGAAATAAGAGTAGGCACCATTCATGAACACTTCTGTTTATCTAAATATAATAATGAAACTTTATAATTTCTAGTAAGTTGAAAAGTCAACCTCAACAAATCTTGAATTTGAAAATATGAAATCCAAAATTGCGTTCCATTTAAAAGTTGCTGCTCCAGTTGTCATTACTGGGATGTTTCAAAATATTAAAAGGCATAATTTGCTCTGAAAATATAACTGAACTCAACCAGCCAGAGAATCAAAGTAAATATTGTTAAGTGGAGCAAATGAAATTATTTCTTGCCTGAGAAAAACAAACATCACCATGAACTTTACACATATGAACTTTCTGCATACAATAAGTATCTCTGTAGAATCTATTATCTTAGAATAATTGGTTTACAACTGTCTTTTATCATTTTTCTTTTTAAAAGTTGAATGAAGTAAAATATCATTGAAGTAAATATTACTTACCAGAGTTGACTAAAACATACTGAATATACACAGCTAGAAATAACAAAAATAAATGAATAATGAAAAAATTCAAGTTTTACTCAAATTAAAAAATATTTTATCTTGTTTTTTTAAATTAAACTTAGCATCATTTCTATTTCAAATTTATTTTCCTTCCTCATCATTATCATTCCTATTCTGAATATATCTTGCTTTTCCAATGTTTATTGATCCATCTTTTATTTTAGTATATGATGATGATGAATTTCAATATTTTAAATCCAGGTTTGTCCCCTTTAATGGGGGTGGCCAGATCTACCTCACTCTTACAGTAACCACTCTCACACCATCTTGCCTGGTTTCGGGCATCCTCCCTTCTCAAGCCAACCCTCCCAATCTCCTCCTCCACCTGTCCCCTCCACGTTTTCTTTGGTCGACCTCGTTTTCAAGGTTCCTTCATTTTAAACACAAGCAGTCTCCTCAGAACATGATCCTCATCCCTCCTCAACACATGACCATACCACCACACTCCATTCGCCTTGCCAGTTGTTTCACTGATTCCTCCAATCCCAGCATCCCCATCAAGTCCTCAACTTTCCTTTTATCCAATAGTTTCACACCACACATTGCTCTCGCCATTGCTTTCTTGGTCCTTCTCAAAATTGCCATTTTGCTTTCCCTCAGACACCATGACTCACTCCCATACAGCATTGCAGATCTCATGCAACTCCGATAAACCCATCCTTTCATCTTCAAGGAGAACCTTTTTTTCCATATAATAACACTCCACATACCCCTGAACTTCACCCAGCCAAGTCTCACACTTGCTGTCACAGCTTCTTCACATCCATCACTTATACCCACCCTATCTCTCAAATAACAAAACCCTATCACCATTTCCACCTTGTCACATAGCGTTTCCACTGGTTCCGCCAGCACTCCAGCTTCTTTCTCACATCTTTCACAAATAAAATCTGTTGCCAGTCTTGAGGTTACCTTCTTCATTTTGTACATCTACCATGAATCAATTTCCCACATTTCATACACAACACCACGTTTGCCATTACCCTCCTCCCACACACACCAAATGGGTCTATATATAACTGCAATTCTGAGTTCTTTATATGCTTCATGTAATCATCATTCATCATCATCATCATTTAACGTCTGCTTTCCATGCTAGCATGGGTTGGACGATTTGACTGAGGTCTGGCAAACCAGACTCCAATCTGATCTGGCAGAGTTTCTACAGCTGGATGCCCTTCCTAACGCCAACCACTCCAAGAGTGTAGCGCGTGCTTTTATGTGCCACCAGCACAAGGGCCAGTCTGGTGGTACTGGCAACGACCACGCTCCTATAGCCTATGATTTGTCCCATATATATAAAGTATCAAATTATTTGAAAATCACAGTTTGGTTTCTCTATTTGTACAAAGGGCCTTAAGGTTAACTAAGCAAAGACTAAGCAAGAAAACTTGTAGGACCCTACCCAACTCAGGTAGGTGCCCTGTTCAATTTGTAGGAAAGGTGTAAGCAGGAACTCCATACAGTGTACTCAGTGTAAGCTATGGACACAAGAGGTGCAGTGGATTAATAGGAAGGTTATGAGAGAAGATAGTTTCATATGTGGAAGATAAACAGAATTCATAAAAACCTTGGACACTTGAGAAATTGATTCTCTCAATTGCCCTGGTGGCTCACTAGAGATAGTAGATAATTTCTGCTACCTAGGGGACTAAATTAGTAGTGGGGGAAGAATGCACAAAGAGTGTGATAGCTAGAATAAGAATAGAATGGAGGAAATTCAGAGAGTGAAAGAAAGATTGTATGATGCATGTACACAGACAGCAATTCTACATGGTGGTGAGATGCAGGTCCTGAATGCAGAGGACATGCAAATGTCAGAAAGGAATGAGGTTAGTATGCTCCATTGGATGTGTATTGTAAGTGTACATATTCAACATCTGTTGTCCATGCCAGCTCTGGTCAAATCATCCAGCCCATACCAGCATGGACAACAGATGTTAAATGATGATGATGATGATGATTACTACTACTACTGCTACTATTATTATTACATCAAATGTGACCACAAAAACTCATTCTTGACTGAAAATCTATCTTTTTCAGTGATTAAGAAAATTTTGTTAGCTTCATGTAAGACTGTATTCTCAAGATGGTTTTCTGAAACAAGAAATCATTAATTATTATAATATATGACTAGAAAATGAGTTTTGTCAAAAACACATGCAAAAAAAAAAGACTCATGTGTTGAAAAATGTACATAGCAGGAGAATAAAATCTGCTAAGAGAAGTAAGTTAACCAATAACCTAAATATGACTATGAAATACATTTTATAAGCACTATACTTAATATTGTGAGAAGTTAGGTAATTGAAATATATATTTATGTTTCTGAAAGATGTGTAGAAATAATTAAACATTTTGAAATAAGGAAATAACATTGGCTGGAACAGATAGTAAATTGTGCCATTAGAAAATTCCAAGAAGAAATGGCATCAATAAATGAATGCAGTCAGCTACGAAAAAAGATTTCATGATTATTTCACTAATTATTAAAGGCTATGAAAAATCAAAATTTAGAATACTTTCATAAAAGTGATATATCAGAAACAGTGCTATCTAGAAGTCTCTGGTTTTACCTCCACCACAAATTTTTTGGTTTTTTTTTTTTCATTTTACATTTATTTTTCCCTAACTGCGTAATGTGTGTGTATACATACATACATACATACATACATACATATATATATATATATATATATATATATATATATATATATATATACATATATTCTGTAAATAATAATATTTTATAAGCTTAAAGCTTATAACTGATCAATGTATAATGACTAAAAAAAATATTCTAATATTAGGGCATATAAACCCTTGATGGAAGAAAGTGGGTTTTCAATATGCATGGGACTCAAATCCACACCTCTGTATATTTGTGATAAGTGTGCTACCACTTCGCTGATGTACCCACTTGCTTCTTCCCAGGGTTTATATGCCCCAATACTAGACTATTTTCTTTAGTCAATACACAGTAATTGCTTATAAGCTTTAAACTTATAAAATATTATTATTATTCACAGAAGTGTCACTTATCACTGCTTCTCAAATCATCACAGAAAACACAAGCTTGTTTGTTTAAAAAAACAACACTATGAAATTATACTTCTTAACTCTAACAGGAAGAAGCAAGGGGGTACATTGATGTAATGGTAGCACACTTATCACAAATTTATAGAAGTGTGGGTTCAAGTCCCATGCATAGCGAAAACCCACTTTTATCCATCGAGGGCTTATATGCCTCAATATTAGAGTATTCTCTTTAAGCTTATAAAATATCATTATTTACAGAATTATCACTCATCACCAGTTCTCATTCATCGATGAAAATGCCCTGGACCTCACGGAGGCAAAGTGGCTGAGTTCTTTTCAAGTGTTGGGCCTCATGGAGACAATGACCAAGACCTTTGGCATTGTCATGCTTGAGAAGAAGACCCATCAAGCCAAGCAAAATCGCAGTCATGGCAGATACTGGTGCCACACAAATTGGCACTTTACTGGTAGCACATAAAAGCACCCCCAGTGTCATGCTGGAGGCACATAAAAGTACCCATTACACTCTCAGAGTGGTTGGTGTTAGGAAGGGCATCCAGCCATAGAAAAGCATGTCAAATCAGACTGAAGTCTAGTGTAGCCTTCCAGCGTGCCAGCCCAGTCAAACCATCCAACCCATGCCAGCCATGGACAACAGACGTTAAATCATGATGATGATATATATAGCCAGCCCACTTATGCATACCTTTCCTTCTTGTGACACAAACCCTACTTGTGAGGACCTGTTGAGGCAAGTGAAAATTAAAATCAAAATCAAAATCGATCAACATCAATGGAAATTGTAGCTGTGATACCAGTGCCGGTGGCACGTAACATAACCATCTGAACGTGGCCATTGCCAGTGCCGCTCCGACTGGCCTCCGTGCCGGTGGCACGTAAAAAGCACCATCCGATTGTGGCCGTTGCCAGCCTCATCTGGCACTTGTGCAGGTGGCATGTAAAAAGCACCCACTACACTCACAGAGTGGTTGGCATTAGGAAGGGTATCCAGCTGTAGAAACACTGCCAGATCAGACTGGGCCTGGCGCAGCCTTTTGGCTTCCCAGACCCCAGTTGAACCGTCCAACCCATGCTAGCATGGAAAATGGACGTTAAACGATGATGATGATATACAGGAGTTGGACAAAATAATGGAAACACCTTCAAATTTCAAACAAATTTATTTTAATATAGAGTAGGACCACCTTTGGCAGTAATTACAAATTGAATTCTATGAGGTATGGACTTGTACAAAGTTTAATTGTTTCCGAAGGAATTTTTGTCCATTCTTCAGATAAAACAGTCTCCAGTTCTTGTAATGATGATGGTGGAGAATATCAACTCCTTACTTGTTTTTCTAAAATGCCCCATAAATGTTCTCTGGGGACTGTGGTGACCAGATAAGATGTTCAACTTCACTAGAATGTTCTTCAAGCCATTCAGTAACAACTTTAGCTGTGTGAATTGGTGCATTATCATCCTGAAAGATTGTGTTTCCCTCCAGAAACAGTTCCGCAACCATAGGATGAATTTGATCAGATAAAATGCTTAAATAGTCTTGTCTATTAATTCTGCCATGAAGGGAAACCAAAATCTCCATCCAAATGGAGAAAATCCAATTTATGTGGATGTCCTGATCTGAAACTCAGCCTTACAAATAATTAAATGAAATTACAACTATTGCAAAGCATTTCATTGTATATTCAGACATGATTATATTACGATCCATTATCTGTAGGGGTATAAAACTGAATCTTCTCTAAGTTTGGACATTTACAATAAATTTAATAAGTATCCTTTTAGAGCTCTGTGGAAGGGATGGCACACACTGTTTGACCAGGCATAAACCCATTTTTTGGTACATCATTTTCATGACAAAATATAGCCAGCCCACTTATGCATACCTTTCCTTCTTGTGACACAAACCCTACTTGTGAAGACCTGTTGAGGCAAGTGAAAATTAAAATCAAAATCAAAATCGATCAACATCAATGGAATTTTGTACATCTACCATGAATCCATTTCCCACATTTCATACACAACAACACTTCCTTGGAAAATTATAAATCATTTGAAAGTTCTGGATATGAACTTTGTTCTCATATACTTTTAATCAAAATCTGACAATTAGCTAAGATGTCAGGGTCCCTCAAACACCCTGATATTTCCACCCATTCTCAAAGTTTGACTACTGAACAGTAGTCTTCAATCTAGTTCAATGTACTTGATCACTATAACTGAAGTTGTGTTAATAATCCATACACACATGTAAATGAATTTTTAAAATTTATTTTGATATAAATCTCAATGGTGGTAGATCACATAATCGTTATGAAATATAAAAGTGAAAATCAGCACTTACTTGACTTCATCTTGCGTATGACTTCTCGCAGAATGGGAATCCATCACTTTGACAAGTAGCATCAATATGTATTAATCGTATACAAAAAATATCAGTATACAACCCACTTTTTTCATTTTGCACTTTTTTGCCATACCTTGGCCAGAATCAGCAATGTCCATGATGATTTAACAAGAAATTTTTCTTTCTTATAGTTAGAGAAATTATGTTATTTTCTAAGTGAAAATTAGCAATAAAATTTTCACTTTTATATTTCTTAACAATTATCTGACCTATTCTCATCAAGTTTTATATCAAAATAAAGCTAAAACATTCATCTACATGCATATCCAATTTTTAACACAATACAAGTTAAGGCACTCGAATGCATTGAACTAGAAAAAGGGCTAGTGTTCAGCAGACAAAAAAAGAATACCAGAGTGTTTGTGGGAACCTGACATAACTTGTAACTGTCAGATTTTAATTAAAACTATATGAGGAGAAAGTTCACATTCAAAGCTTTCAAGTGATATATAATTTTCCATGGAAAAAATTTGACATGAAAATGATAAAGCAAAAAATGTTTTTTTATGTCAACTGTTTTCATCACTTTGGCATTGATGAATACCAGTTAATCGTATAAAGACCAGTAATTTAACTGGATTTTAATTGCTCAATCAATGCAAATCCCTGCTATATTACACTTAAATTTCAGTTGTATTATTCTTAATATAAAACTTTTTAATAGAATCTTTCTATATCTAATATTTATAACCTAAACTTGGCATAAAACCCATAATGAATAGATTTTATACCAAGTAATATGAAAAAGAAGCACTAAGAATGCTGAAGCTTCATAAAACCAAAAAAAAAAAAGAAGAAGAAGCAAAGGATCATAATTGAAGATACATAGAATTATAAAACAGGAAAAAGTGAAAGAAATATGAGTGAAAGTGATAAGCATAGAACCAGGTGGAAAGAAAGCTGTTATTGGAAAGACAAATGTTATACCCCAACAGAAGATAAGTGATATCTCAGATCAGTAATTGTTTCAGCAAAATCTAACTGGAAACCCTATACATGTTCTGAATCCTAAATTGTCACTACTCAGGCTACATTTAACAGACTTTTCACTCTTATTTCTGTAATTGTTGAAGTGGAAAGTGTGCCAAATTATGAATGATCAAACTTTCTTCACATATACAGGAATAAGTTGCTGGAAGTTAAAAACTATGAATATGATAAAGGGAAATGTTCACATAGCTACTACAAATATCAACTAAAGTAAAATTTAAATCATGTATAATTAAAACATTATTATACAACCAAAATATCACTTTCAGGCAAAAGTAAAGAATAGAAAAGATAAATAATATTATACTAGGCTTACCAAAGGATACAAGAAGTCAAGAAATTTACTAAATAAGAACAACAAATTTATAACCAATTCTACTGATTTTAACTGTCCAATTACAATTACACAGAGTAACATAAAAATTGTTGAGTTGGATAGAAACACAATTATTCTAAAACTGGTCTATAATACACACAAACATTTTACAAACAGTAACTTTTCCATAAATAAACTATGTAAATATAAGTTAGTTCCATTTGTTGAATTTGTAACTGCAACAGTTGAAATATTAAAAAATTACTTTTGAGAAAGTTCAATTAGAATAAAGGATTCTTATATTGGCACAAGATCACAGATTTGCAGGCAAAGAATTTAGTCACTTGAACTGGTATGTATTTTATTGACTAATGAGACTAAAGGTGACAGGATTTGAACTCAGAATGAAGAAGAATAGAACTAAATACCTCAAGGCATATAGCTTAGTATTCAACTGTTTCTTTCACTTTACTATCTGTAATGTGTACTGTGAATGTAAGCAAATTTTAAAATAACAACATACTATTATCTCAAAATTAAGAAAGCATTTTTCATGATAAGTTGAGCTTCATAATACTGAACAGGGAAAGTATAATGGCACTGGTCAAATTAGAGGAAATATAACTAAAATACAAAAGATTTACTATTTCTTACAAATTTTTAACAACTTGAACAATCTATATTTGAGTGGTTCTAACCAAGATATTAGATGTCCAAATTAATGCAATTAGACAATCAAATTGGTAAAAGATAAGAGAGATGATTAACTAAAACATACAGACAAACAAGACAGATAAATTAACAGATAGGAAGAATGACAAATAAAAATAAAGAGATTATGCAGTGCTGACAACTGGCTTTACTATAAAGAAATTTTTTAAAATTAATTTGAAAAGAGAAATCAAGAATGCTAAATGAATAGATAAAGTAATATGATAGAAAAAAAAAAACTGAGGCTGAAAAATTTAGATTTTATAACCAGATATAGATTTTGTGATACTTTGTTTTATTAATAACACAGACTGTGACATATCTGACTTAAACCAGATAATTATAATTTATTTTTTGTTAGTCTTAAAATTGTCTTATTAAGAAAGAGAAACCGTTCATAGATAATGCCTAATTCAGCAATTCATATTCTCAAGATCCGAATCAGTATAAATTCAGTAAATATATAAACTTTAGTTTATACACTGGTATCCCTTGATTAGTGCAAGTTTTCATTAGAGCAATCCCTCAATGTATAAAAAATTTGATTGGCATAATTTAGAATTTATAAGCTGATCAAAAAGAGGAAAATGTCCACTTTGTTCCATTTGTTAATTGCCACATTTCATAGCCATTTAATTCTAGAGGCTTCATTCATCAAGCATAGATCTCAACATTTGCTGATGGCTATGAGAAGTCACCAACATGAACATATGTATTGCAAATTGTCTAGGTTTGATTTTATATGCATTCATCAGCAGCAACATCATTTAACATGTGCTTTCCATGCTGGCATGAGTTGGACAATTCAACAGAAACCATTGAAATAAAGGAATATGCTGAGCCCTAAATGTGTGCTTTAGCATAGTTTCTATGCTGGATGTCCTTTCTAACATTAACCATTTTACAGAGTGTACTGAGTGCTGTGTTCATGGCACCAGCACTAGTGAGGTTACCAAGTAACTTGCAAGATAAAACCCTTCAAGTGAGTAGGGGTATAGTTTTGAAACAGGTAAAAGTACAATAGAGAGAAACAGGAACAGGTCTAACTGAAGAGATACATGGCTACCCCAGCCGAAAAAAAAGAGATGGTAAAGGTATACCTTCAAGGTACAATATTGGACAAAGAACAACAGTGCACAAATGAGCTGAGAAAAAAATTGGATGTAAGACAATGTAAGATGTATGAGGAACCAGTTGTAGTATGCTATGCTTTTACAAACATGTGATGTGTATCAAAGTTGAAAGTTAACTAAAGAACTGTCAAGCAACACAAGTGGAAGAATCATGCAAAAAAGGAAACCTAACAAAGATATGGAAAGAAGTGATGAAAATTTATTTCAATAGAGTGAACCTCACAAAGATGAGAAAGGATTATAACAAGTAGTAAAATACTCTGCTAGAGAAGACCCATCTATGCAAGTATAGAAAAGAGAACATAAAGTGATGATGATGTCTCATGGAGTAAATGAAGCTAGCAAATATAAAGTCAGCATTCCATGGCACTTATACAGTATTGAAAAGTAAGAGCTGAAATAACACTGTATTCAAATGCAACACAATTTTCTCAAAATGATCTTCATAATATAGGGGCTGTAATTGTAGTAGAAAAGGTCATCTCACAATTTAATGCAGATGGAGAAGTAGGGAATATTTTTGTTGTTTTTCATACTTTTGAAAATAGTATTATTGAGTATTTCATTATAGAGAAGAAACAATAAAATATACTGATTCTGTTTAGAACTTTGGGTAAAATCTAAATCTGAATTAAAGCAATGTTGAATTTTTTGTTTTTTGGTTTAGGAAGGGTAGGGGCTGTGCCCATGGGCTACACAAGTACTTATAAGACTGGCAAAATGAAACAGAATGAGCTCTCTTTTTACTCTTAGAGATATAGAAAATTTAAAATGTAAGCTTTATCTTTTTTTTAATACATATGCAATTTTAACCAGACTATAAAAAGCTAAGTGATTACACTACAGCTTTTATCACTCCGTGGACATAAAAAAAGGGAATCAATCTGACTAGTTTTTAGTATTTATAGATTGTGATCAGAGAAAGACTACCCAAGTCTGCCCACGGACAGATTAATAGATTATAGCTATATATAGTGTAAACAATGTAGTACTAAGCTGTATATATTAGTAAAATACATACTCTATATTTCAAATTACAAAAAAATACTGTGCAGTACACTATGAAATAATTAGCACTACTGGAATTCCTAATTTTCTTTGCTTGAAGCCACTTATAATGTACTTAATTTAAGACCCACTAAAACTCTCTTTAATTTCTCTTGTAGCTGAATCATTTTGCTTATCTTCAGTATTGGTATAAATTATTCTTAAATGTGTATTTGTGTTAAGATTTAGAATATGATCTTAACATACAGTGACTGTATGTTGCTAACAAAGGTAAACATTCAGTCCACATGCTTCTATAGAATTTTTATATAAGAATAACTCTTATTTCCATATAATATTGAAATTCATATTCTACAGTAAATTAAAACCTCCTGAATACAATGGAAAACAATTCAATTCTATAATTAGATGTTTAAACTTTTTCAGCTATTCTGTTGATAGGATTATAAAACAAAGATTTTTATAACTTACTATATTATACATCTAAAAATAAAACTAGGGGAGTCAATTTTAATTAAAATTCTGAAAAAGTTATTACAATGTTGGATGATAAAATCTCAATTGCAGACTTGTCAGAAAAATTATAGCTATAAATTAAAAGAAATTAATCTTTTTTGTTTTTCTCTTCAAGTCATAGACAAGATTTATGTTTGAAAAAAGGAAAAGTAAACTCATAATAATAAGCTTTCTAGTCTCATGCATTTAATTCCAGTTCCTGGTTAGTTATATTTGCTGCTAATTCTAAGTATTTTAAGGATATACATTTAAAGACTATTATATAGCCAGAGGAAGTCTTTAGCTATTCATCAATGAATACATATGTATTCAAACACATTTATCTAATTTACTTAAATCCAAAAGTAGATATTAACAACCAATAAATGTACATTGTTGTGATAAAAGGCTTATATAAATGTCCATTTTAATAACTGCTAGTAATTTCTGTTAAATAAAAGAGCACTATAACAAATAAAAGGGGCTTATAACAAATTAATAAATAATGCAAAAATGTGTGTGTGTGTGTGTGTGTGTGTGTGTGTGTGTGTGTATGTATGTATGTGTGTGTGTGTATATATATATATATATATATGATAATAATATGTATGTGTATGTAATTCACAAACAACAGAATTCTTGGTAAAATGTTTTTAGATATACTATAAGCATTCCTTGAAAAGAGAATATTAAAAGCAGATGTTCTTAGATAGCAGTCAAATTTGTTCTGACATATTTTTTATTTTTTAATATTACACTTTCCAGTATAAGATCACAGGATGAAAAGGACAGTAATGTTAATACAAGAATGTACATGAAAGAAAATGTAACATTTCAGTTACAAAAAAATTCTATAAGCTAATTTTTTTTCTTTTACAGAGAAGTGTGTGTGTGTGTGTGTGTGTGTGTGTGTGTGTGTGTGTGTGTGTGTGTGTGTGTGTGTGTGTGTGTACCCACACACACATACATACAACATTTCTTTAAAGCATAATTTAACTTACTAATAATTGAGAATTGTTTCATCATCTATTTGTCATTTTTAACACCAAAATACTGACACCTATTTCTCCATGTAAGAATGGGTTGAAATTTTATGTGTAAAATATATTTTCAAATCTCAAAAATAATGATTTAGAATGCCTGCTTATGCAGATTAAACTACATGATTTCTCTGCTACAGGTAGTACTACTACAACCATCACTCACAAACAAGTATAATTTGGCAGTATGCACCATACTTTCACTAATTTTTTTCAGTACCTATGTCATTGCAAGCAGAAATAGACATTTTCTTGGCCTTCCTGTTTCTTGATTTACCAGAATATCCAGGATTTGACAGCTGGAGGAAGAGAGGGCTGCACCAGCACTCAACTGGTATTCATTTCAGCTAACTAGTCTAGAGCAACATGAAATTATGTGCTTTGCGCAAGTACACAACATGCCACCAGGAATCAAACAAATGACCTCTGATCATGGGCCCAACACCCTAAACACTAAGTCACAGTTAGTAAGGTCATGAAATTTGTATTACAAACAAAAAAATGCTATTGTTTTTAAATGCATTATTGCTTAATTTTTATGTGAGTAGATGTAAAAGTCAACATAGCAAAGACTTAATTAGTAACAGAAATTACAAATTCCTACACCATCTAGGAAGTAGTATTCTTTGATATGTAAAAAGGGTGTAAATAATAACTCTTTGCTATGTAATCAGAGTAAACACTCAGCACACAGGAACTGCAATGGGATTAACAAATTAACAGTGGATCTAAACTTCAGATGTTATAGATGACATGTTTAGTTAGTAGCAGAAGCACACATGAGTGACTTGAATTGCTAACTAGATGTAGTTAATTATTTGTTAAGTATAGGTTATAGTGAAAGTATGAAAAGCTAAATCAGAAGGAAAAACTGAGTCTAGGGAACTGTTACTGTGTTAGCAAGTGTTTCACTTTACATGCAAAAGGTAGGTTATTTGAAGTATGTATACAGAGTGGTGCTACAAAGTAATGACATGAGCACTGAATGTGAAAATGATCAATTAGATGTGTAACATTAACTTATATAGAGGGTAAGTTCATGAATGGCTGGGTAGCAAAGGCATTTTTGCTTGAGATTATGTTAATGAAGATATGTGATGTGAATGAACAATGCATACTGTTAGCAAAGGATTGCATGCTTGCCAGCAGAGGTTGCCTGTACATGAAAACCCAAGAAAACCAATGGAAGAAGTAATGAGGCCAGATATAAAACTACCAGATTTGCTTGTGATACAAGATGACACAGGATTAAGACACATGGTGATATGCCATACTACAAAACCAATTAACACATGTCAATATGGTTAAAATAAAGATTAAAATGTGGATAATGATCATGAAAATCAAAATATTAAAAAATTAAGGTTAGATAATTTGTCTACTATCACATGCATAGCAGCGGGCTCAATACAACATCAGATAACTTCCTTGCAGTATTTTGGTATATCTCTTTATGTTTTGAGTTCCAATCCTACACATGCTGATTTTGTATTTCCTCAGTCTAAGGTTAATAAGTGCTGCTTAAACTATAATGCTTACATAACTGACTATACCCTTGAGAACAGTGACCCAATGTGGCTCTGATTCAATGTTAGAAATCAGTAAAAGACTAAAGTAGCATAAATTTTAAGAATTTCGATTAAAATTCTGAATGAACTGAAATTACAATTAAGAAATTTCTGCATAAAGCATCCAATAAGCATCAGCTTGTTTGTTTTATTCTGCTTAGCTCACTTTATTTTTTTCTAATCGGGCAAATTACTCCAGGCCACAACTTGTCTCTTGCTTGCAAATAAGGATCTGATTCCCTTTGAGCATATAAATTAACTTTGAGAAAAAAAATTAGGTTTTTGAAATTATCTCCCTTCTCTTTGGGAGTTGCTAATAAATGTTTCTCTTCAAGAGGGAATTTTCAATTAAGAAATTTTTGTATCCAACAACATCAAGTACATCATACTTTAAATTATTTATCCAAATTCATGCTATTGGTCTATTTTAATTATTTCCTTCAGTTCATTTCGTTTTTTAATTATAGTTTATAGTTGAGATGTCTATCTTCTGTGCCAAGTCACCCCCAAGTTACCTTATGGTGAATATTAAGCCATCATATAAAGTGAAAAAAGACTTATCATTTAAGGAACTAACATAAATTATAGTTTAAATTTAAGATGACTGAATTGGAGCAAATCACAGAGCACTAGATTTGAGATTTTAGATGCTTTGAAATCTTATTTCATAGGACTGAATTTGTTTTTATCTCAACAAAATTGATAAAATAAGTACCAGCAAGTATTGAAAATGACTCAAATGACAAACCCCTCTTCCATACAAGAATTGTTGAAAGGGAGAGAAAAAGAGAGAGAAGAAGAGAGAGAAAAGATATAAAGTTGGTAATGACAAGATGTCAAAATGTACCCTCAAAGAACAAAGTGAATAGAAGAGAGCATGGTAACAGAAGTTCAAGGGTGGGTAAGTAAACTATTACAAGAGTGTAGGAGAGTGAGAAATTATGAAAAATAGTGGGTGATGAGAATGTAATGAATGGTGAACAAGGATGGAGTTGGGAAATCCAGTGGTAAATATTAGTGGTGGAGACAGTAATAAAAATGAGGGATGGATGTCAATAGAAGTGGCTTAATGCAGAGGAAATGATGACTGACATTATAGAAAGGGTGATGAGCAGTAGAATAATATGGTAGATAAAGGATAATATCATCATAATATAACATCTACTTTTCATGCTGACATGGGTTTGACAGTGGCTCTCATTAAAAACTATCATGTGTCATTGATTTCCAATATTCTGCAAGAATATGTCTGGTCATGGGGACATCAGGCAGTAGAAAATGTTCCACAAATAAATTCCGTTTGATCTATGCAAGCATAGAAAAATAGACGTTAATGAATATGATACCTAGGAGTAATTATTGCATTATCAACAACAGCATCACCACAACCACAACAAATATTCAAATGTCTACATATACATACATCTCTTGGGCCAACATTAACACTCACTTTAAGATTTCCTATGTCTACTTTTACCAAACATTAGTTCACCAAGTTCTTGTCCGTGAAGAAGACTATTTGCCATCATTCAACCTGATAGACAACGCATTCAAGTCACATCCTGCTGGATCGACAGGAATACTTCTGTTTACTGGATCAAAACTGATCTGAGGTTCAATAAAGGCAGTTTATCATCATCAACTAAGATGGCGAGCTGGCAGAACCGTTAATGCTTGGCGGCATTTCGTTCGTCTTTACATTCTGAGCTCAAATTCCGCCAAGGTTGATTTTTTGCCTTTCAACGTTTCGGGATCGATAAATTAAGTAACAGTTAAGTACTGGGATCGATGTAATCGACTAGCCTCCTCTCTCAAACTTTCAAGCCTTATGCCAAAATTTGAAATCATTATTATAAATATTAATTTTCAGGTGAAGTAAACAGGACTAGTCTTATAGGGATTATTATTTTAATGCATGAATATATCAACAATGCTTTATGTTGTGAATGATTTGCTTTAAAATATAGTTATCGCCTGGATTTTCTTTCCTTTTTTTTACAGGAATATTCAACAATTGTACAGAGTTCGATGAATGGTTCTTCTCGAAGTGTTAGGTATCCTATCTCGACATGGCACGCTAATATAACAAGCTTTGTTTCCTTAAGTCTTTGCTTTTCAACTACTGAATTGACTCTTGGCCGCTGCAAAGCATCAACTGGATGTGTCTTTCAATTCTAAATGGTATATTTAATGTACAAATTTTTCATCAAAAGTAGTTACAGATAAAACTTACCTGTAGCTAACAAAACTTGGTACTGAGTCATTATCGTCTGCAAGTAGAATTGTAACGTTAACAGGAGAGACGCTAAGTTCACGGTTAAATTTCTGGATGGTGAACATCATATCCGCAGATAATTATATTCAGTATTTTTTTTTTCAATTTGGTTTACTTGATGAATCATCCTGATATTTTTTTTTTAATCGTGAAGAAGTAACATCATGGAAAAAAAAAAACAATAATAATGTTTCAATTATAAGCACAAGGCCAAACAGCCTTTTGAGGCTTCAATACTTGACTAGTACATTAATAATCATAGTAAATCTCATGTTTATTAGCCACAAGAACTAGAATTGTTGGTTAATGTTGACATTATTACCCGGAAGCGAAATCGAAAAAAGAAAAATAGTGCAACGGGTGTAAATAAAGGTGTAGAAAACGAATCTGAAAACAAAAATGTGGGGAGAGAGGCCTTCGGAAAATTCACAAGATCCGATGTTTTTCCCACATAACTTTTAGGAAAATAGGTTTTTTAATGAAATCTTTATATATAAAAGAGAGGTTATGTGTCTTAATCAATATTTTCGTGCCGAAATTTTAATCGGGTAAACTAATACGTTTTAATTTTGTGTGGAGAGAGGGAGAGAGAGAGACATACACATCTTTCATGACGAGCTGGCAGAAACGTTAGCATGCCGGACGAAATGGTTAGCAGTATTTCGTCTGTCTTTACGTTCTGAGTTCAAATTCTGCCGAGGTCGACTTTGCCTTTCATCCTTTAGGAGTCGATAAATTAAGTACCAGTTACGCACTGGAGTCGATGTAATCGACTTAATA
The DNA here is from genome assembly GCF_006345805.1 of Octopus sinensis. Lineage (NCBI taxonomy): Eukaryota > Metazoa > Mollusca > Cephalopoda > Octopoda > Octopodidae > Octopus > Octopus sinensis. The sequence continues at coordinate 137,757,106 of NC_042999.1, forward strand.
CCTTTGTCTGTCCTTGTTTGTCCCCTCTATGTTTGGCCCCTTGTGGGCAGTAAAGAAATAGCTATTTCGTCTGCCGTTACGTTCTGAGTTCAAATTATGCCGAGGTTGACTTTGCCTTTCATCCTTTCGGTCGATTAAATAAGTACCAGTTATGCACTTGGGTCGATGTAATCGACTTATTCCCTTTGTCTGTCCTTGTTTGTCCCCTCTATGTTTAGCCACCTGTGTGCAATAAATAAAGAAATATACTTTGTGTAGCTAAACTTCCAATGTCATAGGTCAAATGGAGCGAGTGAGTGATTTCATATGTGTGTGTGTGTGTGTATGTATGTATGTGTAGATATATGTGCGTGTGTATGTGTGTATAGAAATATTTTCAAGTAAAAAATAGACCCTGGGCTGAAAAAGGGTGGGAACCACTGGGCGAAACAATAACATTACATTCTTTCTTTCATAACTACGAAGTGGGAGATTATAATGACGTGAAAATCTTCTACAATGACGAGGAAACCATTTCGTGTCAATTGTGCTGCTAATATCGAAAGAAACTGACACTAAGACGTTCCGTATTTAACAATATTCCCAGTACAGGTTCCAAATTTAGAAGTGGAATGCAATTGAGACACAAGTGTTTATCGGTGGTATTATTTGATAAATTACAATGTCGTGACATACAGTAATCTAATATAATTCTTTAAAAACACTAATAATGCCAATAAACTGTCAATTTTCTTCTTTTTTATTATAATGGAAATGACATGAAAATGAAAGTTACTAAGGCCATTAGAAAACGAGACATATCTACAAAATTCTTCGAGTTAAAAAAAAAAGCTTCAGTGGATATCTGTTTGGCTTCTCGGTCGAAGAACCTTTAGTTGGTATTAGAGTACAAAAGTACAATCTGGTCCCCGCCGACGCATGTTTTTTAATGATATTTTGCAGGGAGACGTTTCCGGAAGATGTAGGTGATTATATTGATTTTTTTTATCCTCAGAAAGAACTCCATGTCTTTCAGTAACTTGTTCATGATCATTGCACATTATAAAAAATACATCTGAAATTAAGCTGAAATTGGAAAGCACAATAAAATAAAAATAATAATCAGTTTACACTGTGTACAAGTTGAAAGTATTCAGTACTCTTCCATAAGCTAAACGTAAACTGGGAAATTTTTTATTGTATTATGCCTTCAGGTTAAATGTCATATTTTTCAGGTTGTATAATGACCATGAGCAAGTTATTGAATATTTAAAAAGTTATGAACTTCTTTTCCGAGTTTAAAAAAGAAAATTCGTGAAAAAAATGTTACCAATATAACCATCACTGGTGATGCTCCAGCATGGCCACAGCCTTAGGGTTGAAAAGTATAAAAGAATAAAAGAATCAGCTACATCTTCGCAAACGCTTCGCTGCAAAATTTCATTTAATAATATGTATTATGAAGAAACTAGGAAAATAAATTTGGTTATGCTGCGCTGAAAAAAGGCATGCTTGCCTCAGCTACTGAATGAACCTTTATGTGATCGCCCAATCTACTAGAAATAGCAGCCAAACCTCCCCCAAATCACCTACCGTCTTAGACAAGGACAGGACTCATTCAATATTGTAGTCCTAAATACCTCCTCCTAAATAGACGTGATAGTTATAGTTTCAATGCTTTTTATCAACGGCCTGCTGTCGAGTTTAACATGGGACAAATTAATAGCTTGAAATTATCCCTCTCGTGAGAATAAATCATTTTAAAAGCTTATAGAACAGATTTCTTAAGACTTGCGTTTATGTAGATAGATACCTTTGCATTCTAAATTAAAATCCCGTTGGGACAGATAAAATAAATACTCAACTACTTGAGTGGATCTAATAGGCCGTGTACCAATTTTTAGAAAATCTCAGTGTAATAGTTTGGTAATATTCCGCCAAAGTCAACTTTGTCTTTCATCTTTTCGGGGTCGATAAAATAAGTACCAGTTGAACACTGAGGCTTGATGTAATCAGCCGAGCCCCTTCCCCGAAATTGTTGGCCTTGAACCAAAATTTGGTAAATCCTCATCATAAACAATTTTTGCCAAGAAAACCCGAAAAAACAATTATAGGGATAAATTTAATGAATTAATTTTTCTTAAAATCAATGGATATCAAAAATGTTTCCATTTACTTTCAAACTGTTTGGTGAGCAATCCTGCTCTTTAGATTTTCTAAGTAAAACTTAAATTACTGTTTTATTCATAAAGAAGCAGAGATACCCGGCGTTGCTCGAGATTAAAATATTCTTTTTTTTGTTTCAGTTATTTGACTGTGGCCATGCTGAAGCACTGCCTTTAGTCGAACAGAAAGAAAGAAAGAAAAAGGACGGAAAGAAGGAAGGAAAGAAGACATAGACCGAAAGAAAGGAACTATTACAAAGGGTGAGAGAGAATATATGTAAGCAAGTGAAACAGATAATGTGAAAAAGGAGAAAATCGGTTGAAAACGACAGTTTTTAGAGAAAAACCTGTGTAAAACATCTTTCTTCCCCCCCCCCCCGGATTTCTCGCTTTACACGGGAGCTCTGGACAAAAAATTGTAGTGGATGACCATCTTTGGCACATAAGACATGTGTGTGTAAAGTTTGGAGAAAATCGATTGAAAACTGTAGAAATGTATACATATTTCACACACAGACATCCTTTTTTTTTACATATATATAAATTAATGCTTACTAATTCACGTTTCAGCGGAATTTTGGAAGAGCTCTCCTTTGAAGTCTCCGACGTCATTGGTAAGAAAGGCCATTAAAGGAAAGGGGAGGGGTTAAAAAGAAAAAATTGAAAGTTTTGGAATTTTTTTTTCTTAATCGTAATTTCCTTACAGTGAAACAAAGGAATAAAATAAGTAAAAATTATCCTTTTACTTTCCTATGAGGCATGGGACTTCGAAGGATAACTATTCCAATTTTACCATTTCTAGGATTGTCTAAACAACCAAAAACTGTGGTTCAGAACTAGTTGGGTATCATATTGTGAGTTGTGTTATTAATAACCCTTCCAAGTTCATCTTTGAACTGAATTTGAAATTGTCGGAAGTATAGGGCGAATTTCTATCTACTTACAATGATTTCAGTACCAATAATGAACGTTTTACTTTAGTTGCTTGCACAAGAAAGTTTTTCACACACACACACACAGACACACAAGTGAAAGAGAATAAGAAATAAAAAAAAAAAAGATCGTGCCTTTCTTTAATAAGCAAAGCCCATTTCCTCAAGACTTCAGAAAAGGAGGGGAGGGGGCTTATTGTTCATATAGTTAACTCTGCAATTCAGACAGAAAATTCTTAACAACACTGAAAGGTTGGGAAAACGAATCTTTATGAAGTAAATTATTCATCAATGCAATGACGACTACTATCATCAACGTTAATAAGGAAAAACGTGTTCATGCGATAGAGATATCATGGTTGACGAACAAGGATTATGCTAATCTTGTCTTGTGCCCGGTACATTACATTTATATTGATGAGTCATGTTAATGAGCCACAAATGATTTATGGAATATACGATATTAATATATTTACATTATGATAATTAGCTTCAAGTTTTTACATTATAATATTGAAGCAAATTACATTATGGAAGAGTCATTTTTGCCAATTAAGAATACACAAAAACATTTACTTCTTATTAATTCTGTCTATTATAAAGTGTTGAAATGTTTCGTCGCACTCTTGCAATGCATCTCAATGACCAAGTTAAAGATTCGCGGCAAAACTTTCTGGCATTTCATAATAGTATTATTTTTTAAAAATAAAAACGAAAAGTGAATACAAAAGCTCTTGTGTGTTTTTAAATTGCAAAATAACTACGTAATTGTTTCAGTTTCAAAAACATCTCAGATCAAGTAAAAGTCTGAAATTATAACAACCCCAACACATTTTGGGGTGTCGTCCAACCAATCAAATATACTTAGTACTTCACTGGTATTTATTTCACCGACTCAGGAAGAAATGGCTAAGTAGACTCTAGCAGGATTTGAACTCAGAACGTAAACACTATTCTGTTTCTGAAACGCTTTGCCCTCTATTTACTTTTATCTTAAGGTGAATTCTCCGTCGATCTCGGCACTGGGCATTCAGTTATATGCACGGAATGAACATGTAAGCTGACTAGTACATGGAGGGGTTTCGCGGGTTTTACAGTCAGATTTCATTTTGGTTTTTGTGCATGCGCTCAAAATAATATATGCACGAACATATTTATCTATAGCTTTTCAGTCATGACTTTTTTTTTTTATTATAAAGTATTCAGAAAAATTTTCAAATTAGTATCTACAAAAATTTTCATCCGGAACCAAAAAAAAAAAAAAAAAAAAAGATATAAATCGAACTGTTAAGTAATTGCTTTGAAAATGTTCGTCTTGCACTATAGTCCTAATTTTTCATTTGAGCGCTGAGATTCATGACAATTAACGTTTAACTGGCTTCCGCCCTGTACTTTGTATTCTAATTGTTATTAAGGTACAAGACCAGCAACTTAACAGGTATTTTATTTTATCGACTCCAAAAGTATGAAAGACAAAGTTGACCTTGGCGGGATTTGAACTTTGAACATAAAGACCTAGAAGAAATTCTGACGCCATATCTGTAGCTTATTGTTATATTATTATTATAAAACAATAAACTACATTTATGAGATTTGTCCGTTTGGGTGGGTGTATGAAGGTTTAGACACTATACTGATAAATTATACTAAATTATATTCTGTTAGAAACTATCAATGTTTTGTAGGAATGATACATAAATTGAATTGATGAATTGTTATAAATTGCATGCTGGAAATTGAAGTGTTTCTTGATAAAAAGATTATCTTGATGGATTACAACCAGGCCGTGAACCAATTTCTGCAGTAATCAATAAGAATTATTTTTTGAACGGACTCCAATTGCCTTGATAAAACGAGGTTTTAACCATTTAATTTTAGATTTATAAGAATTACATTTTTTTTCTCACTAGGAAGAAGGCCAAGTCCTGTAGAAAAGAAAGTTATTGTCGATTTAATCTACTTCAGTTTATTAGAGGGATTCGGTTTATGCCCCTGCAGGAATGAAAAGGTAAAATAAACCTTGTGCGATCTAAATTCACACCATAGAAGGGCGGAGTTGTTTCACTTATACTGAGCATTTTAGTTTGGTATTACAATTACAAAGTGGGAGGCGGCAAGCTAGCAGAAACGTTAGCAGGCCGGGCGAAATGCGTAGCTGTATTTCGTCTGCCGTTACGTTCTGAGTTCAAATTCTGCCGAGGTCGACTTTGCCTTTCATCCTTTCGGGGTCGATAAATTAAGTACCAGTTACGTTCTGGGGTCGATGTAATCGAGTTAATCCGTTTGTCTGTCTTTGCTTGTCCCCTCTGTGTTTAGCCCCTTGTGGGTAGTAAAGAAATAGGTATTTTGTCTGCCGCTACGTTCTGAGTTCAAATTCCGCCGAGGTCGACTTTGCCTTTCATCCTTTCAGGGTCGATTAAATAAGTACCAGTTACGCACTGGGATCGATATAATCGACTTAATCCGTTTGTTTGTCCTTGTTCGTCCTCTCTGTGTTTGGCCCCTTGTAGGTAGTAAAGAAATAGGTATTTAGTCTGCCTTTACGTTCTGAGTTCAAATTCCGCCGAGGTTTACTTTGGCTTTCATCCTTTCGGGGTCGATAAATTGAGTACCAGTGACACTTAAATGTAATGCTTTTCCCAGAACTACATCCCAGATAGAGCGGAAGAAACGCGAATTCCTCCGTTCCTATGCTCTAATTAGACAGCACATGGGCACCTTTGACATCCTGGTAAATGACTGCACCAAGGATAACAAAAAGGATGGAGAAAGCCCCCAGGACCCTGCGGTCCCTCAAAATAACAAAACCAAACTCGTGACTGAGAGGCCTGCAAACGAAGGAAACAATGATATAGGCCCGGCCCCAAATACATTAGAAGACCAAAGAGTTGTGAGAGCCAAAAAAGGAAAAGACAAACATAAAACCGACAGGACAAAAACTGTCAGAAACAAAAAAAAAGTGAGGAGTAAAAGAAAGAGGAAAGAAAGAAACAACAAAAAATGTTGGGACGAAACAGAAGACCTCCAGTAAAAGCTACAGGAATAACAAGGACAAAAGCAGAAGCATTTGCAAATTTTATCTGCAAGGATACTGCCGGCACTGTGATGATGGTGCAAACTATCGCCCTGCCAGAACCTCATGGGCCCAAGACAATACTCCCTTCAACGAGGAGGACAAAAGGAAAGGCACCAAAGAAGAAAAAATGGCGCATTATCTACTCCCGAAAGACGATATGTAGATGTAGTGCGTAGCTCAACAAACGACTGGCTTCACCCAGATGTAAAAAGGGCAGCATCTGAACAACAATCTTTTTTGTGCATGGCACAAAAGATTGTCGAGCAGCTGACCTGGCTACAAACACAAACTTGGAACTACACCCACCACCATACAAGGCCGCCACCGACAACAGATACAGGGTGTCCGCTACTAACACCAATACAGATGTCACAAAAATATTTGTATTAAATATCAGAGGGCTGTTGCACGACAACTGTAAAACAAAAATCTCATTCCTGAGAGACCTTGCTGCATGCAATGAAGCTCTATGCATGACACTCGTGGAAATTCATCTTTGACCTGATATAGGGGATGCAGAAATACACATAACACAATATGTTGTCATGCGCTCAGATAGAAAAGAAAGGAGCCGTGGTGGAATTGCTGTATACATCTGAGAACATCTCACGCCCCAGGTCCTGCTGGCATATTCAAATTCAGTGTGTGACACTCAAATGGTACACATAAAGCAACTTAATATTGTCATATGTACTACATATCACTCACCGGATGCTCCAAATCATACAGGTAAGTTTGAAGACTGCCTAGCAAAGATAGAAGTTCTCACCAAATTGGAACAGCACATCAGTGTATTCCTTTTGGAAGACTTTAACTTCCCCCACACCACCAGCAAGCACAGGTGGAGTCCCTGCACCACCTTATCAATGCTTCTTTCATGGAGCAAACTGTACTGCAACCAACCAGGGCAAATGATATACTGGATCTTTGCTTCACAAACAATATGGACATTATCCATAATGTTAAAGTGACACCGACGCTGGTCTCGGATCACAACATAATAGAGTTGTCTATGTATGGACCAAAAGCTCCCGCAGACGTACAGCCTATATGAAGCACTCAAAATTTCTCCAAACTAAGTTTTCATAAAGCAAATTGGAAGTTGATTGAGAAAGAGATCCTCAAACAGGATTGGCCTAAATGTCTCTCCATGCCAGATAGTAACATGAAACACAAACATTTCATGTCCATAATACAAGCCACATGTGACAAATCTGTCCCAGTGCGCAGGGCCAACATACACAAAAACAGGATCCCTAGGGAAAGGAAACTTCTGAGACGACGGACAAAGATTGCGAACCGCCTGAGCAAGCACCCCAAAAGTGGTGAGGAGTCTCGCTTGGAGAGAGCGCTATTGGAGATTGAGAAGTCTACATCAGTCTCACGAAAAGGAGAGAGCAGACAAGAAAAGTTGGGTTATAGAAAATATCAAGTCGGACTCTAAAGCTTTCTTTAACTTTGCCAAAGAAACAGCCTCAGTACGCCTCAAGATAGGAACCATCTTCCAAAAAGATGGCTCCTTTACAGGAAACCCAATGATGATAAGTGAAATACTGAATGAACAGTTCCAAAGTGTGTTCGCTGCACCTCTGGGACTCAGGTAAATAAACAAACTAGCAGAATTCTTTACCATTTTACCTGTAACCAAAGAGGCGAAACTTGAATACATCACTATTGAAGAAGATGTAACACTGGCCATAGATGAGATTGACACAAACTCAGCTGCTGGCCCTGATAGATTCCCAGCAGTCCTTCTCAAATCGTGCAAACGAGCCCTTGCAAAACCACTGCAGCTTCTTTTTCAGAGCTTTCTTGCAAGTGGCAAGCTCCCAGTCAAACTGAAGGAAGAGATAATATGCCCTGTCCATAGGGGATGAAGCAGAGCAGATACTAAAAATTATAGGCCTATCTCTCTGACCTCGCACATCAACAAAGTCATGGAACGAATAGTCTGCAAGAAACTAATCGCGTTCTTTGAAGAGAATTACTTGCTGAATGACACCCAGCATGGATTTCGATCAGATTGAAGCTACTCCTGCAACACTACGACTGGGTTTTAAAACAGCTGCTAAATGACTCAAGTGTGAATGTAATATATCTCGACTTTGTAAAAGCCTTTGATAAAATCGACCATGGTATGATATGTCACAAACTGCGTGATCTCGGCATAAGAGGATAACTTGGAGAGTGGCTGCACAACTTTCTAAAAGATAGACGTTAGACAGTGGTGACCAACGGAACCATCTCCAAGAAAACACAAACAGCAAGTGGTGTTCCATAGTGCACTGCCTTGGGGCCACAGCTATTCATAGTGGCCCTCTCAAATATGCCCTCAGCTGCTCGAGTAGCCACCCTTGCTAGCTATGCAGATGACTCAAAAGTCTCTCAGACAATACAAAATCCTGGAAATATTGCACATCTGCAACGGGAGTTGGACGCAATATACAGGTGGGCTGGGGACAACATGCAGTTTAATGCAGAAAAATTCCAAACCTGTGCTACCAGCACACCAAGCAACGACATGCAGACAGGAACACTGGCCAAAGAGGAATTGCAATCTCTGAATCAAAATCAGTGCATGATCTGGGCACTGACATGAGCAATGATGCATCTTTCGAAGTGCATATTATTAATTTGGTAATAAAATGCAGACGGTTAGCTTGATGATCCTCCGAACTTTCAAAACTCTCAAAAGGAGACAGTGATGGTCCTTTGGAGAGCATACGTCCTCAGCCGCTTGGACTACTGCTCCCAACTATGGTCTCCACACAATTTTAAAATAGCGGCGTAACTCGAAGCAATCCAACGAAGTTACACAAAGAAAATAGTCTTAATGCAACGTATTAGCTACTAGGAAAGACTGAAAGAATTAAAACTCTTCTCCCTCGAACGAAGGCGGGAAAGATATCCAGTAATGTACATCTGGAAATCCTGGATGGCCTTGTACAAAAGTTAGGCATTGAAAGTTACACAAACAGCAGAACCGCATAGTACCAAAGATCCCAGCATCTCCATCAAAATACAGGACCAGATACTGCAACAGCTTGGGTTTCAAGAGCCCACAGCTCTTCAATATCCTTCCAAAATTCCTGAGAGACCTACATGGTGTGGATATGTCTTCAAAATAAAACTAGATCTCCTCCTGTCAAGGGTTGCAGATGAGCCTACCTCGCGGCAGGAAACACAGATGAGGGTAGCAGCATCAAACCCCCTCATTCACCAAATTCCACATACCAGAGGAGGTTTCAAATAATGGTCACAGCCAACGGTGGTGCCCCAGCATGACCGCTGCTTTGAAGCTGAAACATTTTAAAGATTTATACAAAAAATGACGTTTATTCAATATTTCTTACAACAATGGAACAAAAGAGACATTACAATATCGTTTATTAACAGTTTTTTGCAACTTTTCTGTGACTGCTTTTCCCTGGATTCGATAAATTATAACCACCAATATATTGCTCGTTTGTCAACGCAAAGATAATAATATTAAGACATAAACAATATCCCCTAATTTCACAAAGCACAACTAATTTTGTTAATATTATATTTTTCAAATTATAAAAAAGTTTATAATTGAAAATTATAATAAAAATGAAAGATTAAATGTCTACGAAAATATAAAAGAGAGGGATTTGTTAGGATTTTTTTTTATTGTGTTTCAATATTTATCCATTCTGTTGTTTTCTATCTTATCTAATGATTTGTCGTTAAAGCCTAGAGATAAGAAAACGTATTATTAATGAGATAACATCTACGATGTGCATTACTAGCTTGCGTTTAATTTGGTGCCTAAAATTCAAATATTACAACAATGCCAACCCATTTCTCGTTTGCTCATATTATTGATATTCATTTACATTTTTTTAACATTACTCAGAGTTAAAAAGTCGATAGATGTGAAACATGTAAGATAAACACAAGAACAGACAAGAAGGCAATATAAGAAGTTAACAGAAAAAATATTGGTGTTGATTGACGGAAGGCTCGAGAAGCTAGTTTACTTCAAAATAATAATCATAATCCTAATGAAGGAATTCAAAAATATTAAAACTAAAAATGCTGATTGGTCTACATAAAGAAATTTAGAAATATCAAAAATGAGAATGATAGTTCCAAAATGATAATGACTACTGAACTTTTAAAAAAAAAAGTCAAGAATTCAAGATAACTTAAACATTTATTTCTATCAGGCTGTTCAGGAAAATCTAATTGGAACAAGTATGAATGGAATTTGTAATTCGTTGAAGTCGAACATTTATTGTTACATCCCAATTACTTTCTCAGTATACATTTAGTGTATATCAAAGACAGCAACTTAGCAGAGCTCTTTAATATACGCCATTAATTCAACATAAAAATAATATAAAATAGTTTAAAATCTAAATTTCTCTATGTAGTATAAAAAAAAGAGGAAAAATATGAATAACTTGATTTTTCAGCGCATATCTCTGGTAATTGAAGTAATGAAATAAAATGACATGTCAATTACTCACAGAAGAGAAGAAATGTTTAACGTAATGGTGAATGGAAATTGGGCGATATTTTGGCATTTGTATTATTTCCATAAGTAATGGAGCACAAGGAAAATGACGAATAAAATATCATGCCATTGGCGTAAGTAGAAAAGGGACGCGAAGAAGAATACGAGTAATTGCTCTGAATAAAATCATTGATTAAGCTCGCTACCAGTCTTTCTCTACGTCAAATGAAAAAGACAGAAAAGACATTGCTACTGGATACTGGCTCATTGCCTTAAATTGCCATCATAAACAATGGTTAACTAGTAAAGGTTAAACTTGTCTCCATTCTACAAATGAATGAGGCTCACTCGATGAAAGTTGCTTATTGGAGATTTTTGCGTGCATGTATGTATCCATGTAAAGAGAGAGAGAGAGAGAGAGAGAGAGAGAGAGAGAGAGAGAGAGAGAGAGCGATGTGTATGTATATATAAATATATATCTTAAAATATTAACAAGTAATAGACATTGATGAGCCTTTGATCAGTTCGTTCTTTGATCTCTAAATGTTGGGAAATAGTATTGTTAGAAGCTGCTTTTTGTTCTGTTTTCTTTTCCTTCTTTTTCAAATATAAATTACGTTTTTATACACGGTTTTCTCTAATCCATTTAATATCTTGGACATGTTTATAGAGTGGATTAATTTAGATCCACGATAAAAGATTTCTACTACACTGGGTACAGAGTACAATCAGTAAAAAATGTTAACATTTTAGAAGAGATCTAAGCATTGTGGCTAATGTAAAAAAATCTTTTTTGTTTTTTTTTACTAAAAATGAACATTAGTTACGTCTCTACGTTCTTAGTTCAAATCTTACTGAATCAACTTCGCCCTTTATCCCTCCCAAGGTCGACAACATAAAGTATCTGTCAAGCACTGAGGTTGATTTAACCTCAAACCCATTTCACGTCTCAAGCCTTGTACCTATTAGCAATATTATTAGCGTCATGCTAAATACCTTGCGGTATTTCTTCTGGTTCTTTACATTTTGAGTTCAAATCCCGCCGAGATCGACTTTGATGTTATTCCTTTCAGGATCGGTCAAATAAAGAACCGCCATACCTACACAAAATCGCCCGACTTTGTAACGGCATAACTTCCAGAAATATGAACATTTTTTGTTGTGAAATTACCTACAAATACGCTTCAGATTATGTACATTCCGATTACATCGGAATTTGTTGGGAAAAATTTTACCCGAGGGTAGAGAGAGAAGTTTCGGAAAATTCACAAGGCTGGCTTTGTTTCTTCATAACTTTCAGAAAATGTGCATTTTTAATGACATTTTCTACAAATACGTTTCAGACAGTGTACATTAGGATTACATCGGAATTTAAAACGAAATATAAAATTGTTGGGCACGCACACATACATACTGACGCACAACACAATTTTTTTTCGAAACTTCAAGTTTCATTTTGTAGATATATGTGATGTGCGTCAATATGTATGTTAGCAAATCCATCACTTTTTGTTTTTCATATTAAATTCCGATGTTATCGGAATCTACACCATCTGAGGCGTAGTTGTAGAAAATTACATTTAAAAATGTCCTTTTTTCTGGAAGTTATGAGGAAACAAAATCGGGGGAGGCACACTTGTGTAGATTTGCCTAAAGGATGAATCAAGTACTCTAGTCAAAAGGATTGTCAGTTTTAATTTCAGATATCTTTAATGTCGATAAAATAGCCTCAGATGTATGCAAGCGCCGAGTCGCTCGAAAATATCTCCCCATTGTGAGTCGCAGCTGGATGTTTATGGTTTGTATCCCGTCAATGTCACCCACCTGTCAGCTACCGTCCAGTCAACCTTACTAGCTGCATCGCCAAACTGATGGAGTCCTGTGTCAGAGAAATACTCAGGAACTTTTGGAGCTCTCGCTGCCTTATTCGCCTTTCACAATTTGAATTTATCCCTAACTCCAGCTGCTGTAGCCAACTCATCGAGTTTCTTGAGGATATCACCCGAATTACTGATGGCGGCTCATGGGTGAATGTTATCTATCTTGACTTTGCTAAAGCCTTCAATTCTGTGCCACACAAACGACTCATGGCAAAAGTCTCTGCAATAGATGTGAAAGATGATCTCTATAACAGACTGGAGTCTTTCATTCTCGGTCGAACAGTTACGGTTCTAGAACATCGTTCTTCACCCCATGAGATGACATCTGGTGTACCACAGGGATCCGTTTTGGACCCCTACTGTCTGTTGCATATATTAATGACATAGATGCCAATTTGAAAAACGTTAGTGTTGAAATATGCAGATGACATCAAGCTGTACCTTGAGATAAAAAGAACAAATCCTATACGCTATAGATCTTTCCTGCAATCGGACCTGGACACATTGCAGCAAAGGATTTCTGACTGGTAACTCAAACTAGCTGTGGATAAGTGCGTCGCAATGCACTGGGGGGGGGGAGCTCAACTTTTGCATACTCCCTCAACAACACTAATCTTAAGAAATCTGTTAGTAAACGTGATCTGGGTATTATTGTAAACAGCGGAATGCGTTGGACAAACCACATTTCTAAGATTGTCAAGACGGCTGAAGGTGTCATAACATCACTCAGTAAGACCTTTGTCAGCCGCTCTCCAGCTATCTATTTAAAACTATATGTGACTATAGTATGTCCACACTTAGAGTTTGCATCACCAGTCTGGAACCCCTATCTTGCTCAGTATATCAATCTTCTGGAAACTGTACAAAAACGTGCCCCCAAACGGATATCAGCCACCAGGCATCTACCATAGGCTGAACGTCTTGTTTCCCTAGGTCTGGATACATAAAACTCCAGCGTCCGGCAACTGACTTGGTAGACACCCATAAGATTATCCACCGTCTTTCCAACAACCTTTTTGAATTCCATATGTCAAACACTCGCGGACATGCTTACAAAATCAAAAAACTACACAGCACCCATGACTTTCGGAAACATTTTCCACGCTCGGAATTGCCGAAGCATGGAATAAACTACCTGCATCAGATGTTAGCTGTCGAGACACTACACCCTTCAAAACTGCAATCCTTCCTGAAATTCACCAACAGTATACCAACTCTCCTTTTTCTTTCTTTTTTTTTTTTTTTTTTGTAGGGCACCTGAACACTGTATATAACAATTTCACCTGTATATCGGTATCACGTCCACAGATGTGGTTTCCATCTGCAGAATCAGAAGCACTATGTAATTCATTTCTTTTGACCAGATACAAAAGCCCATTTTTGTAGGAGAGAAAGAAAATAATCAGGTGAATTATTCCAGATGTTTTTTATCGACCCTTGGGGAATGGAAGACAATGTCGAACGCAACAGTATTTGAACTTCACTATGAAAGACCGAAGCTAAATGCTATAAAACATTTAAGTTGGTATAATTTATCATTTGACTAATGAGAATTTAGTTAAATGTCTAAACCAGTGTTTCCCAAATTTTCGCGCCAAATTACAATATCACCCACCTATCAGCCAAAAGATGCCCCATCGCCCACCTGTGTAAAAAAAAATCCTGACGCAATCGAAGGCATCAACCGCAAACGAATTGCTTTACCAGTTTGGAATATTCAGTGCAACATCTTGAAATCGCTCCACCATGTCATAGTTGCGATGTGTAGTTAAATCCTAATCAACCAATTCATCTTTCAAAGAATCAAGGTGTGGAAATTGATTGAATTGACATTTTGAAATGTTAGTCTTATACAGCACCAATTTCGAAATGAAGGTAGTGATAAATGATTTACAGTCAACGAGAGTTTTTCTGTTTCCTTGCAATAACTTATTCAAATCATTTAATCTTGTGAATATATCACAAAGAAAAAAGATATCGCACCTTGCAGCCATCAATGAAGCGGATAGTGGAGTATCTTCAAAGAAAGATATGATTATATGAAACAGTTCAACAAAGCGTAAAACACAGTTTCGTTTTGTCAGCCACTGCGCTTCGGTATAGTATAAGAGTTTAGTATAGTCCTTCATCATTTTTCAGATAGAGTTGACAGAAAATTCGATGAAACAAGGGACTGGACTTTAATTTGTTCAGTCTTGATAGCTAACTGTAGCGCATCATTCAATCTACCGTTCATGTTTTTTGCCACTAAATGCTGTCGGTGTGCCAAGCAATGAACAGTTAGTATCTAGTGGGAAATTTCACGCTTTAGGAGAGATGAAAAACCTCTGTATCTTCCTATCATCAAAGGGTCTCCATCAGACGCACAGGCAAGAATATTACTGAGTGGGATATTATGTTCAAAAAGGAAAGATTTGAGAGTGTGAAAAATAGTTGCACCTTTTGAATCAAGCAGAAATTTCTCTCTGAACAACCTTTCCTCACAAGGTTGAAGGTCTTCGCTGAAATACCGAATATATACCATCATCAAACATTGATTGTCCACAACAGTTGAACCATACACTGGTATAGAAAATTCAGAACGCTGGAGAATATTCATGAGCTGATATTTGACATCGTTGGCCATTTCATTGATGCATCGAGAAATCGTGTTATTGCTAAGTGGGATCTTCATAATGTTATCGGGTTTTTCATGCATAACGGTTAACAAAACCTCTTCGATAGCCGGGCGAATTAATGTTTCTCAAATTGTGTGTGATTTCCTAGACTTAACAACAAGCAATGCAATGTACCATGCAATCAACCCATCATTCTCCTGCTTGCTAGTTTCCTGGACTAGCGTGATGAATGTTTGTGTTTGCTTTTTGAAAGAGGCACTCAGTTGCAAAAAGTATGAATACAGCTTGTCCTTCTACTCAGAATGCTTTGCATCAAAGTGATACTTCAAGTGTGAAGGTTTCATTGCTTCGTTCGTCAATGTTTGATGGCAAAGAAGGCACATTGGTAACTGACAGTTCTGAAAAGAGGGAATAAATCCAAACGATAGGTAATCACTACTGTACTGTCAACAAATTTCCTTGACTGGAGACAATGTGAAAATGAATTTCGTGCGTGACTGCACATTGTGTCAACATCCTGAAAATAGCACTTGTGTTTTATGAAACTGTAGAATTACGCACGACATATAACCCACTAACTTTTTTTTTTCGGAGTTTTCAGAAAATTTTTGCAAATTTGTATTCTACACGCAGGACTTCATACGATTATGTAAAAAAATTATGGTGGAGCGTGATTTAAGGCCTAGGCTTATTTGGATGCTATTTTTAGCACATATGATAACCATCTCAATAACTGTGCAACAAAAATACAAATGCGAGTAGTCAATTCGATAAAAGAGCATCCTTGTTCTAGGTATATAAGTAAATGCAAAATTACTTTCTAAAAATTCTTTGTCACCCACAGAATGTTCACAACGCCCGCCAAAATTTCAAATCACCCATAATTTTCTAGAAATGCACCTCCCACTTGTAAGTTGAAATCGTCCACTGGTGGGCAATATTGCCTACTTTGCGAAGCTATGGTTTAAACTATATAACTGGTTGATAAGATAATAATTTTCCAGGCTAAATTTACACTCCATCTTTTGTGCGTAAATTTTAAATGTTTGTTTTTATACTAAGTTTACATATATACACACATACATACATCGATCGATTAGGTATCTTATTTCTTGATATGTATCTGTTCCCAGATTACATTCAAATGACGAACATCTATTTCTAAATTAAAGGTAACCGTATTCTTATCTATTGAAACCCTGAGGTGTTTATTCCGTTAGCTTTCAGTGAAAACTGAAATCAAGTTCCACAAACGCTTAATGTTCAATCTTTTCTTTTTCTTTATATCAACCGATTCCATCAATCCCGCACACTAAAATGAATCGAATAAAACAATGTTGATTTTATTGTTTAAAAAATATATTTCATTTCGTTCCAGTTTTTTATTTCACTTTCAAGGAATTGAATTTGTGTGCGTGCGTGTGCTTCGTTTGATTTTTCCATGATTTGCGTGATAAAAAATTGGCCCACTTGTCAAAACACTTTAATGAAGAGTTTTTTGTTTTAATTTATTCACACAAAAGTGATCCGGTTTAATCTTCATTATCTTTATGCTAACAATCTAATCAGTTTGCAAGAAAAGACAATATTTGAACAAAATCCAAAGACAAGGCATTTCATTCTAGAGGATATTTCAATCGAATCTTTTAGAAGGGGATTGTCTTAAATTCGTAAGATCTTTCAAGAAAGTTTCGTCACGCTTAACAAACAACTTCAACCATTCTGATTTTTCTTCTGATTCTTATCAAATATTGATTAGAAATGTAGATATGTCGATCCTCTAAGATATTTCATTAACGGTATTATTCCTTTAGGAAACTATTATTGCAACTACGAGCTTTGAAATAAGCCACGTTGAAGCTGTTCGGTCTTGACAGGAATTGGGATTGGGATGAAGGAAGAATGAATAATGTAAACGGGAGAGTAAATTTATGTTCATGCCACATAACAAGGAGTAGGTCGTTAAGATAATTTCTGACTCATACGTTTATTCTTGACAACGGTTGTGGACGTGACGTGTAGGAGATTAGTCGAGCCAATGACGAGAATAATATCCATTCACAAATGTGTACTAATTGAAAAAGCCATTGAAATACACAGACATTTAGCAAACTTTTGGTTATTCTGTTTTCATTCAGCTGCTGTCCTCATAGTTTTCCAGCCTGCCAATAATATATTAAAAAAAAATACTGTTACGGTCTTATTTAAAAGCAGTGAAGTAAGGTGAGCTCCCAGCGAGATCAGCAACTTAAATTTTGATTCCTTTTTGTAACCCACCGCTAATACTTTTTAAGAAAGTAGGGATGTCATAGTATCTCATTAACATATCCTATAAATCGGAGATGTTGTGCCTACGTAAGAAATATTTAATTTACTATAAAATTGCAATGAATGAAATGAAGGAGTTTGTTACACATTTGAATTTCTATCATAGATAACTTCATATGTCAGGGATTTAAATGAATGAGATGTGACCTTCAAGCCATTTGTAGGAGCAAAATTAAGCATACTTATGCAGTTCAAAGTTCGTTATTCGGGACAATGGCTAATAAATTGTAAACAATATTTTCGACCTAGATTTGTTTCAATCGCCAAGATAAACTAGTAAGAGTAACTTTACCTCTCTTATAGTTAATACTGGAATGACTTCGAAATTGGGGAATCTTACATATAATAAAATGCAATGTGTGTTCATCAGTCACACTAGGGGGAAAGAAAAGTATATAACGAGAATGGTTAATAAGGGAAATGTGTTACGACTAAGATTGAAACTGGACTGGTAAGCGACGATTTATTCTCCGTTATAAAATACAATGAGTGCCATACATGAAGTAACATAACATAACAGGTTACAACAAAGATGTGTGGGTACTATTTAAGAAGAGTGGTCCCGGTGCGTGTACTCGCGCATCCGCGCTAGCTAGTCGTGGCTAGTCGATCCTATAACGGCTACCTATCCTATAAAAAAAACCCTATTTGTTTTTTAAAAAAAACATCTAAGTTATGATGGGGGTACCAAACGTTCATCTAATAACTTCTAATAACTTTCAACCGATTTTGTATGAACATTTGTTATAGGATAGGTAGTCGTTGTAGGATCGACTAGCTAGCGCGAATACGCGAGTGCGAGCACCGGGACCACTCTTCTTAAATAGTACCGATGTGTGAGAGAACTTTGTGGTTAGGCTGGACTGTTGGTATAGTAGACGTAGTTGACATACTGTTTGGTGGTGTGTACATGCACCGTTGTTCTATTGGCTGTGTGGTCTTCATACAGCAACGATGTAAGCAAGTATCTGATGGAGAAGATGAAAGCGGAGACTGGCTGAGATACATTGTTGCCGGGGACGAGTTGCGTGTGATCAGTGGCGTGTGCCAAAGACAAAGCAGTCGAGAATTGCCGCTCTTATGCAGACCAGTGGACTCCCAGAAACTGGTGATTAATTTCCCGCATAAGGAAAATGAATCGTTGCGCCAACACGATTGGACAGCTGGAAACCGACCAATACAAACAGGTTCGATTAATCACGCGGTCATGTGACCTGCTGGAACGTTGATTTTATTGAAATCACAAGGGTTCTGCTGGAACGAAAAGGGCTTATGGAGCCGATATTTGGGTATTTAGGCCTAGATGAGTCAAAACGAAAGCATCTTACACATAATGACAGTGTAAATCACTTCTGCTGCAAGTAAAACAACAAACGGAGTGGGAGTGGGTGACAGTCACAAATGCTAAAGCAGGCGAACACTATTCAAAGGTTTTGTCCGGAAGACGCTGGTATTTTAATCAAAATAAAACTGCAAATATTTATCGTAAATTGTATTTACACACATAGACATAAGTATATATATGAAATTAAATATCAAACACTTTTGTTTTCAAAATATCGTTCACATAACGTATATATAAATGTTATGTGACGATTTTATTTATGTGTGTGTGTATATGGTGATTAGAATCAAAATAAGCAACAATGATATCCAGAAGTAATGCAGTACGTTCGTTTCACGCAACTCCATTTAATTGAACAATCCAACCATTACATCAATTTAAATGCAGAGCAATCCTCAGTTGCACAAACACATAGAATTTAATTAAATTAAAACAGATGGACACAGCATAATTTTGCCTAAAATCTCCAAGAAATTTAGGAGATAGACAAAGAACATTGTTGCACTTCCTTACTCTTAGAAGCTACTAAAGTTATCAGGAAGAAAGACTTAAGCAAAATCTGTAACAACTCTTTCTTAGCAGTTCGGCAAAAGAGACTGATAGAATAAGTACTAGGCTTACAAAGAATAAGTCCTGGGGTCGATTTGTTCGGCTAAAGGCGGTGCTCCAGCATGGCCGCAGTCAAATGACTGTAACAAGTAAAGGAATAAAAGAATACACGCACACACACACACATATATATATATACAAAAATATATACATACAGACAGACAGACATACATATATACATACACATACATATATATATACATGTGTGTATATGTATATATATATATATATATATATATATATATATATATATATATATATATATATATATATGTATGTATGTATGTATGTATGTATGTATGTATGTATGTATGTATGAATATGCACATACATATAAGTATATGTACATGTGTGTGTGTGTGTTTGTGTATATATACGCATACATACATTATGTGGCCGATATTTTTAACCGAGACCTTACAATCGTATC